>NC_053041.3:120854317-121174317 GCF_002575655.3 Aegilops tauschii subsp. strangulata | reverse complement strand
GACGGCAAAGAGGGGGGCCGTTATGTTTTTTCTAATCAGCTCGTTAGAGGGGGCCACCTCTCTCTTTGCCGTCTGTCAGATGACGACAAATATTCTTTGCCGTCCGCTAGGAGACGGCAAAGAATTGGCTGATGGTAAAGACCTTCTTTGCCGTCAGCCTGTTCTTTGCCATCTGTTTTCTGTAAGCGGACGGCAAAGGCCTTCTTTGCTGTCAGCCAGCTGACGGCAAAGAATTGGCAGACGACAAATAAGCTAATTCCAGTAGTGGGCACACATATCCCACGTGGCCTTGCACCATTGAAACGCCCCACAAGGACCTCAAGACGATCAATAAAGTGTAGGAACTTGTGGATGTCGTCCCAGTCAACTTCATTGCCATCAGTAACAGCCGAGTTGTTACAGAATAACAAACGAGCAGCCTACTTAACACTGAAAAAACCTACACGTGCCACCAATTATAAGAAAATATTAGTTAGAAGTAGCATCTTCGTGAGAGATTCATTGCTACTTCTAAAGTTAAATTGTGATTAGTTAGACAGAATAGGTGGATTAAGAAGTAATCGAGGCAACAAGCAAGAACCAGATACAAAACTAACATGGATGAACAATTGGAACGACGTCGGGGTGGAAGATCGCAGTGAAGATGAGACCAGGTTCTGCTATTTCCATCAACATTCGTGCGCCAACTTCCAGTCCGTAACACTTGAGAAAGTTTATCCAAGTTCGGCCATAAAAAAAGCAGCGATCTTCTTGGTTCATGAACCCAACTCGGAACTTATATCCATGGCTTGTCTTCACTGTGACCATTAAACTGGTGTATTCAGTTATGGCAAGGCCGAGCATCTTGAGTACATGTGTTCTGGCAGAGCAAATAACGCACTGCAGGAAAAATAATATGAGAACACAATGTATTCCCTATCCAAATCTAGAAATAACTTCCTCCTTCACGTTAGTGTTGACCATCGTACTGGTAGTACCTTTTATCCAAATATAGCAATCCAAATTTCCAAATTAGTCGACAACATGTTCAAAAAAACCCCACCCTCTCGGATAGAAAAGAGGATTCTAGGAACATACTGTGCGCGTTTTAAAATCCTGTGTTAGGATGGGAAGGAACAAGTGTGGCGTCTCACCGTGGGCGCAGAAACCTGTAGGGTCCTCGCACTTTGGGCACCGCAAATGAAACACACTAGATTCAATAGGAAGAAAAATGCATCAACGGCGGGGGCTGCCATCCTAGGATTACCCGCGACCAAAGGACTTGGATTTATCGGGGATGGATGAAGAATTCGTACCTGGTTCTCCATGAGAAAACCCTATGCAATCGCCGAGAGGGGGTTTTCTCTGAACAAGTGGATGAGGGAGACGGGGATTCAGGCCCAATGAAATATTGCCGCTTCGTCCGTCCAGCTTACTGCTAAAGCTGGAAAGGGGGGGGTTTGTGATTTGACGGCTCATTGGGCATTACCGCGGTGCTACGACCGGGGTGTGTCTGCCGTGCAGTTGTGCACTCTAATTTTTGCATATGGCACGTGGACCCCGTTGCCGGATGCCCCACATATCAGCGAAAGGAAGTAGAAAGACAGGAGTAACTAGTTACACAAAAATATATTTGACAGAGAGATACTCCGTCTGTAAAGAAATATACAAATATTTTATATCACAACTTTATACATAAGAAAAATCAAGGGGAATATATATAACATATATAATTATAAAAAACAGAGTTGTTTTTAACACAGTATAGACGAATTGGTGATGATGGTGTGCCTGCCATCCTGCAATATAGGCCGTCCGATTTATATCTAACAGATAGGATGGAAACTAAGCTAATTTTGAAAAAGGTACCCACACACCTCTCCACATTTGCAATTAAGGCCTTCCCTCATTCCTCGTTTTTCTCACAAGATAAAATACTCATACAAATGCATCTTCATGTTACGTGCAACGGACGGGCATTATGGGGGTTCAGCTGAGAATATAATACTCAGACAGGCTCGCAGTTCTGGACTTTGGGCCGCAGGCCCACCCTGCATGTTTGGGGGCCCATGTTTTCTACCTCAGCGCTTTTCATATTGCAAGCGATCGGTACGACACTGGTTTTAGATGCTGTCACAAGGCGAATACACAAAATTGAATAAAGCACATCAGCTGTTGGAATGAGATCGAACGACAGTTCCTAACCAGCAATGAGAGTTGCAATTCTATCAACGATATACCATGTGATAAATAATATTGTCATATTACTTATACACAGGACACTTGTTTCACCATGCCAGATTATTACATCAAAATCTCTCGGAGGATAGATCAGTTCGGCAGTTGCTGCTACTGAAGAATTTCAAAGTTGATTTGGACCAGCTCTCCTTGCCGAGAAAGTTCAATTTTGAGATCATCCCCTACCGCAAGATATGATTTAGATTTGAACCTTGACCATCCTTTCGCATCAATCATCATGCGACCATCCTTTGTACATACGGTATTCATTCACACCAAGGATGCGCATGGTAAGAGAAACTTGGCCGTTGTCGCCCGGATTGTTGAACGACTCCCTCGTTGCTCTAGGAATTCTCTGTTTGCAAACAAGAAGACATACCCAAACAGTTAGATCAACACAGTGAATCATGCAAAACAACATGGAAAGAAAAAAGAACGAAACACTTGGGCGGCCAATGATTACCAAGAAGGTGGAAATGTCGGTTTTTGAAAGGACTTTGGTATATGAAGTGCGAACTGCAACCCATTCTGTTGCCGGTGCAACTGCTCATTCGGTTGCCGCTGCACGGGCCGGAGCAGATGCAAGTGCAAGTGTTGGTGTAGGTGCCGAAGCCGCAGTTGCTGCCGGAGATGGTGCTCCTTGTAGAGCTGGTGCTGGTGTCGGAGCAGGTGCCGGTGTCGACGCCCTATCCTCCGGTAGATCAGCCTGATCCGTTGACGTGGTCGGTGCCCAATCCTCAGCTGGATCAGACTAAGCTGCTGCCGCTGTCAGTGCTAGAGCAACTGCCGGTGCTCGATCCGTTGCTGAAGGTGGTACCGATGTGCGAGACAGCGGCGATCGTGTCTGGTCTGCTATGATCAGCTTTCTAACTTGACTAGGCTTCGTGACCGTGATCCAGTTTTTTTCTTCACTTCTTTTAAACGCGAGAAGAACTAATTGTGGCGTTTTTGGTAAACCAAACTGTAGTTCATCATAGGGATTCAGCTTGTACTCAGACAACAGACTGATCCAATTTTTTCCAGTAATATAAGTGATGGACAGTGCCTTCGTTACTGACACGACATAAGAAGTGAAACCTGCAAAAATAGCCATCATAGAGCAAACCAAACGATTTATTCTGTGATGGATGTCACATGGCAAAACCTGCATCGTAAAATTGCAGGAAAAGACAGAAAACATGACATTAAATCAATAAGATTTAGACAGTAAATCGATAAGATATACTTGATGTGACACGAGTGAACCCTTACCAGGAAATCACTATGTTGAAGTACTAAACAGAAGGTTGATCGTCCAACTACGGGTGGCATGCAGGGGCCCCGCCTACTCCCACAAGCAGGATAGTCTAAAGGTCGTGACAAATCGTATGGACCGAACATCCATGGGACTGGAAATCCTGGTGGGTGCGATAAACCCTGCAATGCATACAGATATTGGAGTGTAACCATAATTGATAAACCGTCCTCACAAAAAAGATTATCTGGATACTTCAAAATATACAGACTGAATTGAGTGGACAGACATTAACATAGACCGTTCTCAGGACTGACCACACACCAAAAGCGACAGTACTAATAAACAATACAAGGTTCACAAACACAAATCAAGTACTGAACAATAGTACTTACTACAGACAAGCAAAGTTGCACTAATTGAACTCTGCAGACTATTTCTTGCCACCGACCTATGGGATGAACCCCGCATAACTGACTAGGCCATGGACTTCGTGAGAGATGTCTACATGCACCATCACCATGTCGTCAACCTTGGAGAACCTAACAGAGTGGTCTTTCCACTCATAAACATGATCATGAAGACAGGCCACATCAGATTTGCTGGGAAGCTTTACAAGAACCACACCCTTCATCATCGAAGGCACAGCCAGGAAATTGTTGTGGTCAAGTACAACCTCGAGAACACGCGTGACAACAATGCAACAGGAAAACACTAGTTCAGGACACGTGGCGACAAGGACACCTTAGCTGGATAGTTTAGCAGTAGAACTCATCCTCAGGTCTTCCAGTTCACACGGCATGACTTTGAGAACTTCATCTCCACCGCGGACCTGGTTCTAATTCAAACAGAAACCATATTTTATTCCTACCTCCGTTCAGAAATATAAGATGATTTTCAATATTATACTCCATATATGACTACATATACGCACGGAAATGAGTGAACAAAGACACTAGTACATGTCTTCAAAGGCATGAGAGCAGAGGGATTACTTGCAATATCCATAACACAAGTTACTGAGGCAAATATACCCTCTTAAAAGGTAGCATTGATGTTCATAAAGTACTCCCCCCGTCCCAATATACCCTCTTGTATCAAGTCACATTTTAGTATTAGATACATCCGTATCTAGACAAATCTAAGACAAGAAATTTGGGACAGAGGGAGTAGTTGAAAGTAATCTATAAGAAATTAATTAGTGTCAACCTCTCGCATGTTTTGGTGAAAAGAGGAATTTAGAACCGTCATTTGGCACACACAAATCACATGCAAGATCACCCAGAAAGTTGTACTACTAGTACTAGTACTGCGTGTTAGATGAAAAAACACGATCAAGATCGAGAAAAAGATCGTCAAGAAGAGATATTACCTGGACTTTCTTAATGAGGGATCCCGGAGAGGGGGGCTTGGATAGGGCGATGGATTTGAGCTTGTCTGCGGTAGTCTCGGCGGGGTGCTTGCGCTTCTTCGTACCATGAGACTCGACGGTTTTGGCCAGAGCCATAGACATCACTTCGGCCGGTGCTCCAGCGTCCATAAAGAAACTGTCAAATAGAAATAAAAGAAAAGAAACCATAATTACAAACCCAAAAGAAGAAAAGAGAGGGAGTTATAGGATCAGTCTTGGGGTTGCAAGACCGGGCCTTGGCCAGAATCAACACCATTGATGCGTTGACCTTTCCTTCTTTGGGAGAGAAGAACAATGGCAGAAGCAGGTCGGGGTTTTCTTGAAGAAATGAGGAAAAAGATGAGGGAGAAGCGAGTTGGGTAGAGAGGAACCTGAGAGAGAAGAGTGAAATGATGGTTGCTTCGTCCGTCCAACTTACTTCTGGAAAGGAGGGGGTTTTGTGATTTGATGGCTCATTGGGCATTACTGTGGCGCTTCGATCGGGGTAGTCTGCCGTCACTCTACTACGGAGTAATTTAGTGCATGGCTGCTGGACCCCGATGCTGGCTGTCCCACACGTCGGCGAAAGTGTGTAATTTAGTGCATGACTGGAGGAGGATCCGCACGGTAGAGTCCACTGTTTTTCTGAAGAAGAAAAATGATTACAACAAGCGTTTCCACTCTTACGACGGAGGAGTGCGAAACACGGCAGCCACTTGAACATACACAGTGCTCCTACTACTAGGCATGTGCAGTGGTTCATACGTCAGTACTACATAATCTTGTTGCTAGTGTAGTAAGATATGACGACAACAAATGATGTTGTGCGCATGTCAACTATATGAACAGTAATGTAGTAACATAGTACCGCTTTCTCGACTGTCCGGTCGAGAATGAATGGTGAGATCAATGTTAACAGAACTAGGTATACAGCGCACGGAGAGTACGGTGCTACAGTACTCCACGAAACATGAACCATATGAAGCATGAATAGTGTTAGGCAGGGTGTATGAAGGGTGCACGGGATGGGAGCAAAAGTTCCCTTCTCGACCCACTTTCGGGTGTTTGGCAGAGTGCATGAAGGGTGCATGAGTCTACACTAGTAGGTTAACACAAATACACGAAGAGGAAACAGCTATATTGAGATGAGAATGCAACCAAACACACCCACACGCTTTGTGCTACAGTGACTGATCTGCACCATCTGAGTTTGATCCAACGGTCATGTTGCGCCGAGACATGGACATGCCCATGCAGAGGGTGCCTAAACACCACCGAAGTCCCTCTGCTTCTCGAGGCGCACGACGTTGGTGATGCAGGGGGCGAAACGGCTGAAAGGCAATGCAATCTACGGGAAGGCGGAGGGAGCCAGCCAAGGAGCGGGGAATCTTTTGGTTTTCACCATGGTAAAACACCAGTCGACGACTTCTCACATCAGGGAGCAGTGGGTTTTACAGGCAAACTCATCGTGACTAAATTGTTGCCGCGCCTGCTTCCGTCAATCAAAAAATTAAAAATCCTGCCGTGCCTGCTCCCGTCAATCAAAAAATTAAAAATCCTGCCGCACTCAAACACCAGAGCAACGCCGCGGTGGATATTTAAATTTACCTGCCGGCAAGTAGATAAAAAAAGGGGTGAAAAAACAAATGTGGCGGTGGCCTAGCTAATCGGTCGAACTAGCCCAACTAGCTAGCCACCGTGCTTAACTGATGTACTCGGCGGGAAAGGTGGTCTTTCATGATTTGATGACTCATTTACTTGCTTTGGCGAAAACGCGCGGTAGGGCGCCCCACGTCAGGAAGAATATATGCGTGCACCACCCGGGAGGACCCCGAAACCGCACGGTAGGGTGCACCATGTCTCGGCACGGAGGAAAAATGTGCGTGTAAAAATTTACTGTATCAGACGTAGTACCTATGGTTCGACCTCGGGACCCAGGCAGTCGGTTGAAAACACCCCACTAGACACACAGAGGATAGGTGTGGTTAGCTCCGTCTGGACCAGCCACAACGTCTCTTGTTCTAGGCAATTCTTCTATTTTCCAAGCTTTTTTTAGTTGTAATAACACCACGGCAAGCTAGCACCGCCCTTCGTGTGTGCCCGTGCAAACGTTAGACGATGGAGAGAAGAGAGAGATCGCAGACCTGGGACCCACCAGTAAGTGAGTCAACGGTCATGCACATGTTGACAAGGCACTCCATCTACTCTACTCAACGTAATACTGTATAAAATCAAGTTATGGGACAAAGCCAACAACCGTTGTTCTTTCAGGCTACCGACTTACGCTTTGTAGTCCAGGTTGCCAGTTCAAATCTCGTCTTTCAGATTTTTTAGTTTGAGGTCCAAATTTGACTTAAATTCATAGTAAATTTCATAGAAATTTAGTATGAATTTAGGTTGAATTTTCTCTATAACTGCATCTATGTTCATTTTTTATATTTATAAAATAAATAAACCTTAATAAAATAAATAAAACTAAATAAACCTTAATAAAATAAAATAAAATAAACTATAATAACTACAATAAATAAACCTTAATTAATTAAGTAAAAATAGCAGCAAGTAAAGTAAATAAAAATAGCAGCAGTAAAATAAATAAAACTAAAATAATTAAAGTAAAAAACATAAGTAATTAGAAATAAAATAAATAATTTTTTTGTTGTAAGTAGAAAAAAACCTTTTCAGAGTTCATTTGAAATGCTTTTCAATTTTAGGGTCTTATAGTTCAAAATAATTAGTAAATGCATGAAAAATAACAAATGAAGTCAGAAAGGATTGACAAATGATGATGTGGCTTTGAATGGTGCATTTTGAACACACAAAAAGTCACGAGTTCAAATAAGTTTAAAAAATGAAATCCCTTTGTAACAGACGAGTTTCCGGATGAAATCCTGATACTTTGAAAGAGATTGTCCGTTTTGTACACGAAGTGCATCCAGTTTTTGCCGTAACCCTCTCAACTTTCTTGCACATGGTATGTGGATGAAATGATGATATCATGCCAACTTTCAACCTTTTCAGAGTTCATTTGAAATGCTTTTCAATTTTAGGGTCTTATAGCTCAAAATAATTAGTAAATGCATGAGAAATAACAAATGAAGTCAGAAAGGATTGAAAAATGATGATGTGGCTTTGAATGGTGCATTTTGAACACACAAAAAGTCAGGAGTTCAAATAAGTTTTAAAAAATGAAATCCCTTTGTAACCGACGAGTTTCCGGATGAAATCCTGATACTTTGAAAGAGATTGTCCGTTTTGTACACGAAGTGCATCCAGTTTTTGCCGTAACCCTCTCAACTTTTCTTGCACATGCTATGTAGATGAAATGATGATATCATGCCAACTTTCAACCTTTTCAGAGTTCATTTGAAATGCTTTTCAATTTTAGGGTCTTATAGCTCAAAATAATTAGTAAATGCATGACAAATAACAAATGAAGTCAGAAAGGATTGAAAAATGATGATGTGGCTTTGAATGGTGCATTTTGAACACACAAAAAGTCAGGAGTTCAAATAAGGTTTTAAAAATGAAATCCCTTTGTAACAGACGAGTTTCCGGATGAAATCCTGATACTTTGAAAGAGATTGTCCGTTTTGTACACGAAGTGCATCCAGTTTTTGCCGTAACCCTCTCAACTTTCTTGCACATGCTATGTGGATGAAATGATGATATCATGCCAACTTTCAACCTTTTCAGAGTTCATTTGAAATGCTTTTCAATTTTAGGGTCTTATAGCTCAAAATAATTAGTAAATACATGAAAAATAACAAATGAAGTCAGAAAGGATTGAAAAATGATGATGTGGCTTTGAATGGTGCATTTTGAACACACAAAAATTCAGGAGTTCAAATAAGGTTTAAAAAATGAAATCCCTTTGTAACACACGAGTTTCCGGATGAAATCCTGATACTTTGAAAGAGATTGTCCGTTTTGTACACGAAGTGCATCCAGTTTTTGCCGTAACCCTCTCAACTTTCTTGCACATGCTATGTGGATGAAATGATGATATCATGCCAACTTTCAACCTTTTCAGAGTTCATTTGAAATGCTTTTCAATTTTAGGGTCTTATAGCTCAAAATAATTAGTAAATGCATGACAAATAACAAATGAAGTCAGAAAGGATTGAAAAATGATGATGTGGCTTTGAATGGTGCATTTTGAACACACAAAAAGTCAGGAGTTCAAATAAGGTTTTAAAAATGAAATCCCTTTGTAACAGACGAGTTTCCGGATGAAATCCTGATACTTTGAAAGAGATTGTCCGTTTTGTACACGAAGTGCATCCAGTTTTTGCCGTAACCCTCTCAACTTTCTTGCACATGCTATGTGGATGAAATGATGATATCATGCCAACTTTCAACCTTTTCAGAGTTCATTTGAAATGCTTTTCAATTTTAGGGTCTTATAGCTCAAAATAATTAGTAAATGCATGAAAAATAACAAATGAAGTCAGAAAGGATTGAAAAATGATGATGTGGCTTTGAATGGTGCATTTGGAACACACAAAAAGTCAGGAGTTCAAATAAGGTTTAAAAAATGAAATCCCTTTGTAACACACGAGTTTCCGGATGAAATCCTGATACTTTGAAAGAGATTGTCCGTTTTGTACACGAAGTGCATCCAGTTTTTGCCGTAACCCTCTCAACTTTCTTGCACATGGTATGTGGATGAAATGATGATATCATGCCAACTTTCAACCTTTTCAGAGTTCATTTGAAATGCTTTTCAATTTTAGGGTCTTATAGCTAAAAATAATTATTAAATGCATGAAAAATAACAAATGAAGTCAGTAAGGATTGAAAAATGATGATGTGGCTTTGAATGGTGCATTTTGAACACACAAAAAGTCAGGAGTTCAAATTAGGTTTAAAAAATGAAATCCCTTTGTAACACACGAGTTTCCGGATGAAATCCTGATACTTTGAAAGAGATTGTCCGTTTTGTACACGAAGTGCATCCAGTTTTTGCTGTAACCCTCTCAACTTTCTTGCACATGCTATGTGGATGAAATGATGATGTCATGCCAACTTTCAACCTTTTCAGAGTTCATTTGAAATGCTTTTCAATTTTAGGGTCTTATAGCTCAAAATAATTAGTAAATGCATGAAAAATAACAAATGAAGTCAGAAAGGATTGAAAAATGATGATGTGTCTTTGAATGGTGCACTTGGAACACACAAAAAGTCAGGAGTTCAAATAAGGTTTAAAAAATGAAATCCCTTTGTAACACACGAGTTTCCGGATGAAATCCTGATACTTTGAAAGAGATTGTCCATTTTGTACACGAAGTGCATCCAGTTTTTGCCGTAACCCTCTCAACTTTCTTGCACATGCTATGTGGATGAAATGATGATATCATGCCAACTTTCAACCTTTTCAGAGTTCATTTGAAATGCTTTTCAATTTTAGGGTCTTATAGCTCAAAATAATTAGTAAATGCATGAAAAATAACAAAGGAAGTCAGAAAGGATTGAAAAATGATGATGTGGCTTTGAATGGTGCATTTTGAACATACAAAAAGTCAGGAGTTCAAATAAGGTTTAAAAAATGTAATCCCCTTGTAACAGACGAGTTTCCGGATGAAATCCTGATACTTTGAAAGAGATTGTCCGTTTTGTACACGAAGTGCATCCAGTTTTTGCCGTAACCCTCTCAACTTTCTTGCACATGGTATGTGGATGAAATGATGATATCATGCCAACTTTCAACCTTTTCAGAGTTCATTTGAAATGCTTTTCAATTTTAGGGTCTTATAGCTCAAAATAATTAGTAAATGCATGAAAAATAACAAATGAGGTCAGAAAGGATTGAAAAATGATGATGTGGCTTTGAATGGTGCATTTTGAACACACAAAAAGTCAGGAGTTCAAATTAGGTTTAAAAAATGAAATCCCTTTGTAACACACGAGTTTCCGGATGAAATCCTGATAGTTTCAAAGAGATTGTCCGTTTTGTACGCGAAGTGCATCCAGTTTTTGCCGTAACCCTCTCAACTTTCTTGCACATGCTATGTGGATGAAATGATGATATCATGCCAACTTTCAACCTTTTCAGAGTTCATTTGAAATGCTTTTCAATTTTAGGGTCTTATAGCTCAAAATAATTAGTAAATGCATGAAAAATAACAAATGAAGTCAGAAAGGATTGAAAAATGATGATGTGGCTTTGAATGGTGCATTTTGAACACACAAAAAGTCAGGAGTTCAAATAAGGTTTAAAAAATGAAATCCCTTTGTAACAGACGAGTTTCCGGATGAAATCCTGATACTTTGAAAGAGATTGTCCGTTTTGTACACGAAGTGCATCCAGTTTTTGCCGTAACCCTCTCAACTTTCTTGCACATGGTATGTGGATGAAATGATGATATCATGCCAACTTTCAACCTTTTCAGAGTTCATTTGAAATGCTTTTCAATTTTAGGGTCTTATAGCTCAAAATAATTAGTAAATGCATGAGAAATAACAAATGAAGTCAGAAAGGATTGAAAAATGATGATGTGGCTTTGAATGGTGCATTTTGAACACACAAAAAGTCAGGAGTTCAAATTAGGTTTAAAAAATGAAATCCCTTTGTAACACACGAGTTTCCGGATGAAATTTAAACTATTCAAATTTGGAAACTAATGGATTAACAGAAAGTTTATAATTATTCTGAGCTAAAAGCAAAAAGAATAAAAAAATAAAGCAAAAATCAAAAGAAAATAAATAATTCAAAAAAAAAATATTGGAAAAAATAAAAAAATGCCGCCTAATGGGCCACACAGCCTGCATACGACTAGAAACCCATCTGCACATGGGCCAGGATGCAGGCCCGCAGGCCCAATAGGCCCAACATGGCAATGACAAAGGTAGGCATGTATAATGCCTGCATATTAGAGAGGAGCTCAGCACCTGAGCTGCAGCGCAGCTTATAAACAGGTGTTGAGCTCTCTCAGCTAGCGAGGTGGGACTAAACTTCCCACCGCACCGCGCCAGCACATTAGTCCCGGTTGGTGGCTCCAACCGGAACCAATGCTCCCCTTTGGTCCTGGTTGGTGCCACCAACCGGGACCAAAGCCCTCTGCTTCCCGCCCTTTGCGCTGGTGAAAAGAGGCCTTTAGTCCCGGTTGGAGCCACCAACCGGGACCAAAGCCTTTGCTATATAAGTAGCACTTTGGAAATTTTCTGATTTCCATCGCCAGTGTCCCCCCGCCCGACGACGCCGCGAGCTCGATCTACGCCGCCAGGCTGCCCCGTCGTCGTCGCCGTCGCCCGTGCCCCCGAGCCCACGCCATCGCCCGTCGTCGTCCTCCTCCCCCCCCCCCCCCCCCCGCCGCGGTCGCCGTCGGCCTCCGCCGCGCGCCCCCGAGCCATCGCCCCGTATACGTCACCGTCGCCGCCCTCCGCCCCCGGCCCGCCGCGGTCGCCGTCGCCCTCCGCCACCCTGTGAGCGCCGCCCCGGTCCCCTCCTCCTCCTCCCTGTAATGGCCGCCGCCGCTGCCGCCGCGCCCCCTAGCTATAGTACTGTACGTAGTTTAATTTAGATTTGTAATTTAGTTGTATTAATTTGGATGTGTAGTTAATTTAGTTGTTGTAATTTAGATGTATTAATTTAGATGTGTAGTTTAGATTTTTCATATTTAGAAGTCATTTATGTATGTTCATATTTAGAAGAAAAAGAAGGAGAGAAAAAAGGAAAATAAGAAGAGGAAGAAGGAGAAGAAGAAGAAGAATAAGAAGAAGAGGAGAGTAAGTAGAGGAGAAATAAATAAGAAGATGAAAAAGAAGAAAAAAAAGAGTAGAAGAAGAAGAAATAGAGGAGAAGAAGAAGAAATAGAATAATATATTATTCTATTTTTTCTTCTTCTCCTTTATTCCTTCTTCTTATCCTCTTTTTTTCTTTTTTTTCTTCGATCTCCTCCTCTATTCCTTTCTTCTTCTCCTCTTTTTTTTCGTCTTCTTCCTCTTCTTATTTTTTATCAGGTATGTCGTTGTCGATATATGTACCCCCCTCCCCGATAACTTTTAGTAAGTACTACTTAGAAAGTGTTTAATAGAATTAGTTAGAAAAATAATAGAACTAGTTAAACTAGCTAGTTTATTTGTAGTAAGTACTACTTTATTCTATTTATAGTAAGGAAATTAATAGAACTAGTTTGTTTTTTTAGTTAAAGCAATTATTCCCGCATCGACGTCGACGATGCCTATCCCGCATCCTCGTCGTCGACTCGGCGGAGGAGGCCGACTTGATCAGAGGGGCCATGTCCGGGACTGGGCTCGGCCGGGCTGGTTTTGGGAGGTGCTACCTTCCGGTGGGCGTAGGTTCGTGAGGAACCAGCCCGTTGTTGACCCGATCCTTGTTTGGTGGCGCTCGCATGGGCCAGTGACGGTGCCGAGGCTTCCGGACACCGCGGAGGTGGTACATCACCGTGTCAGCGAGGAGGACCAGCACGTCCGTCGCTACATGGTTGCGTTGGAGGGCAGGTTCGAGAATACCTGACAGGTTCTTCAGGGATCTCACTGGAGCTATGATCCTGTGATGGTTCCGTCCCTTTGGGTGTCCACCGCCCACGCCGATACCCGTCGGGCGCTACTGTTCTAGCTGTACTAGCGATGCTATATGTATGATAGTATTCGAGGTGTATTAGTGATAATATTCGGCGATGTACGGACGCATGGAGATGATGTTGTTTTGCTTATAATTGAATGCATCCTAATTTGAATACTACTTTATTTTGTGATTTGATTTTGCTTATTGAATGCTCAAAGTGGAAAACTACTCCGATCCTACTTTGAATGCTAAAATTGGAGAGCACTATGATTAGTTGATAACTTATAGGGTTTTTGTTTTCGCAGAAATCTAGGAGCCCCCCCCGGCCCCTCCATCATCCCCGCCGTCGTCCCCGTTACCGCCCCCTCCGACATCGAGGTGAGACCAGCCAAATCCTCTTTTAGAAAGATAATTAAACGATATTTCGGGTTGACTGTAAGTCTGTCGAGTCTCCACCATATATGAGAGGACGAAGAATCCCGACTGTTGTCGTGGGGGTAGCTTCTCCTTCGTTCCCGTGTGCTAGACAATTTGGTGTAATGCACTCGAGAACGAAAGGAGGAGCTACCATCACCGACGGTCGCAAATGTCAGAGAGGAATCAGTGAGGGAGAGTTCCACCATATATATATGAGAGGACGAAGAATCCCGACTGTTGTCGTGGGGGTCGCTTCTCCTTTGTTCCCGTGTGCTAGCTAGACATTTTGGTGTAATGCACACGGGGACAAAGGGAGGAGCGACCATCACCAACGGTCGAATGTATACACCACGTGAGCTGAGAGTTTTCAAGAAAAGACTCGACAAACCGATAGTCAACCCGTGATGAATAATAATGATCTAACTTAGGTTTTTTAGTACATATATTTAATTGTAGATGTTTAATATTTGAATTATATATGAACATAGGAAATGTCGTACTCGGACGACGAAAGTCTCCCGGGGGAGTGCGACTGGTGCCAAGACGACCGAGGTCAGTGCGACAGGCCTCACCTGGACGAAGATCGGCGCTTCAGTATTAAGCTGGAGGAGACATTCGATGTTGAAACGGTACGCAACGACGAAAAGTGTTATTTTTTCGTAATTAAGCACGACTTCAACTATTTCAACGTGTACTTTTCATCTTTTACAATTCGGCTAGCTTATCCCATGCCATGCAAGACGCTACGTCTTGGAGAGGATGGGTTTTGAAGACCATGAAAGTATGGAAACAAAGAAAATTCACCTAAGGACCCATCATGATATAGATTTTGAAGTAAAGCTGTATAATTCTGAGAGCGTAACCCATTTTGGTTGCAAAAATTGGGAAGCATTTTGCAAGATGTATGGTTTTGATGAGGGTATGCTTGTCACCATGGATCTTGGTGATCCTGACATCGAGCAAGACAATATGGACATTTGGGTCCTTGTTGATACGCCTCCAATTCTACCGCTATGTGAGTTTCTCAAACATAGTTATTATCTAATTTATATTGTTCATTTCAAAATAGTTGACAGCTTTGACAGCTTACTTTGATTGTTCAAACAATGTGCGGAACATGGTAGACAGAACCTACTACACCGATGGCTCTGAGTTAACTTATAAGGAGAAAACTCATCTGGTCGGATTTTGTACTGATATTGAGAATTACAATATCTACAATCAAACTCCTCATCATTATGGTCCTCCATACGTGCCACTAGTGCACGTGTTGAACTACGGTAACTACTATGGAGATACCCTGGTAAGATTTCTTACTATTACGACATCCGTGCATATTTTGCATAGTTCTAAAACTAGTGCATTATCATTGCTAACTATGAAGTTATTACTATGTTTTTCAACAGATAATCCCAGAGGATTGTGTGCCTCATTTGATGTATCAGAATGGTAGGCTTGATGTTTTGAATATACAACCAGGTCATCCTACGAATCTCAACTGTCCATATCGGATTTCTAAAAGAAGTGGAGACATGCAAATCAAAGAATGGAAAAAATGTATGGACAGTCGCAAGGAGCTTCTTGGAAGCAAAAGGAAGCGAGGCGCAAGAATTGGAGACAGGATGATCTCCATTCTCCATAATGGAGAGTCAGGGTCTATATTGTTTTATGCTATTTTACCTTAAAGAGGGTATTTCGGTCCTACCTAATACTGATGATCATGTGCTAAGAACAATTAAGTAGGGTTGGTTCGATGACTGTGAGGATGATGATCGTATGACTTGTTATTAATAACGAGTAGAAGTTGTATGATGATGATTAGTAGGACTTGTTATTATATATGATGATGCATGATGCGTGCATGAAGAGTTATTATATATCAGCGGGTGAAAAGAACATGGATTGGATTGAAGTGAAGGCAACATGCATGTGGTGCGTGTCGAAAGTAGTACAATCCAAACTTGATCAAGTCCGGATTAGTATTACTTTCGACATGCACCACATGTTGCCTTCACTTCAATCTAAGCCATGTTTAGGCATAGCAGTACGTAGCGTTGGTAAACCAAGCACGGAGATATAAGAGAGGACACTTCTCTCTAATAGCTACCTAATAACAACCTAAATTAACCCCCCAAAACCCCCAAACCCCCCCCCTTTCAAAAAAACAAAAACCTCAGCTCCTGCCAGGTGCTGACGCGTGGATGCCTATTGGTCCCGGTTGGTGGCACCAACCGGGACCAAACGCCCTCCTGCCTGGGCTCCCCGCACCGGCCACGTGGACGGCCTTTAGTCCCGGTTCGTGTAAGAACCGGGACTAAAGGGCTAGGGCATTAGTAACGACCCTTTAGTCCCGGTTCCTGAACCGGGACTAAAGGCCCTTATGAACCGGGGTAAAAGCCCCTTTTCCTACTAGTGTAATTACCCGCTACGGTGATATGAGCATCTAGGTCGTATGATCAGTGATCAGATGGCACATGCGTAGTACTTGTACTTTCTGCGCAATTCCCAAACTCTCTCAGCCGTATATTGCAAAAACATTAAAACCTCCTACTGTGGGCCGTTAGATCTGCATGAACTCGTATCACCATAGAATCTACGGTGCGGGAGCACCTCATATTCTCCCTTGCGAGAAAACATAAGGTGCTCTCGCAGCTTGGATGCTACGGTGATACGAGCTTCGAGGTCGTTTGATCTGAGATCCAATGGCATCTGAGCAGTCTTTGTGCTTGTAAGCAGTGGCCGAACTCTTTGGGGGCTTTTCTGCAAAAAACCATTCGAACCACCGAGGAGGTGTTGGGTCACAAATCCAACGGCTCCAAAGAGCTTGTATCACCAAAGCATCTAAGGTGTGGTAGCACATGATATTCTTACATATAGGAGAATATGATGTCCTCCTTCATCTTAGATGCTACGATGATACGAGCTTCGAGGTCGTTGGATATGGGATCCAAGGGCATCTGAGTAGTTTTTGTACAAATTGTGTGCAATTCTCAAACTCATCAAGGTTTCCTATAAAAATATTAGACATCATGTGAGCTGCTATATCTCAGATCTACAAGCTCCAAGCAACTCGTATCGGCATATAGCATCTAAGGTATGGGGGCACATGATATTCTCCCGGGGAGGAGGGGTGGGGGTGCACAACCAATCGGTGGTTGGGAGGGTGGGGACAAATATAATCTAAACAACCCTAAACAGAGCTTCACAATTTTATCTAAGGTCGAGGGGGTGACCCCCGACAATCATAGCTCTGCCTAATTAAACACAACATTTGCATGTACTGTAGTACTAGACTTAATATTCATGTTTCAGTTTCTTGTTCGTTTTAAATATTGAATTGAGGACCATGCATGTCTTACATTTTACTCCATTCGTTCCTAAATATTAGTCTTTTTAGAGATTTCAAGTGGACTGGCACATACGGATGTATATAGACATATTTTAGAGTGTAGATTCACTCATTTTGCTCCGTATGTAGTCGCTTGTTGAAATCTCTAAAAGACTAATATTTAGGAACAAAAGGAGTATTTTTGAATTCGTGTCATACATGCATGGTTTGGAAAAATAGATGCACTATACTTATTGGATTGTTGTTGTGTTCGTGTGTGGGTGTCTCTGTGTGTGTGTGTGTGTGTGTCTGTGTGTGTGTGTGTGTGTGGTCATATGCTTGATACATACAAAGTTTTCTCACCTCCATATTGTTCATCTTTTAAATTTGAATTTGCATTGAAAAACTTACCAGGGATACCATGAAATGTGAAAGCCACATTGAGATCACTATATCACAAACTCACTCTAATTCAACAACTCGTCATAAATCAATTACCACGTTGAGATTAGTATTTGCAAGGAAAATACGGGCATTGTAATACACATATATTCGTTCGGCAATTTAAGAGGTTCCTTTCGTATTCTCAAATGGTAGGACCCAACAGCGTACCAGCCAGGTGTCAGGTGGAGGAATCATTATTTTGCGCGTAATAAGGAGGCATTTCCTTGCGTGCGGCCGTGGACCAGCTGTTAGCCTCTCCACGTACAGTCCACTTCAGATGCATGTCAGTCGTTGACCATGTTGACCAGGCCGCGCCGAGAGCACCAGGGCGGTGGACGACGGCGAGGCCTAGGAAGGGAACGACACGGAGGCAGGGAAGACTCGGCAGTTGTTTCCCACGCGGACGGGAGTACGACTGTACGAGGGTTTACTGGTTCGTCTGACGTCGCCGGAGAATAACAGCAGGTGTGGGTGAGTAGAGGGATGGCTAGGCCAGCGATGGGAGTACGGTGTGGCGGTGAGGCCTGCGCGGCAGCACAGCCGGCCGCGGGGAGGAGAGAGCAGGCAGTCCCGCCGGCGCTTGTTTGAGTGGCTGGAGCAGGAAGAGAAGAGATTGAACAAGCACAGCGGCCATTGGATGGACATCCAACAGTCACTGCTTGCGCGTCAACCTTTTTTTAGGAAAGCCTCAAATCTGTGGAAAACCCATCTGCCATTATTTCTAATAATTTACAGCCCATTTGCTAATTCTTAAGGTTTTTTGGAGCCCATATTCTTTTTGTTAGCATTACAGCCCATATTGTGGCCACAGTTAAAAAATTATACGAATTTTGCATATTTCGGTGCGGTCCGAACTGTTTTTAATCCCGAAATTTCGAGTCACATTCAAACTGATTTTGAAAATAAATGCATATCAATATAAAATCCAGCAAATTGTCCATGCATAAAAATCGATGCAATTTAAAATCTCAAAATGATAAAAAGAAATTTGAAACTAATAGCCGGTTTGATGTGTTTTAAAAATGTACAGCCCATTTCTCATTACTGAAAGGCCATTTTCTCGGCCAGCCGAATGAAGCTCTCCTTGTCTTGAAAGATTTGCAGCTCAACAGGCCTGACAAAGCGACTTACTTGGAAAATCACAAAAAAATTGGGCTGTGGCCGTGAACCCAGCTGCGGCCGTGGACCCAGCTGTCAGCCTCTCCACGTACAGTACTCTTCCGATGGAAGTCGGTCGTTGACCACATTGACCACGCCGCGCCGAGAGCACCAAGGCGGTGAACGACGGCGAGGCCTAGGAAGGGGACGACACGGAGCCGGGGAAGACGCGGCAGTGGATGCCCACGCCGATAGGAGTACGAGAGTTCACTGGTTTGGCTACGGTGTGAGGCTGCCGTCGCCACAGAATAACAAGGGGTGTGGGTGAGTAGAGGGATGCCCTGGCCAGCGGTGGGAGTAGTAGGTGGTGGTGAGGCCTCCGCGGCATCACAGCCGGCCACCGGGAGGCAGGAGCACGCGGCACGACCGACACTGGTTTGGGCGGCTGGAGGAAGAAGACCAAAGGTTGAAGAAGCACTACTGCCGTTGGATGAACATCGTACGGTAACTTGAGCAGAATCGTTCATATTGACTAAGTTGACAAAGCCCTCCGTCCCCGTCAACTTGGTAGGCCCACAAGTCAGCCTCACACGATGCTGGGTTCCAGCTGGCAGGGGGAGTATTCATTTTTTTGCGCGTAATAAGGAGTCACTTCCTTGCATGCGAAGATAGCTGGTGGGTCCGTCCTGTCAGCGGGGGGCACGTTTTTTCGCGAAATACAGAGGCCCTTCCGGTGGGTCCCAAATGTCAGGTGGAGGAATCAAAGACTTGAGAAGGCGTACATAACAAGCTAGTGTACCGGTAAAGAGACGTTGCTGAGTTTTAGAAAAAAGAGAGACGTGCTCCTGTAGCTGGTTCGAATCCAAACCTAGACTATGACTATATATGGTGCTATGCTACTCTGCAAGTAATGAAACTGACATATCCAATGTTCGCTTCTCCTCTTCTCTACTTACTCTGTCTAGCAACAGAAGATCTGGCCGTGGCAACCATGTCCGCTGGCTGCTCGTCCACCTGCTCTTCAGCAGGCAACAACCAAATATGCGCCAAGTCGCCACCCGTACCATTGCATGTGGGTCTTATCACAACCCCGCCGGCACGCGCACTGCAGCCGGTTGCTCATCGCAACCCGCTGCCGTTGGTGTGGTGCCACTGCTGCAAATCACGCAGAGTCATCCGTCGCGTCTCAACCACAATCCTCAACCCTGGCCGAGTCTTCTACAAATGCCCGAATCATTGGGTAATAATATGTTTAAGTGTTGTTCTGCTGCTTTCAGTTGCTGATTTTTTAATAGTTTGGTTGATGATCTTCCAATTTGATTCGTGCAGAAAAGGGAAGATTCGTGTGATTTGTATTTCTGGGAAGTTGTTGATGTGGGGGAGTGCAACTATGCCGATTATTTGGTTAGCCGAGGAATCCCAATACGAGCAGGTTGGGGTGTTGGACAAGTAACTGAAGGAACGGCAGAAGAGGAAGATGCAGAGCAGAAGGTTAAAGATGCAGTTCCTCTGATCATGGCCAAGCAATAGCTGCTAAACGGCCTTGACAACAATGAGGAGATGAAAGAGCTTGTGAAGATAATGGGCAAAATCGATGTGCTCTGTAGGATGATTGTCTCTTTATTTGAAGTGTATGTAGCACTCGTGATGTATTCAGTGGCTATGACATGAGCACTTTGCTGAAACTAGTAATGAATGAAACCTGTGTAGCAGGCTGGGTCAGCTTTTGCTCATAAATAAATAAATAGCAGAGGCCCTTTTGGTAATAAATAAATAAATAAATTAGCAGAGGACATGTCGGGTCAGCTTTGTTCTCATTCGAAGACGTCGAGCAAATTGCAGTCCAACAGCAAACAATGTCATCAAATTCAAGTTTCACCGCCAAATATGAGTACAACTAAACAACAATGTCATCATGTTTTAGTCGTCATACAATCACCAAACACAAATCAGCATACATAACAAGTGATGTTCTCACAGGAAAATACAAAACAACATGTTCATCAGGTTTCAGTTGTCATAGCTAACACAATTTCACATAGTAGATAAAAAAATGTCTTCTGACAGGCAAATACGACAAAAGCAATGTAATCATCATCCGCAGCAGCAGCGTCAACATCTTCGCCATGTGTATCAGTCTGAATCATAATTCCCCACGGTGTCATCATCTTCTTCGTCCTCAACGTCCTCGAACGTTGGCTTCTTCTTGATCAACTCTTGTATATCCACAACACGACCGGCAATCTTTTCGCCGACGTCATTGACGTGATGGTTCTCAAAGATATTAGGAACATCTGTGTTATCTTGTACATCAGGAGCAGTGTAAGCATCATCTTGTTGTGCAACTTCAATAAACGAATTCCTCTGCTCAAACCTTTGCACTACTCTCCAGTCATCGCTAGTGCAAATGTGTCTTCCAATAAAAATATCTGTGTTGCTTGATTTGCCAAAATAAAAGGCTCGTTGGTCTGGTACGCCGCCTTGACATTGATGGATTTGAAATAATCATCAGCTTTGGGTTTTGCGGTCCTGGAAAACAGGTTATACCAACAACAGCACAACAGAACCACACACCGATGATCCTCGAAACTGGAGATATACTGCAACTGAACAATGTATGTTATCTTAGCATACATTTCAGTTGTCTCTTTGTCATACGTATCCATGCTCATGATGGCACTGTTTTGTGTCTTCCTGCCTTCGTCTCGTGCAAGGGTCTTGTAGCGCACATCTCCAACAACGCAAGATTCATAATGTCTTACCCGAGTATCAGGACCCATTGCTAGTGAGTAAAGGGCATCATCAACTGCCTACCCATCCTCCCGCATCTTCTTAACCTATGGTTAGAAAATAGACAAGCTGATCATCTTATGTACTCAATATATTATAAAAACTGACAGTGCAATTCAAAAGCTTACATGGCTCTTGAACCATTTCGCAAATCCTGCCATAACCAGTTTGTCAATGTTTCTTGGATTTTGCGGCAGTAAATCCTTTTTGTAGATGCTGCACAACATAGTGATCGCATCAAACATCTAAATATATAAGAATGTGCTGCAAGTTTAGTAGATTACGATGTATAAGCTGCAGCACTTAGCACTTACTTGATATAAGGTAGTATCTCAGGACAGTTATTCAACACATACCAAACCATTTTGTCCAAATCTTTAGGTTTGTCCTCTTGTCGACTCTTCCCCGTAACTCGAACAGAATAATCAAAAACATTGAGCCCGGGATTGTCTTCATCCACGTCTTTGCTAAGCTGATCAGCTGTTTCAATGTATTTTGAGCAGAATGTCAACGCTTCTGTAGCAATGTAGGCCTCTGCCATGGAACCCTCGGGTCTAGCTCCGTTCCTAACTTAGCCCTTGAAAGTGCCTAGCTGCCTTTCAATAGGGTACATCCAGCCATACTGTACTGGACCTCTAAGTAGTGCCTCATCAGGTAGATGAACAGCCAAATGCACCATCACATCAAAGAAGGCTGGAGGATATATCTTCTCAAGGTCGCATAGGATAGTTGGTATGTTGTCTCTAAGACGCTCAAAAGCATCTATCCTGATATTTCTACTTCAGAGTTCCCTGAAGAATTGTCCCAACTCTGGAACTGCTCTGTATAAGTCAGGGCGGCCCAATCCTCTAAGGATAACAGGTAAAACCCTTTGAAGTAGGATGTGGCAATCATGAGTTTTTAACCCTTGTACCTTGTCTCCATCTACACTGACTCTCCTTTTAGGGTTGGAAGCAAATCCATGTGGGAATCTCACACGTGACAGGACCTCGCAGAATTATTTTCTTTTTACCTTGTCCAAGACGTACACAGCTGGTGCCATATCCCATGGTTTACCTTCATCTTGCACCTGCAAATCCTGTCTGATACCCAGGTGTGTCAAATCAATCCTAGATTTTAAGGTATCTTTCGTCTTGCCTTCAATATTAAGAAGTGTGCCGATAATGCTGTCACATATATTTTCTTGATGTGCATCACATCAAGATTATGCCGCAGATCCAAATCTTTCCAATACCCCAAGTCCCACAAAGTGGACCGGCGGGTAAACAATAATCTCTCTTCTGCCCTGCCACGCTTCCTTTTCCCGCTACCATTATCAGGATGGTTTCCTGGTGTAATATGCCTGACCTTCTCTAATTCCACTTGCAACTCATCGGCGATGAGCCTCTTTGGTGCTTCACAATTTTCGTGCTTTGCATTGAACACATGTCTTCGGTATTTTCTAGGATGCGGCTTGTCCTTGGCAAGGAAACGGCGGTGTCCAATGTAACAGATCTGGCTAAGTATTGCGTATGACAGCGGATTCCTATCACAGCGAACACATGCATTGTAACCATGTGTCGTTCACCCTGACATAGTGCCCAAAGCCGGATAATCATGGATGCACCAAATTATAACAGCACACAGAAAGAAATCGGCTGGTGGGCTGCTATATAGGTCTCGAGTGAGAACACCCCTCCATAGCTATTGAAGTTCCTCCACAAGAGGCTCCATGAACAAATCAAAATCCTTTCCAGGACTTTTTGGACCTGGGATGAGCAAGGCCATCATGTAGTTTGATTCTTTGGTGCAGACATTTGGAGGCATGTTGTAAGGGGTAACAAGCATTGGCCACATGCTATATGTGGCGCTCTGGTGGCCAAATGGGTTAAATCCATCTGAAGCTAAGCCAAGTCTAATGTTTCTCGGGTCAGCAGCAGACTTTTCGTGCTTCCGATTGAAGCTTTTCCACTCACTACCATGTGATGGATGGCTCATTACATTCTGATCTCTGTACTCCTCGTTCCTAGAATGCCACAGTACATCCTCTCTTGTTTTAGCATCATGAAACAACCTCTGCAATCTTGGTGTAATTGGAAAATGTCTCAGAACATTATGAGGAATCCTCTTCACAGCATCGCCATCTTTCCATCTTGATGATTTGCATTTCGGGCATTCACTTAAGTTGGCATAATCCTTCCGGAACAGAACACAATTATTCTTACAAACATGGATCATATCATATCCAATTCCAACTGCACGAAGGAAATTCTTCATTTTACTGTAGGTGTGTGGCAGCTCAGACGCATCTGGGTAAGCTTTGCGAAAAGTAGCCAACATCGCATCGAATGATTTGTTGGTCATCCACTCAGATGTCTTCACCTGAAGAAAGGTGACCATAGCTGAGAATACTGACAGCTTATTTCCTGGGGTGGCACCCATGTTGCATTGTTCCAACATGCGGGCCCACCGTTTTCTTCTGCAGGTGAAAGTTCACGGAATGCACGAGCATTTCGTAGCATTGTTTCAATGTTGGTCAAACTCACTGGCTCCGCCACCACCTCCTCCTCTTCCACCCGAGCATCAGGCAGATCAAGATGGTGAGCTGCTGCTCCCACGTAGTCAATAACATTGACGTTCACAGGTTCACCATGATGAACCCACCTAGTATATGTGACCAACATCCCATACAAGTGTAGATGATTTTGCACAGTTGACTGCGGTCTTGTAACTGAATTCATACAACTGCTACACGGGCAGAGCACATCTGATTTCGGACCACCGTACTCAGCTCTGATAAAGTTCATGAAGTTTTCAACCCCATCGACATATGCAGCGGAGAATATTCGAGCAGAAGCTATCCAAGTCCTGTCCATCTGTTAGACATACAAATTAGTTCATCTACTAGATATTACAGGAAAACATATATGCTTTTTATGAAGTCCAGAAGAAAATACCTAGGTCGATGTCTAAAGCTATGGCAAGATATTTGGACGAGCAGATCTAAGTAACGAAATATATGTAAAGCTAATTCAGCAAACAGATTTGAGTGCTAAATTATGGCAGGCTGTTTCAGCAGTCAATGAGGCCGAGCACACAGCTATCGAACTATCGAAGGCCATCGCAGCAACAAAGATCGAGTATAAAACGGTGTACAGCTATTTCACCTAACAGATGTGCTACTAGACCATGGCAATCTACCTCACAATAAATATATGGCAGGATACTTTAGCAACTAATCGGCCTTGGCATGCCATCTCAGCTAAGCAGATTGAGGGCAGAATAGGGCAAGGAAGCTTCTTAAGCAGAGCATATTGACTGTAAACTACTTCGGCAAACAGTGAGATTAACAACGCCTATCAGCTAACATTCAGCGCTACACCGACATGCACGGGGCCTCAGTCTAGAATGCGCGTACCGTGGGAGAAGCTGACCGCCGTGCGTCTCCACAGGAACGTCGCCAGCGGTGGCGGCGCTGACCGCCGTGCGCCTCCACAAGAATGTCGCCAGCGGTGGCGGCGCGGCTAGAGGACGGCAGTCTATGATAGCGTACTGTGGGAGCGAGAGAATCGCCGTGCGTCCCCTCGACGAACCGCGGCGCCGACGTATCGGCGTGGCGGGGAGGGCGGCTTTGGCGGAGCGAATGGAGTGGAGGGGGACGGGGGAAGGGGGGTTTGGGGAATATTATTGGCTAGTTGGCCGAAGGGCGGTTGAATTTAGGATTTGGGGGGAATTTTTGGGTGGGGGGGGAGGATTTTCGCGCGGTGGGCGGGGGGAGTTTGGCGCATGGTCGGTTTCTCCAAGTGCAGTCCCACATGTCAGTGAAGAGGCAAGCCGAAGCGTGTTCCGTTTGCGTGAGCCGTGTGCAGGACCGAACCTGTGTGGGGTGCAATGCGACCGCGACAGGGGTGCTGTGAGTGTACCGCCTTTTTTCCTTTTAAACTAGGTGCTTCGCCCCCTCAAAAAAAAACTTGTTGCTTCGCGCGATCCATCGATACTACTACTAGTAATCCGGTAATCCCGACTAAAACAGCACGGCCGGGTCTTTTCCCGCGCGATATGCTGGGAGGTTGGCTTAGTTGGGTTTTTAGGACGAGTAATGCTACACCTACGCTGTCCAGTTACATAATTAACATAATGTGAGATGTGTGAGCTGTTGATTGTAGATTGGGGGGAGGGAGGGGCCCACCACCATGAAAATCAGGGGAGGAGACAGAGAGGCAATTTACGTTAACCCTTTCATTGGTTCCCATAGATGTAGAAAAATGTGAAATGCGTGAATGTGCATTTGCAGATAAGGCCTTCCCTCGTTCATCCTTTTCTCCCACAACATCTTGATCTTCCGTGCAACGCACGGGCATCTTGCTAGTACTCCTACAATATACTATATTGTTGTGAAAGTTCATATACACCGGCCGAGATTAATGCAAACACGGCAGATTTTCATTACATTTCAAACTTTTATAGGACAGAAAAATAAAAGAAACCCGACCCTAAACCTATTCTACAACGGCGACCGACGACCTCCATCTGCGATCTCCATGTACGGGGGCAGGGTTCAAAACCCGTGAAGTGAAGGTGCGGTCTCCGGCGAGGAAAAGTAGAACACGGGAGACGGACCGGCCAGTTGGCACACCATTCCCTGCCGCCTCCCATGCCCTACTCATCCTCGGAGGAGTCCCCGACCTCGGCGGTGCCGGATGTTGGACGGCGGCAAGTAGGACGCGTGGCTGACGGTGCTCCCGTCGTCGACCACCATCGTGGCCACCGCTTGTGCAGCGACTTGAGCGAGGGCGGCGACCTCGAGCTCCATCCCTGAAGACAAGCTCTCCCGCAGAGCGTTCGCGCTTGCTGTCATGGCGGATGTGGTTCCAGGTAGGAGGACGATGCGCTATGGTGTGGAGGTTAGCTGGGCGTTGCCGCTTTAAGTAGCGCATTTCGGTGAGGCCAAGCGTCCTGGTGCATCATTAAGTCGCCAGAGTTGGTTCCTCGGGCACCGAGCCTCTTAACGACGGCATACAGACGAACGGACGAACGGCATGAATGCGGGCAGTTGGCGCCGGCTGGGAGCACACCACGCGACGGCGCGAGGGATGAGGGTTTTTGGTGTGCCAGGGTAGTCAGCTGCGGTCGTGGCAACGTTGGAGATGCCCTTTGCTCACATGCGACCGACGCATGTCATTGAAAAAGCAAGACGACCTGGCATGGTCTCAGGTCCTGAGGATGCAGTTGGCCGCGCTACACCACTCCATGGACGCGTCCCGGCGCCCCGTGCATCCTCGACGAGCCGGGTGTTGGGGTGTGTTTGGATTGTGGCCAAAGTGCACCTTACCAAAATTTTGGTCATGACCCAAAGATTGGTCTTTGTTTGGATGGTTGCCATTTTATTGGCATGCCAATGAACTCTAGCCAACTCTAGTTCATTTTTCTTGCCGATGTCGGCCAAATCATGGGCAATCAAAACCTCAACCAAAGTTTTGGCTACCCAATGCTTTGATGGGGCAACCTTGGGCACAAACCAAACATACTGTTGGTCGTGCCACAGCACTAACGCCACCCTCGGCACACTGAAACCGACCGTGTCTAGCGACGATGAGCGTGTCGCTCACCGCGGTCGCCGTGTCCAGAGGCGGTGCTGGAGCTGCGCCACGTTGTTGCTGATGAGGAGATGACTACCTTGGATACGACTAAAAATATTGCATACATGCATATTTGTCAGGTGATTTCTAGTGCAAACTATTCAATAATCTATTTATGTTATCCAGAACAAAAAATACTTCACACACTTTTGTATTTCGTCTAATTGCAGGTGTATGGGACATTTGTACAATCCACATATGAAAATAAGGGAAAAGGAGAAGTTTATGTTCTGTTCAAAAAGTCCTCTCACGTCACTTTTGAGCCAAGAGAAGATAGAGTCCAAGTCTCTCACCTTCTGGATTCAGATTCGGACTGCACAGACATACCTGACTCAAAACGCGAACAACTTTTTCATACGGACTCCAAATTGGGTGATTCTTTTTTTGTTGGAAGATAGATTTCGTGCTCTTTCTAACACAATTGGATTCACCTTCAAATTCGTCTGGATCATTGAGATATTGACGAAACAATTTGACGCTGCAGCAGAATCCGAGGCAAACAACAAGTCCAAAGGTGTTGCATCACCTCCACTTGGGCCCATGAGCCTTGTACAACATAGGGTTAGTTTTAGGCTGCCTTGGGACATATTTCCACCTCCTTGGCCGCCACCCCTTGCTCCTATATAAGTAGATCGATCTAGCAGCTTTTTCCTTGGGATTTGTTTAATTAAAAGTTAGCCATTGCAACTTCGTGTACTTCGTTTGTGTCCAACGACCACACCAAGACCGCTTACGGAACCCCGCCATTATCAATACTTCATATATATTCGCAATATTCAGATTGCTTTATCATATTCTTGCTTGTTCTTCGATTGCTTGCAGGAATAGACCTTCGTGGTCAGGCTGACCGTGCTTCCGGCATCGCCAGTAACCTTAGGAGATTGGTTTAGCAATTGCTAACGCGCAACTTCGTGCACGTTTGTAGTCGGATCGTCAAAGTCGTCTCCACCAAATTGATAGTTATCATCTCATCGAAAGATCGGGACACCCTCGTCTCTATCAAGTGGATAAGGGAAAATGAGAAGTTTTTGTTCTGTTCGAAAAGTCCTCTCACGTCACTTTTGAGCCAAGAGAAGATAGAGTCCAAGTCTCTCACGTTCTGGATTCAGATTCGGACTGCACAGACATACCCGACTCAAAATGAGAACAACTTTTTCATACGGACTCCAAATTGGGTGATTCTTTTTTTGTTGGAAAATAGATTTCGTGCTCTTTCCAACCCAATTGGATTCACCTTCAAATTCGTCAGGATCATTGAGATATCGACAAAACAATTTGACGCTGCAGCAGAATCCGAGCCAAACAACAAGTCCAAAGGTGTTGCATCACCTCCACTTGGGCCCATGAGCCTTGTATGACCTAGGGTTAGCTTTAATCTGCCTTGGAACGTCTTTCCACCTCCTTGGCTGCCACCCCTTGCTCCTATATAAGTAGATCCATCTAGTAGCTTTTTCCTTGAATTTGTTTAGTTAAAAGTTAGCCATTGCAACTTCGTGTACTTCGTTTGTGTCCAACGACCACACCAAGACCGCTTACGGAACCCCACCATTATCAGTACTTCATATATATTCACAATATTCAGATTGCTTTATCATATTCTTGCTCGTTCTTTGATTGCTTGCAGGAATAGACCTTCGTGGTCAGGCTCAGTAACCCTAGTAGATTGGTTTAGCGATTGCGAAGGCGCAACGTCGTGCACGATTGTAGTGGGATCGTCAAAGTCGTCTCCACCAAATTGATAGTTATCATCTCATCGAAAGATCGGGACACCCTCGCCTGTATCAAGTTCCACCATGTGCTACCCACCGTTCATTGTCTTCATCATAGTTGAGGTCGTTCACATCTTTGCTTGATCCAATCTGCATCTTATCTAATTTGTTTTGGAAAGAGGGAGAGATAAAAAAGTCAAAGAAAAAAAAGAGAAAAAAAGTCAGAGAAAAAAAAGAGAGAAAGAAAAAAAATTGAGGAAAAAAAGAGAGAAAAAAACAAAATTTGCATCTATCTAGACTCAATCTCGTAGTTGAATTCGGATTGGAATCTGTTTTGTGCACTGTTCAGTAAAACAGGCATAACTTCCTCATCTGAAGTCCGTTTTGGCTCCGCGAGTACTCAAATAAAAGCTAGCGACGAGCCGCATCTATTTAGTTGCAGAAGCTTTTTCAATATTTGGCACCTCAAAATAGGCTTCTAAATAGGTCTTTTTGCCCTCCGAAGTTCGCGAACACAGCTTATTCCAGTTTTTCAGGCCAGTTTTAGAATTCTTTGACTCCTCATATCAATTCGGAATTGAGTGATTCTTTTTACATTGGAAAGATTGAGTTAGTACCATTCTTTGAAAAAAATTATCAGAAAATTGGCAGTTGTTGTATATCCTGCTGGAAAGTTGGAGAGAGAGTTGTTGTATATCCTGCTTGGCAGTTGTTTTTCATCATTATCTTTATTGCTATTGTGATCTTCACTTATATCTTGCTTTCCAGAGCTACTCCATATCCTTTATTGGAGTTATTTACCCAAAACCACCACACTTGGGGCTAGGGTAACAACTTGGTACCATATTTGTGCCAGGGCACAAAAAACCACCAACTCTGCGCCTAACCAGTAACGCGGAGCACTAATCATCGAGATTGCTCAAAAAAACAGCGAACCCGACAAGTAGGGCCCACCTGTCAGGCTGATGTGGCGAAGACAAAAAAGTTTGACCGACTGATGTGGCAAACAAGACACGGGACCCACCTGTCAATGAGTAAATGGTTATCTTCTTCCCATCTCTATTTCTATGGGGCATTTCATCAAATAGCTTATGGGCGGCCGTCGGGGAGCTTTTTCTTGCAGGCATGGGGATGAGCTTTGACACGGACGAAGCACAGGGGCAGAGTGCGGTGACAAGGGCAGGCCACGCGGACACGAAGGCAGCGGCTCGTCGGGCGTCCGGCTGCCAGTGAGGACGGCTCGCCGGGCGGCTGGACATGCCATCCATGGCATGCGCGCCAGCACGGGCGCGTCCAGGGGGCTTGCTGCTCACCACCGCAACGTCGCCAGCCGCCATGCGCGCTGCGCAGCAGTTCTAGCGTACCGCAGCGTCGCCAGCCATCGTGCACTCCCTGCGCAGGCCGCCAACGCGTGCTCCGCCTTAGACGTCGGGGCCGTCCTTCCTGCGCCGCACCTGGTCGCACGGGGAGGAGCGTGCTGCTATCTATGATGGCCCAGGGAGGAGTTGAGAAAGAATAGCGCGGCGGCCGGCAGCTTGGGAACGGGGTCTGCAGAAGAGAACCAGCTTCTGCGATGCTGTGCTTCAGGGGCTTCTCGGCCATCACTACAGGAAACAGCTAGGCGGACGGCAAAGGCTCGAACGGCGGACGGCAAAGGCCTTTGCCGTCAGCCGCGGACGGCAAAAGGCTCCGGCAAAGTAGGCTACGGTAAACAGCTGCTTTGCCGTCCGCTTCCTGGCGGTGGACGGCAAAGGCTCTTTGCCGTCTGCCGCGGACGGTAAAGAGAGCGGACGGCAATAATTGCGCTGTTAGTCCGTTAAGTGGCTAACGGCAGGCCTTTGCCGTCCGCCGCTGACGGCAAAATTTCTATGGTCTTTGCCGTCCGCCGTATGATGTCATCTACACGTCACTAGATGGCAGGTTCTTTGTCGTCTGCCACTGATGGCAAAGTGTAGGTTCTTTGCCGTCTGCCACTGATGGCAAAGTCTTTGCCGTCTGCCACTATAGGCAAACTGACCAAATGGGTCAGCTCCCAGGAAGCACAGTTGGCTGCCACGTGGCTTCTTTGCCGTCCGCCGCAGACGGCAAAGAGCCCGTTGCCGTCGGTGGCAGACGGCAAAGAGCCTGCATATTGGCTCTTTTTCTGTTTTTTATTAAATCCAACAATTTTCACTCCAAATATATATGACATGTATAGATATATTTCACAGGCATTCATATCACAAAATTCCATCCATAAACAAAGTTCCTTCATACATAAACAAAGTTCCATCCATAAACAAAGTTCCTTCATACATAAACAAAGTTCCTTCATACATAAACAAAGTTCCATTCATATCACAAAGAGCCTTCATACATAAACAAGTTTCATCCATACATAAACAGAAAGACTAGAACAAGAAGAGTAGCTTCCATGAAGTGAATGAAATCTGCAAAATGGCAAAATAAGAAAGTTAGAAATAGGTGACTAGAACAAGAAGAGTAGAACAAGAAGAAGACTAGAACAAGAAGAGTAGAACAAGAAGAAGACTAGAACAAGAAGAGTATGTCATTTATGAGCTAACTTACGTGAAATGGATCATATATGAGCTAACTAAGTTCAAATGGGTCTTTTATGAGCTAGCTAAGGTGAAATGGATCGTTTTTGAGGTAACTAAGGTGAAATGGATCGTTTTTAGCTCACTTAGGTCAAATGGATCGTTTTTGAGCTAACTTAGTTGAAATGGATCGTTTTTGAGCTAACTTTGTTGAAATGGATCATTTTTGAGCTAATTTAGTTGAAATGGATTGTTTTTAGCTAACTTAGGTGAAATGGATCATTTATGAGCTAATTTAGTTGAAATGGATCTTTTTGAGCTAACTTAGGTGAAATGGATCATTTAAGAGCTAATTTAGGTGAAATGGATCTTTTTTAGCTCACCTAGGTCAAATGGATCGTTTATGAGCTAAATTAGTTGAAATGGATCGTTTATGAGATAACCTAGGTAAGATGGGTCATTTTGGAGTTAACCTAGGTGAAATGGGCCATTTTAAAGCTAACGTAGGTAAAATGGATCATTTAGGAGCTAATCTAGGTAAAATGGGTCATTTTTGAGCTAACTTGGATGAACTGCATCATTTATAAGCTAACCTAGGTAAAATGGGTCATTTTGGAGGAAAAGAAGCTAACTCTAGGTCATTATGGTAAGCATATTGGAGGAAATAAAGCTAAGTCTAGGTCTTTATGCATTTGTTAAGCAAAACACTAGAGAAACTTACCGTGATCAGGGAGGTGTAGGAGCGGGGTGGCTAGTGCCGCTACCTGGAGAAGGATCGTGCGATGCGTTTCTGGAGTTAAGCTGCACCAAAGATCATTTCCAATGTCTCGTTAGCATTACGACACTCAAATGTTAAGACTAGCAAGTAATGTCCATTCAAATAAAACTCACCGTGCTCCCAGGAGCAATCACTGGCATCGGCGGAGCGGGCTGACCGGACTTCTCGCACACAGACTGCACATTTGGTTTTCAGAACAGAGTCATACTAGTTAGTAATGAGACTCAAATGTTAAGACTAGCAAGTAATCTGCAGAAGAAACTTACCACAAGGAGCTCGTACATGGCCCTTGCCTGCATGTCATTCCGTGCCCTCTCCTCCTCCATCATCTTTCTCGTCCTCTCCTCCATCTCCCGCTGCCTCTCCGCCGCCTCCGCCAAAAGTTTCTCCGTTCTATCTCTCTCAGTCTGTATAGCAGCCTGCAACACCACTCACATGACCATTTGTAATCATTGATGGAAGCGCACACAATGTAATGGAGAAAGATAACTGAGTACGTATCACTAACCTTGATGGCGAGTTGCACTGGCCGTTCACGAGGCCTTATCTCAGGAGCGGAGCTCGACTGGCGCGCCTTGATCTCCGGGAGAGTGCTAGGACAACGGATAAGTCCATCTCCAATGGCTATGGAGCCATGGGACCTCCCGCCACCAGATATCATCACCAGCTCTGGATCAATGGGACCCTGGCTCAGGTTAAAGTCCTCCCCTTTCCTCGCCTTCCCCTCATCTCTATATCTCACGAGCTTGTTGTGGGAGGAGATGTTGGTGAAGTTGTTTGCATCATCGAGGTCAGACTGAGAGAAAGCCTTGACTTTCTTGAAAGAGCCAGTGTGGGCCATGGCATACAGGTCGTACACCTCTGGCACCTTATCCGCCTTATTGTAGCGTTCCTGAAAGAGAGAAACAATGAAAATTAGTAATTAAAGGGCTCAAGCTAGCATGATGAATGAATTGCATGAATCATGAAGCAAACCACATACCCAGTTGCGCCCGAACTGATATAAGTTGGAGCTGAATTGATGGTGTGGCACACCTTTCATTTGGGCACGTTTGTCCTTGGCCTGGTTGTGGAGGGCTAGCCATTCTTTTGAGCACCACTCATCGACCAACACCTCCCAACAATCCATCCGATCCGCACACCATCTCGGAGGCGCCTAAGTTAGCAAATAGAAACTTGAGCGCTACGGCTAAGAATTACTAAATGAAGGAACTTAAGTAGAAGGCCTTAAGAATTACCTTCATGTACTGCTCCTTACTCAGGAACTTATCGCGGCACGCCGGCTTGGTCTTCTTGATACCACGCAAGGCGTAGTAGTCTCGAACAGCCGGCACCCGAGCCTCGTGCCGTAAGTTCTGTAGTAGGCGCTTGCAGACGTTCTGGATAACATTTGCCGCGTCCTCCTTGTATCCCTCCTCACACCTGTAGAATATCTGCAATCAAATGAGACAATATTGATTAGTACAATTAATAACTAGCTAGTTGAAGATTTTGAAATGTGTAAAGGAGAAATTACCCAGAACGTCCTGATCACCATGTCTGCCCTCGTGTCGCACACGACACCGTCGATAATGACATCCGGCGGGGCCGGGGCAGCCACGTAGTGCTCCCAGCTCAACCCAAGCTCTGGAAGCCGACCCTCACCAGGCAACGTGACCAACCCCGGGAAGTTTTGCCGGCAAAGAACTCCAAGGACGGAGTTGGGCCGGCGGACACTATGATGGTGGTCCCAACCCTTGCAGCATGACAAGGCCAACGCATTAGTTATTTGAAGAAACGTGAATGCAGAAGGTACAAAAATATTAAATGCACTTACGTACCTCTCCCCATCAGGGAAAATCAACAACCTCTGCTCGCGGGTCGCCGGCACGGACGGGAGCCGTGTAGCACCACGCTGGTAGACGGTGCCACCCTCCTCCTCAAGATCAGTCGGCTCCCCGCCATCATCAGCATGGCCACTCAGCTCCTCGGGCTGATTCGGCCAGGTACCCCATCCGGACGTGTGCTCCTCCGGGGTCTCGTGGGCCGAAGGCCAGTCGACCCGAGGCTCGTGGGCCCAAGACCCGTGGACCGGAGGCTCGTGGACCGGAGTCCGTGTAGACTCCTCCTCGGACGAGTCCACCCTAGCAGTCACGTGCTCGGGTGAAACAGCTGGGGGTGGCGGCGAGGAAGGCGCCGTAGCAGTCACCCTACCTCCTCTCCCGCGACCACATGCCCCACCTCCTCTCTTCCTACCTCGTCCCCTGCTGGGCACCGCGGTCGACGAAGAAGGGCCCGGCGGTGTGGACATACTGTCCAGCTACGCTCGGCGGAGAGGTACGTCTGGAATCGAAGACCTCAGACCACGCGCCGACGAAGAAGGGGCCTTGGCGCGCTCCCGACCAGCGCCCACCATTTTTCAACACCTGCCATGACAAACAGTAAACGAAATTAGTACAACATAAAAAAAAGACCGACATGAATAATAATATGTGTATCACTTAAGTGTATCATCATCAAGTACAACATTAAAAAATTTAATACCTGACACTACTAATAATCTCGATCAGTATCATCAATAAATGCATAATCATCATCATCACTATAATCAATGACGAGCTCATAGGGTTCTGTGGCATCAACATGTGCAAGGCCACCTTGACGTAATCGGTCAAGCAATGACAGGTCATCCGCAGTAGTAACCTCTTCTTGCTCCGGCTCTTCTTGTTCCTCCTCTGGGGTGATGTCGGATTCACTGTCGCTGTCTACTTCAATGTTTTGGGGTGAAGTATAGCGGTTCTTGAAACGCTTTTTGGAAAGACGTGTCTCTTGGAAGAATTCTCCTTCATATGTGTCTGGGTTAATGTGAGGTTCATAATCCTCTTCCTTTGGGGGAGATAGTCTAGCAAGTGGCGGCACTTCATAAACGACATCCCAACCTTTCAGATTTGGATTAGTTTGGCAGGCCCACGGTAGATAGAATACTTGGGTCGCCTGTTGAGCCGTAATATACACATCAGGAACATCTAAATGGGTGCTTTGGTTGATTTCAACTAGCCCTATATGTTCATGAGTCCTTCTAGTCTCCTTCGGCTGAAACCAATAACATTTGAAGACTACGACATTCGGTGGGTTTTCACCATAGAATAGAAGTTCATAAATTGCTTCAACTCTCCCATAATACTCGGTACCTCCTTCGCCGATAGCAGATACACAACAATTTGTAGACTTTCGGTCGGCCATAGATAGCTCTTTGCCATAGGTACGAAAGCGATACCCGTTGATGTCGTATTTGTCAAATGAACGGACCTTATAGTCAAAACCATTAGCGACTTGTCTCAATTTGGCGTCCATAGACTCTGAATTAGCCTACAAGTTTAATATGAAAGGATTGTTGCATTATGCAGAAATTAGCGAATGAAACCGGGATAGCCGCCTACATATTAACCTACAAGTCTAATAGAAATTACCGTTTGTTTCAACCAAGAGATGAAACCGGGATAGCCGCCTCCTTGCTTTGCGAGAAGCTCATACTCTTCGACAGAATCCTTTTGGATCACCGCTCCATACGAGAATAAGGCGACGTATCAACTGTATGAAATATCCAGGAATAAGAGCAGTTCAAAGGAAATAGAAGTTGCGAAACTATGTACCGAGAACTTACTCGATGTACGGCCGCACTTCTATCAGGTTGTTGAAGATATACAACGAAATGGTCCGCCATTGTTCGTTATCCAAAGATACTGGATTTGAAACACTGGCTGGTGCGAGATTCCCTTTGAATAGGCTGAGGTTGGATCCACCCTTTTTAGGGTCGTCAGCATTGTACCGAGGCTTCGGATTATGCAAATGACGATTTTTGGCTTCGTAGTGTGCTGTCACGAAGTTTGCCGCCTCCTCAGTGATGAATGCCTCAGCCATCGATGCTTCAATTCTACGTTTATTTTTACATTTTTGTCGAAGCGTCTTCTGCATCCTCTCAGTTGCGTAGCACCAACGATTTTGCACGGGCCCCCCAATCTTGCCTCGGTCGGGAGATGCAAAATCAAATGTTGCATTGGATTAAAGAAGCCCGGTGGAAAGATCTTCTCTAACTTGCAGATCAACTCCGGCGCCAACTCTTCCATTTCTTCTAGCACGCCAGGCGATAGTTCTTTCGCACAAAGAACACGGAAGAAATAGCTGAGTTCTGCCAGTACTAGCCATTCATCCTCAGGGATGAAGCCACGCAACATCACCGGCATTACCCGCTCAATCCATATGTGCCAATCATGACTCTTGAGACCAAATATCTTCAATTTATCAAGACTGGCTCCCCTCTGTAGATTCGCTGCATACCCATCAGGGAACATCAACTGCATTTTCACCCACAAGATAATTTCCCTCATAGCTTGCCTTCCAAGATTGAACCAAGCCTTTGGCTTCGTCCAGTTCTGCTTTCCTTTCGGTTCTTTCATGTTTTGTAACGGCCTATCACATAGCGCCTCCAGATTGACTCTATCCTTAGTATTATCCTTTGACTTCCCATCTATGCCGAACAATGTACCAAAAAGTGCCTCGGCGATATTCTTCTCAGTGTGCATCACGTCGATGTTGTGTGGGCAAAGGAGGTCTTTGAAGTAAGGCAGATCCCATAAGCATGTTTTGTGAGTCCAGGCGTGCTTAGAATTATACCCCTTGAAGTACCCTGGACGCTCTGGATCTGGCTCGAGAGCGTTTAACTGATCCAGGGTCTGTTGGCCTGTCAATGCAGGTGGTGCAGAGTTTTTGACAACTCTACCTCTGATGAAGTTCTTCTTGTCTTTCCTGAACTTATGGCGAGGATTCAGGAACTGTCTATGCATGTCGAAGCAAGAAAACTTGCGACCGGCCTGAAGCCAACGAAACTCAAGAGCTCCCTTGCATGTGGGGCACGGGAACCTTCCATGCACACACCAGCCAACGAATAGCGCATACGCCGGCAAGTCATGCGTCGAGTACATGTACCAGACACGCATTATGAAGTTCTGTTTGCTATAGGCATCGTATGTCTTGACCCCATTATCCCAGGCTTCTTGCAATTCGTCCTTAAGCGGTTGCATGTACACATTCATATTTTTCCCCGGATAGTTGGGCCCTGGAATTATCAACGTCAGGAAAATGTTCTTTCTTTGCATAATCTGTCCGGGGGGGAGATTGAGTGGAAAGACAAATACGGGCCAACAACTGTATTGGGCTGCCGTCATACCAAACACACTGAACCCATCCGTGCTGATGCCGACTCGAGGATGCTTTGGATCTACCGCTTTGTCACCATGTAATTCATCAAACTTTTTCCACGCAACACCATCCGATGTGTGTACAATCATCAGATTCCCATCTGCATCTAGTTTGGTTCTTTTGCCCGTTTTGTGCCATGTCATCTGTCTGGCCGTCTCTTCGACCATGAAAAGACGTTGAAGTCTTGGAACGATTGGCATATACCGAAGAACACTAACGGGGATTTTGGTCTGTGTCTTCTCACCCATACCGTTGTCAACCACAACATACCTGGAAGACTTGCAAATGGGACAATAGTTCAAGTCCGCATAGTCAAGCCTAAACAAGACACATCCTTTCTCACAGGCATGTATCTTATCATAGGGCATCTTCAGTGCACGGAGGATTTTGTCCGACTGGTACAGGTTTGTAGGCATTACATGGCCTTTGGGTAGAAAGCGTCCAAATACTGTCATCATTGCATCATAGCATTCTCTGCCCAAGTTGAACTGAGCCTTCAGAGCCATTACTTGTGAGATGGCATCCAACTGACAAAGCTCAGTGTGCTCATGGAGCGGACGTTTTGAAGACTCCAACATTTCATTGAAGGCCTTTGCAGATTCCTCCATCTCCTCGTCCGAATCCCGAGCATCATCAAAGTCTCGCACCATGTTTTGCATCCCGGTACCATGCTCGTCGGTGCGACGACGATCCACCTCAGCTCGTTCACGTTGGGCAGACTCACCATGAAATGTCCACACCGTATAATCGGGCGTAAAACCACTCTTCTGCAGGTGTTTGCCCATTTCAGCCTCTGTCCTCTTTTCCCAATTGTCGCACCGTAAACAGGGGCACCAGGTTTTCCTCTGGCCATTTGCAAATGCGGCTCGCACAAACCCCTTGGTTTTTGTGAACCATTCAGTGCTCCATTTGTTCTGACCAGTGTGACCGGTGTACATCCACGCACGATCACTCATCTTGACTTTCAGAGCTACTAGACACACAACAAATATATATATATATATATATATATATAATTCACCATGTATATATTCATCAGTTGCTCTACTTTGTCAATTTTATTACGTCCATGCAACCTACACTCTAATAGGTAATGATAGGTCCTAATCCCACTCGAGTATGTTTAGATTGGGTTCATTTTCCCATGCTATGCTCCGGAACCTACGCAAAATTTCGGCAGCACCTCCCCGCTGTTCTCCTGATACACGTCTCTGCAATAAACAGAGAGGATGTGTACCCGGAGAACAACAGGGGAGGCACTGACGAAATTTATGCGTCGGATCCGGAGCAAAGCATATGGGAAAACGAACCCAATCTAAACATACTCGGGCTGTCCATGGATAGCGTTGGACAATTCGAAAGAATCAAGGTTATAAATATGCAAATGCATGCATATTTATAACTATGACGCTTTCGAACGGGAGACACATATTGGTTACGCATACTGATGATTCAAGACACATATATAGCTAGCTATCAAGTTTCATCGGAATAGATCAAATAATTAATGGGGGAGGAGGACATGTCATTTGTGCTCACCCACGAACGAAGGGGCAGAGCTCGTCAAACGCACGGCGAGGTCGTCGAACACCAAACCTCGCAGCGATGAAACAACTGCACATTTAAAACTACCCGATCAACACAATTATATATGATGTTTTTCATAACAAAATCGAAAGATATATGACCTAACTAATAATTCACAAATATATGACCCCATCGGCTTCTGGAAGGCCAAAGAACACCTTTTCGGGAGGTGTCGGGGGTCGGGGTGTCGTGTCGGTCTCGGTGTGCCGTGTCGGGGTCGGGGTCGGGGTGTCGGGGTCGGGGTCGGGGTGTCGGGGTCGGGGTCGGGGTGTCGGGTCGGGGTGCCGTGTCGGTGTCGGGGTCGGGGTGTCGGGTCAGGCTCGGGGTCGGGGTGTCGGGGTCGGGGTCTCGGGGTCGGGGTGCCGGGTCGGGGTCGGGGTGCCGTGTCGGTGTCGGGGTCGGGGTGTCGGGTCAGGCTCGGGGTCTCAGGGTCGGGGTGTCGGGTCGGGGTGCCGGGTCGGGGTCGGGGTGCCGTGTCGATGTCGGGGTCGGGGTGTCGGGTCAGGCTCGGGGTCGGGGTCTCGGGGTCGGGGTGTCGGGTCGCGGTGCCGGGTCGGGGTTTCGGGTCGGGGTGCCGTCTCGGGGTCGGGGTGTCGGGTCGGGGTGCCGGGTTGGGGTCGGGGTACCGTGTCGGTGTCGGGTCGGGGTGTCGGTTCAGGCTCGGGGTCGGGGTCTCGGGGTCGGGGTGTCGGGTCGGGGTGCCGTCTCGGGGTCGGGGTGTCGGGTCGGGGTGCCGGGTCGGGGTCGGGGTGCCGTGTCGGTATCGGGGTCGGGGTGTCGGGTCAGGCTCGGGGTCGGGGTGTCGGGGTCGGGGTGCCGGGTCGGGGTGTCGGGTCGGGGTGTCGGGTCAGGCTCAGGGTCGGGGTGTCGGGGTCGGGGTCGGGGTCGGGGTCTGGGTCTCGGGGTCGGGGTGCCGGGTCGGGGTGCCGTGTCGGTGTCGGGGTCGGGGTGTCGGGTCAGGCTCGGGGTCTCGGGGTCGGTGTGTCGGGTCGGGGTGCCGGTTCGGGGTTTCGGGTCGGGGTGCCGTCTCGGGGTCGGGGTGTCGGGTCGGGGTGCCGGGTTGGGGTCGGGGTACCGTGTCGGTGTCGGGTCGGGGTGTCGGGTCAGGCTCGGGGTCGGGGTCTCAGGGTCGGGGTGTCGGGTCGGGGTGCCGTCTCGGGGTCGGGGTGTCGGGTCGGGGTGCCGGGTCGGGGTCGGGGTGCCATGTCGGTATCGGGGTCGGGGTGTCGGGTCAGGCTCGGGGTCGGGGTCTCGGGGTCGGGGTCTCGGGTCGGGGTGCCGGGTCGGGGTGTCGGGTCGGGGTGTCGGGTCGGGGTGCCGTCTCGGGGTCGGGGTGTCGGGTCGGGGTGCCGGGTCGGGGTCGGGGTGTCGGGGTCGGGGTCTTGGGGTCGGGGTGTCGTGTCGGGGTGCCGGGTCGGGGTCGGGGTGCCGTGTCGGGTCGGTTTTTTTTCCTCTTTTTTCCTTTTCTTCTTCTTCCTATTCTTCCTTTTCTTCCTCTTCTTCTTTTTTCTTCTCCTCCTCGTCTTCTTCTTCTTCCTTTCCTTTTTCCTCTTCTTCCTCTCCTCCTCTCCTCTTTTTTCTTCTTCTTCTTCCTCTTCTTCTTTTTTCTTCTCCTCCTCCTCTTCTTCTTCTTCCTTTCCTTTTTCCTCTTCTTCTTCTCCTCCTCTCCTCTTTTTTCTTCTTCTTCTTCTTCTTCTTTCCTCAAACTAAACTAAACATAAAACTAAAACTAAACCTAAAACTAAATCTAAACTAAAACTAAAACTAAAAAGGAAAAAAAACAGAAAAAACAGAAAAAAGGGGGGCTCACCTGGGGGGTGGAGGAGGCCGGTGAAGGAGGGGGGCGGGGCGGTGGAGGAGGCGGCCTGGGGCGGCGGGGGGCCGGGCCCTGGCGGTGGGGCGCGGGGCGGCGGGGGGCCGGGGCGGGGGGGGGGGGCGACGGGGCCCGGGGCGGCGGCGAGCCGGGGCGGCGGGGGCGACGGGGCGGCGGGGGGCCGGGCCCGGGCGGTGGGGGGCCGGGGCGGGGGGGCGACGGGGCGGTGGGGGCGAACGGGCCCCGGGGCGGCGGCGGCGCGCGGCGGGTGGCGGGGTGGGAGGAGAGAAACGGCGAGGGAGAGAAGAAGTGAGTAACGGGCGGGGGGTACGGGCCGTTAGGTAGTGAGCTGTTTGCCGTCCGCCCCTCTTTGCCGTCCGCTTTTTTGCCTCTTTGCCGTCTGCTAGCGGACGGCAAAGAGGTGGCCCGTTAAGTTTTCCCAAACGGGCGGGGGGTGGGGGCCACCTCACTCTTTGCCGTCCGCCAGCGGACGGCAAAGATTCTTTGCCGTGTGCTGGCAGACGGCAAAGAGCTGGCAGATGGCAAAGAGCTTCTTTGTCGTCTGCCCTTTCTTTGCCGTCTGCTTTTGGGTAGCTGATGGCAAAGAGCTTCTTTGCCGTCAGCTAGCAGACGGCAAAGAGCTGGCAGATGGCAAATTAGCTGATTCCAGTAGTGCATGCCTTGCGCGCTGGCGCCGGAGCTGGCTACTTCGAGGACGCGGCTCGGGGATGCGACCTGGTCTCCTGGCGCAATGCCCAGTGAGGCGGCCACTTCGACTTCCACGACGCAGCCAGCGAGAATGGCGTCGAACGCCGACCACCGCGTGTACGTGTCGCCTGTCGGCGCACACAGGCTCGACAACAGAGAAGAACCAGCCACGGTGGAGCTTGGCCGGAGACAGGGAAGAAGCAAGGGTCGCTCACAACCTGTTTGTTGAAATGCCCATGGAGGAAAAGAGAAAGGAAAAAAAAGAAAAAACACTTCAGTCATTGACAGGTGGGACTTTCGTCCAACTCAGCATATTTTCCAGATAAGCACGCCACGTCAGCCTGACATGCGGGCCCTACTTGTCGGTTTGGCTGTTTTCGCAACCAAATCCGAGCATCAGTGCTCCGCGTTACTAATTAGGCGCAAAGTTGGTGGTTTTTTGTGCCCTGGCGCAAATGTGGTATTAAGTTGTTACCCTAGCCCCAAGTGTGGTGGTTTTGGGTAAATAACTCCCTTTATTGATGCTAGTTGTGCTACGCCGTGACCTCATTAGTGTTCTAGGCTCGCGTATCTAGTCCGGTCTAGCCTAGGGCCAGCATAGTACCATCGTTGAGCGTTTATTCAACGTTGCATCTCTGAATTGATTATTCCTAATCTTTTGCTACCATATATTCAAGCCTTCCAAGCTCCACATATTTCTACACCGTGTATACGTACGTTCCCTTGGCAATCGCTTTACTCAATCTTCGGAGTTATTTGACACCGCTGGTTGCCGATCACCACCTGCTGCATGGTAAGAACTTATAAGATATTGAGATTTGCTATACTGTGAGTGTTTTACCACCACTTCCAAGTAGTTCATAGGAACATTTTTTTGGATTATGTTTGTTGTTTCTACTAATCATGACAGGATCCAGAGTCAATTCATGGGCTTTGTCGATCGCGGGAGACGTGCCACCACCTTTGCAAATACCACAACCATCACGAGAGGTGCACAAGCATCCAAATGCACATGATCAGGTTAATGTATCTATACCACCATTTAATGGCCGTTTTAGAACTACTTTATATATTGAATGGGAGTTCGACATAAAAAATATATTTGCTTCCCATAATTTTGATGAACATAAAAAGGTTAAGGTTGCGGTTGGTTCTTTCACTGGTTATGCTTTGGTTTGGTGGAGTGAATATTGTCGTTTACACCCTGATTATATACTTACTACTTGGGATGATTTGAAACTTGCCATGCGACATACTTTCGTCCCTGCTTATTATACTCGTGACATGATTAAGAAGTTGCAACATTTAAAACAAGGTAGTGACACTGTAACAAAATATTATGCTGATTTACAAACTACCTTGTTGCATTCCTATTTAGAAGAAAGTGAAGATGATTTTATGGATAGATTTTGGGGAGGATTAAACTGTGATATTCAAGAGATACTAATTCATGAAGAGTGTTATCCTATGGACCATTTGTTTCGTCTTGCTTGCAAAGCTGAACAGGAAATAAAACGACATGTTGCCCACGAGGAGAACAAGCGTACATTATCTGAGTTGATCATAAGAGGTAATGACAAAGGTACCGATCTTCCATCTCTACATGAGAATGATGAATGCCTTGTCAATTTGAATGCATCATCTGATGAGCTACCCACTACTTTGATCACACCACCTATTTTAGAGGACTATGTTGATAATTTGACTTTGCCATGTGATCAAACAACTGAAAAACTAACAATTTTGAGTGCACCCGTTGAATTAACTGTTGATGCAAAAGAACCAATGTTTAATCATTTTGATATGACCTCTAATCTTGGCGATGATTCTGTGTCCAATGAGTTATTGCATGTTTGCTCATTTAAGCATGTTGTAGCATGTAAATTTGTTGCAACTAAGGTTTATTCACCAATGTTGCGATGGTTTAATGATGAACATTGTCAATCTTTTGATATGAATAAGAGCTTCACTTATATGTGCAAACTGAGTTGCAATATTTTCATGCCTTCTACTTCTTGTGATAATATTTGGTCTTTATAATTTTATCTATGAAAGTTACTCATGTATACATGTGTCATATGTGCAAAAATCAAGGGAAGTAAAAAATGGATGACATATACATATACAACATGTACACCTTGTCTCTTTTCTTAGCCACATTTCAGATTAAGCAACGCCGAGGACGGCTTTGTCTTCAAGAAGGGGAGGATGATGAGGACATGACTACCTTGGATGCGACTAAAAATATTGCATACATACATATTTGTCAGGTGATTTCTAGTGCAAACTATTCAATAATCTATTTATGTTATCCAGAACAAAAATACTTCACACACTTTTGTGTTTTGTCTAATTGCAGGTGTATGGGACATTTCCACAATACACATATGAAGATAAGGGAAAAGGAGAAGTTTATGTCCTGTTCAAAAAGTCCTCTCACGTCACTTTTGAGCCAAGAGAAGATAGAGTCCAAGTCTCTCACGTTCTGGATTCAGATTCGGACTGCACAGACATACCTGACTCAAAACGCGAATAACTTTTTCATACGGACTCCAAATTGGGTTATTCTTTTTTTGTTGGAAAATAGATTTTGTGCTCTTTCCAAACCAATTGGATTCACCTTCAAATTCGTCCGGATCATTGAGATATCGACAAAACAATTTGACGCTGCAGCAGAATCTGAGTCAAATAACAAGTCCAAAGGTGTTGCATCACCTCCACTTGGGCCCATGAGCCTTGTATGACCTAGGGTTAGTCTTAGGCTGCCTTGGGACGTATTTCCACCTCCTTGGCCGCCACCCCTTGCTCCTATATAAGTAGATCCATCTAGTAGCTTTTTTCTTGGGATTTGTTTACTTAAAAGTTAGCCATTGCAACTTCGTGTACTTCGTTTGTGTCCAACGACTACACCAAGACCGCTTACAGAACCCCACCATTATCAATACTTCATATATATTCACAATATTCAGATTGTTTTATCATATTCTTGCTCGTTCTTCGATTGCTTGCAGGAATAGACCTTCGTGGTCAGGCTGACCGTGCTTCCGGCATCGTCAGTAACCTTAGGAGATTGGTTTAGCGATTGCTAACGCGCAACGTCGTGCACATTTGTAGTCGGATCGTCAAAGTCGTCTCCACCAAATTGATAGTTATCATCTCATGGAAAGATCGGGACACCCTTGCCTCTATGAGTTGGCCCCCACGACCCACATGAACGGTTGCCGGTGGCGAGGAGGTCGTGGGCCAGCTCCTCCATTGGACTAGTTTGCGCTACGTCGTCCCGACAGGTGTGCCCCACATGTTGGTTTCCCTGTTTTCCCGGCCATATTCGAGCGTCAGTGCTCCGCGTTGCGCATTAGGCCTTTCACTATGTAGCTAAGCGAGACAACTTATTGTTTATTTGAGCCATTCAAGTATAATCATGTGGCGTTTTCTTATTTCTCATTCCTCTCCAACCCTCTTCTCATTCGATCATGTCGCCCTCCGGTCTAGTCCATCCTCCCGCATGCCTCATTTGAACATTCCGCTGAGTATCATTCGCATGTGGGCCTAGACCATGCTTGTATTTCCAATGTTTATTTGTAATTTGTCCGACATGCATACAAACAAACGGTTCGTTTGAAGTTTCACTTTGCCTCCACTACGTGTCGCTTCGCGTCTTAGTTTTGACATCACATTTGGTTCATGCCCCGACACATGTTGACGAGATCGATTGATGTTCAGAGATCAATTGCGTGTCGTGCAAGGAGATAAAGGTTTGGTCTGTTTCTATGATAGAAATGACCCGCGGGAGGGGGGGTATGTGGGGATCAGAGGGAGTATATTGTACATTCATAAGCGAAATGAACGTATTGTACCCACCCTAGTCCTCTTTCAATCGATCTTCGGACCCCGAGATGAAATCGAGAGAGAACGAGTGGGGGCATGTGTGATACCTAAGGCGGATTAAAAATTTTGAACCGGTGATCATAGCATCCGCAAATCATATATAAAGGGTATTCAATGTTCGTTTCATTTTTGAACGTACAATATACTCCCTCCTATCCTTTCTAGTTTACATATAAGTTTTATGTGTAGTCAAAGTATCTCTACTTTGATAAAAAAAAGTATCAACATTCAACAATGCACAATCAATATTGTTAGATTCGTACGTACTCCTAGATTTGTAATCGAGATGGTTTCCAATTTGTTTTCAACCACGTGAATGTGCTTGTTCTCGCGCATGCTCTTCCTACTAGGATTTCGCCACGTATAGCCAGTCCAATAGTAACTTTTTTAAGCTCCCTGTCCAATAGTACTAGTGGAGTACTGACAACATCTGTACTAGAGTATGCAGTGCACATAGTTGTACTCCCTCCTTCCATTTATATAGGGCCTATGTGGAGGAGAGAGATGTGAAAAAGTAAGGGGAGTGAGCTCTAATGCAAGAGCCTAGCTATATATGCATTCCTAGTTAAATACGTACAATAAATATGAAGAAAGAGATGGAGAGGAGATGGAAAATAGTACTAATACAATATCCAACCTTATATTTTTTGCAGGAAATAGCCAACCTTATAGCCCACACTACTGTATGAGTGCATATAATAGATGATGGATATAGATGACATGGCAGTTCCTTATAGCTATCGACTGGCTATATTATTAACCATGCTCTAATGCGTTTTTCAAAACCGCATTTGACTATTGACAAGATTAATAGTACATGAGATGTATAATGTGAAAATTATATCATTGGAAGCTCCTTTCACATATGTATCCCTGCCTTACCCTCCCTTTCGGTCACTTACTGGCGGACCCCATGCTTGCTAGGACCCGCATGTCAGTTACTCAATGGGTTCGGCCACGTCAGGTGATCCTCATCCATAGTATACTCCCTCTGTTTTTATTTACTCCGCATAAAATGACGCGGGCGGGGGAGGGGGAGGGACGTCGGTTTGCTCTCAACTGCGGTCCCACAAGCGAGCGAAAATGCAAGACGAAGCGCGTTCCATTCGGTGAGCGATGTGGAGGTTCCAGCGTGCCGGGCTGCAACGCGAACGCGACAAGAGCGATGTACAGTCAAAACCGATTGACCCGTCGTCACCGAAACCACTATTCACACCAGAACCTTCGCTTCTCGGCCTACGCCAGCCACTGCCCTAAAACCACACCTAATCTCCAGCCCCTTCCCCCACCTTTCGATCCCCTAGCCCGCATCAAGCGTCGCCTAGTTCGCCGGAAATCCATGGTGGGCCGCAAGATCACGTACTACAAGATGCTGACGCCGGAGCGCCGCGCAGAAATCTCGGCGGCGGTCAGCGCCACAGACCTCCGTTCCCAAGCTTGCTTTGCGGCGGGCCAATCCCCGAGTTCTCTGGAGCCAAGCTACGAGGAGGAGGAAGCCGATCCAATGTTCATGGCGGAGGTCGCGACGCAGAAGGCCCCCGATGGGTATGAGATGATGGACATCGACTTCGTGCCGGTGTCTGAGTCCCCCATGGTGCAGGCGGACCAGCGGTTCAACCTAGCGATACTAAAGGAGGACCGCGAGGCAGAGGCTCAACTCGACACGGAGCGCGCGCATGCCGCTGCCATCGAGGCTCTCCTGCAGGCAGAACCGGATGTCGTCGATGTGAACCGGGCGGCAGAGGCTCAACTTGAGGTGGAGCGCGCGGATGCCGCTGCCATCGAGGTCCTCCTGCAGGCGGAACCGGACGTGCTGGACTTGAACCGGGCGGCAGAGGCTCAACTCGATGCGGAGCGCGCGGATGCCGCTCTCATCGAGGCCCTCCTGCAGGCGGAACCGGACGTCCTGGACTTGAATCGGGCGGCGGAGGCTCGACTCGACGCGGAGCGCGCGGATGCCGCTGCCATCGAGGCCCTCCTGCAGGCGGAACCGGACGTCCTCGACTTGAACCGGGCGCTGCTCTCGTCCGTGCAGAGCGCCCGCACGCTCCGCGTGAAAGAGTAGCTGGAGGCCGAGGACAAACCACGGTGCGGAGACACACGTCGGCAGCTACGGCTGGTTCGCGCCGGCAGCCAAAGACGACGAGGTCGTCTCGTTCCGCGAGCAGTGATAGTTTTTCTTTATGTTGTTGTTTTTATGGATCTTTTGCTGTGTAAAAACATATATTGTTATGCAAGTCGCCTGACTTGGGTCAGTCTACCATTTCAGGCGGTTGGATGAATATCCTATGTCTCCTAACCCTTCTTCCTCACCTCTTCTTCTTCCCCAACAGACCACCGCACGGGCCGTACGGATACTCCCCAACATGCGGTTGGATAAACATACTCTATGAACGAAAATTATGGGTCAGCGGTAGGATGCCTGAGTTTGGTTTGTACACATGCGACAGCACGTGTCAGTGAGGGTGTGTTCCCTTGGTTGGGTTTGCGGCGTGCAGGAGCGACTGAGCATGTGAGGGTGCGGTGCGACCGCGGCGTGCAGGAGCGGCCATGTGAGGGTGCAGTGCGACCGCGACAGCCGTGCGCAAGTGTACCTCCTTTTCATTTTGAAAACTTTAGGCAAGCTTGGCAAAAATGTGTGGCGAAGTATGGCAATGCAAGGCCTAGACCCAAACAGGATAAGTACGTAGTACTACGTACAAGGAGTACTAGTGTTAAAAAAGAAAGGCGGGGTTTTCCTTCGCTGGATTAATCGATACAAATCCTCGTTTCATGTGTCAATTAATGCATATTTTTTCTCCAAAGCCCAAAGAGCTAACCATCTCGCTCCTCATCGCTTGATTAATGCAGCGTCAAGCAAACCCACCTTCTCACTTCCGCATGCATGCAGGGGATATTAATGTCCTTGGTTGCTAGTACGAGGCAAACCCCATCAATTTTGCCTCGATTAGTGTTAGTGGCCTTTTGCAAATTGTAATTTTTATATACTGGCCTTGTGCACAAAAAATGGAGGTAGTAACTATATTTGACTTCCTTCCCCATTGCGGTGACGTCGATGATATCTCGAACGTTGTGGTTTGGCGAAGTGCGTTCGACGGAGAACACCATTGAGGGAGACCACGGTAAGTCGTTCGCAAGTGCCGCCTGCAAGCCGAGACAACTGCCTTATTTGCATCCAGGAAGTCCGTTGAACCAAACGACGTGTGAATGTACTAGTACTACTCGTACAAAATAGCTCATCCGTCCAGCTTTGTGCGGTGAGATGGTTTCTCGAAGAAGACGATGGAGAAGCAGAGTCAGCGAAGAGTGAAATGATGGTTGCTTCGTTCGTGCTTTGTGATTTGACGCCTCACTGCTTTGTGATTTGTGATAGAAGGGACAGTGGAGTAGACTCTGTCCTCTATATTGTACATGCGTCCAAGCACGGGAGAAAGAGGAGAGACGTTGCATTTTTCTATTCCTTCAATCAATCAATCAATCAGGGAGCTTCGGTTCCATCCTTTTGGCTTTGGCAACACCATCCACAATGGTTCCCACGATGCCAAAAGCTATTTTCACATTTGGCTACACATTGTGGATGCCCTTAACCGTACCACTTGGTTTTGCTCTTGTGTGATATGTATACAAATCTCAATTATATTGATCTAAAAAATTATAGAATCAAGATTAGTAAAAAGGAGGTGATTTTGCCACGCGGATGGCGGGGGAGGTTTCTTATTTTTAGAGGACGTTGTCCTGGCGGTTTGCTAACATGCGGTCCCACGTGTCAGTGCTTTACCAAGCCGATCCGCTTCCCACATGAGGCAGAACAACGGTACAAGCAACACGTGGTTAACTTGAAGAAGACGAGGGAGAAGCGGATTCAGCAATAAGTGAAATGATGGTTGCTTCGTCCTCCAACTTCTTTTTTTAGCATTATTACTTCGTCCCTCCAACTTAACTATGGGAAAGGTGGAGCTTTGTGATTTGACGCCTCATTGCTCATTACTACGCCCGTGCCATGACTGGGTGCTTCACCCTGGCTGCTCTGCACTGTATTCCGGTCTGGCACGTGGACCCGGTAGCTTGTTGCCCCACATACCCGGTAGAAGATTTATGAAAGTGAGCGCTCCACTCTTACGACGGAGGAGTACACAACAGGATGACCCAGTGAACTGCCACTTGTACTGTATATAGTACTATAGTTTTGCTGTTTCGCACGATCCATCGATACAAACCCGATTAAATAGGAAAGGGCGGGATTTTTCCCGCGCAGTATATGATACTGGCCATAGAGGCAATTTTAATGTATGCAAACTGAATAATTAAGTAATAATATGATATCTAGTAAAACTAAAAACACATATGATTTATTGTGTTAGAGTGTAGTAGTAGTGCTGTATTGCATAGTTGTTAGATGTAACATGCGAGAACGTGTAGAGATGTAGTTTTGGAGGGCCTACAGAGAGAAAAGCGTAATACGTTCACTGAACTTCAGAATAAGATGATTACGGTCACTATATACGTTTTGCGGTGATTATACGGTCACTTGCTCACGGTTCAGCAATGGATTGCACTCTGTTGACCGGCCAAATAGTCTGCGTGGCACCATGTTGACTAGTTAAATTGACCACGTTCCTTGTGGGTCCCACCTGTCAGTTCGCATAGGGAAAAGGTCAGATAAACACAAATTTACGCAGGCGCGACAAGACTCCACCCCGTGCGCGGGAATCACCTGGTTGTGTATGTGTCTGTCAGGGCCTGATGTGTGCGCATGCACGTGTAGGTTGAGCACTTGAGCGTGAGAGTGTGTGTTGGTCGTGTGGTGTACTGGTGTGTGCATGCATGCGTGCATGGCTGCATGTGCACATGTGAGTGTTGCGTGCGTGCGTGGGTGCATGTGTTCTTGTGAGTGTTGCGTGCATGCAGTTCGTGTGCATGCGTGCGTGTGTGTATAATCACCACACCAGCTCCTGTGCGTTAAAACAAACGGCTCAGCATACCAATACAAGGCCACCTTGGCCGTTGTGCCCGCGGTCATGACTTCGAACCACCGTCCAATATTTTTTTGTCTTTTGTTTTCATTCTTACTAGCAAGATGCCCATGCATTGCACGTAACATCAAGATGCATTTGTATGACTAGTTTATCTTGTGAGAGAAAAAGGATGAATGAGGGAAAGCCTTATTTGCAAATGTGGAGAGGTGTGTGGGTACCTTTTTGCAAAATTGTCATAGTTTCCTTCCTATCCGTCAGATATAAATCGGACGGCCTATATTGCAGGATGGCAGGCACACCATCATCACCAACTCTGTTTTTTATTAGAGTGTATTTTATCCCTACTTTTATAAAAAGCATAGTCGGTGATGATCGTGTGCCTGCCATCCTGCAATATAGGCCGTCCGATCTATATCTGACAGATAGGAAGGAAACTATGGCAATTTTGCAAAAAGATACCCACACCCCTCTCCACACTTGCAAATAAGGCCTTCCCTTGTTCATCCTTTTCTCTCACAAGATAAACTACTCATACAAATGCATCTTGATGTTCCGTGCAACGCATGGGCATCTTGCTAGTATTTTATAAGAGTGTAGATGTAGAGTAGATACAAGCCGACATGTGGGCCCGATGGTAGTGAGATAATGTGATGCAACACTAGAGGTGCCACGTGGAGCGTTTAACTGGTCAACTAGTCGTGTCTTGAGCAAATACAGAGTTGCACGATGAGCCCGTGACTGTATAATAACCACAAAATGTAAATGGTGACTGTAATGAGTGGATTCTGAAGTCCAATGTACGTATCGTGCTTTCGCTTCAAATACAATAATCGTCACTGTATATATCGCGAGAGAACATGCATGAATGTGCTGGGGGCTTACTTTTAGAGGACCTGGAGATAGGTTGTGTGCGTACGTGAAAGGGGCATAGAGGGGGGGGGGGGTTATGCGATGGAGAGAGAGATGCTCTTCGTTTCTCTTTATTATGACTAAATTTATATATAGTATAAAAATATACAAATTCACAGTGCGAAATAATTATCATTGTGGGCACCATGCAATGCAAGCATTCATACTCCTCCATATAACTTTGTAATGTTGTATATATGTAGAAATTCTAAAATATTTTTGTGGCCACACTTTATTCAAAAGGAATGTTGTATGCGAAATAAACGTGAAGAGAGGGCTTTTTAGATCAATGGGGTACGTGATGTAACATGTGTGAATGTGTAGTTGATGCATTTGGCAGGGCCTAGAGAGTTATGTGTGTGTATTACGTATTCGAGAGAGGCATGGATAGAGGGGCCGACAGGGGAGCGTGGGAGAGATAGCACGAGAAATGAGAGTGGTCTAGAGAGAGAGACGAATATGACGTCACGTCGAGAGATTCCCTTGAGTGTGTATATGCAAGGGGGATTGGATAGAGGCACCAGGAGAATATTTTTTGTGTGTGTGGTGTCTGTGTTGGTATGTGTGGGTGTGAGAAGATAACGAGACGTGGGGGCAGAGGGTGCGTCACCGCGTGAGGTCCGGTGGGTCGAGGTGAGGCCCTTCGTTCGGTTCCGTCCTGCGCCACATTGGTCGGCCCGTGACGCATTTAGGGAGACCCATGGATGACTAGTCATACAATACAAAGATAGCATAATTGTGAAGGACTCTATGTCCACTGACAAAGCCGGCTAGGATTTGTGTCCCTAGGTTCTCGGACTAAGGTAACCCCTTTATCTCTGATATTACTATTCATCCAACCTAACTTTAAGGGGCATCCTACAGAATGCTCTGCTAGAATCATACTCGTCGATTAGGAAGAGAGGTGTGAGACAATGCGTGAGAGACATGCCTAAAGCTAATGTGCGTACATGAGACACGTAGGCAGGTCTATGTATATAGAAAGGGTCGATGGGGATTGTGCGTGTGTATGCTTGCGAGAGAAAGAGTGCTTGTGATAAAGGTTAGTGAAAACAGTCGTAAATGGTTACGAGAGGGAGGGAGGGTTATATCAAGAGCATGTGTGCAATAAAGACACCTCGGGAGAGAGTGTGTGAGCATGTGTGAGAGACCACCGATGGAGAGTGAAACTACACGTACAAGACTGTTGTGCACATTGATTAAAAATATAAATTGTATCCAAATATTAGGATGGGATCATGATATTTGCAATTCGCGTAAGGAACGGTCATTGATCCATCAGACATCTAGATTCTATCGAATTTGAGCATGTCTATGTTATTATTCAACACAATTGATCCACATAGTTAGTATTTTGAACTCCAGACAATGCATCGCTTTAGCAATAGAATATAAACGTGAGTATAGTTCATGTTGTGTGTGTAAAGCACATTATACGTACGAAAGTTACACAATGAACATTATAAATAGCTACCTATGAACTAGCATACATTTGAATTCAACTTAAGGTGGTTTTAAAAAATCGAATTCAACATGAAGTCCATTCAATTATTTGAATTTGATATCATGGCATTTGTAAATCATACCTAAATTATGGGGGCACCAATCTTTGCTCTGATTTTGTACATAATAGCATATGTTGTCGTGTACAAAATAGATTCTAATTTAGCTCCTCCATTCCAAAATAATCGTAGTTATAGGATTTTCAAGTGTCAAAATTTCAAACAGAAGCGGATAATTTAGTGACGTTATCAAACATCCAAGGTCAAATTTAACATTGTCTATTTAGGTCAATCCTCAAAGTTCAAGAGTACTCTAAACGTGAATCCTTTTTCTTCAAAATTTCGAACGAAGCGCCAAAAGAGCCTCTACTCGCCCGAAACCGCGTGAGACCAATGTTTGGTCGTACAAGGAAATTACTTTTCTAATAACTCCGACCCGTGAAACCTACCGGCCCGACGTCCAAAGGTCTAAACCGGGGTAGGTTTGTAGCTTCATCTAGACTCCACGCAACCGCCTCCGAAAAACATTCATACACAATGGCCGCCTAAGCACACATGCGCGCGGCCGAAATCGCTCCCGCCCACTATTTGGGACACCTGGGATTACCATCCTACCCCCGACCCGCAGTAGGTCCAAAATTTAAGAGGGGGGCAAAGTTTGTACTTTCCCCAAATTTCAAACAAGCACGTCCCATGTTCTGTTCAAAAAAGCAAAAAACAAGCGCGTCCGAGACCGAAACATGGTTCTCCCCCTCCCCCCCACCCACCCCTCTGATTCCCCATTCCTACTCCGTGGGCGCAAAAACTACCTATCCACCAGCCGCGAAACCCCGGCGTCCTCCGTCCGCCACCCCATTCCACCCATCAACCGCCGCCCTCCTCCATCACGCCGGAGCCGATACCCCGACGATGTCGTCCATCGTAACCTCAACCGCAACGCCCTCCACGGCTAGTACTTGAAGCCGAGGTCGAGCCGTCCGTACCCGAGCCAGTTCAACCACGCCGTCCTACGCCTCACCGCTGCCGCTCCAACTTCGCCACCCTCCACCGCACCGGAGCTGTTCCTGCTAGGCCATCCTTCGCCGCCTCGGATCTGCTTCCCCTCTGCCGACATACGGCCACAGCAATACAGTCAAAAATTTGGCCATGGGTTCGTCCAAGCCTGCACCCTCCAGAACATCGGTTTCCCCGGCAAAAAGAAGACGATCGGTGCGACATGTGGAGGCGACCACACCGGCAACCGAAAATGGTACTCCTCTTCCTTTATTCGTGCAAATCTTACGTGTCTGCTTGCACGGTATTCATCCCACGGAAGACACTAGTTGACTGCTTCTTCTTGATACTAGATGTTCCTAGTAACTCGCGATGCACAAGGTTTCTCCTCATATACTATTTCACCTTAGCTAGAGGTCCGTCGCCCCCCTGAATTTCAATTCCTGGTCAGTTGATTCCCAATTAACGGAAGAATTCCCCGGCATAACAGGCGCTAGTCCGCCTATTACGCCGGGGAAGCAGCGCCTCGGTGTTTATCTTAGGGGCGTGTGGGGCCTAGAGCTACTGGCGCCCGATCTGAAGGTTGGCCGGGATTAAAGGGATGGCCTAGGGGCGCTGCCAAGGACGGCGGTGGTGTGAGGTCGAGGGGAGGGCGGGGCGGCGGAGGCAGGGGTCTGATCCGGTGGTCGCTGGCGGTTCGAGAAAGATCGTCAACAGTGACTGGCGGGAGGTAGACGAAGGCCATCTGCCCGTTCCTTATAGATCGGACGGTTCATTAAAAAAATCGACTGACATATTTATGTCCAGTCGACTGTTATCTTGATATGACCACATGTGGTGGTGTGCTGGAGTACCTGCATTTCCTGTGCTCATATATTACAAAATCATACAGAGTAGAATCTAATTTTGTTTGCCATGCAATGTTGTAGAGCTATCGTATGTCTCCTGTCATTTATTTTTCAGCCACCTGCTATCTGCTACTTTTACAGTCCACTAGTTCTGCACACACTTCACCCATACTCTCACTATTGTGTTTTTATGCAAGGGTATTTCAGACTCTGCTGCTATGAGAGAAGCAAAAAAGAAAAGAGAGAAGTCGCTCCAGCATCGTACGCGGATAGGCCGGACACGTTTCAGCCTTATAATAGGTGCAGTGTCAGCAGATGGAGACGGTAAACGTAGCTTTGGAGTTGATGACCTCGCTCGCAATGAACAACCATCCCAGGTGCTTGCTTTAACTTCGCGGTGTCATATGTGGTTGCATGTTCCATATGGTGTCTAGCTTGTATTCGAAAGGCCGAAGTCGGTCTTTATTAAGATAAGGAAAGATATTTTTTACATGAACCACCATCCCGTGAGCACCAGAAGACAAATAGCTAGTCAGGGCACTGGCCGAGCCAGTGACAAGCCCAGCAAAGAGATGCATCACCTGGAAGCCAACTAAAAAGCCGCGATGGTGGCGAAGCAGCCCGCCTCCCACAGGCTCTCAGGTCCTAGATGATCATGCTCACCACTCCAGCCGGATGTCTAGCTTGTATTGCTTCCAATTTGGTTAAATTGCATCTGCTTAGCTTACACATTATACCTTTGAATATGACATGCCTTTCTGTTTTTGGTACATACTAATACATCTGTAACCATGTTCTTACATCAAACTAATGTTCTTGTGTATCCCTCATCAATCACTTATGATGAGGCAGTCAGGCAAGTGGATTACTCCTCATTTAAAGAATGCAGCATTAGCCTCCCGACATGATTCTCAAGACACAGCAAGGCTAGATGAAGATAGTGAACGTAGCTCTGTAGTTGATTACCGCATTTCCCCTACACTAGCATCGCAGGTGCTTGCTCTAACTTGGCAGCATGATATGTGGTTGCATGTTGCATATGGTGTCTAGATTGTAATTCTTCCAATCTGGTTAAACTACATGTGTTATTCTGCTTAGCTTATACATTATTCCTGTTAATGTGACATGCCTTCCTGTATTGAGTACATAGTACATCTGTCTATTAAGCATATCCTCACATAAAACTATTGTTTTTTTGTATCCCGCATAATCAATATGACGAGACACCTTCAGTATATGCAGTGTGATATTAGTTGCATCTTTGATATGATTTATAGCATGCGCTGCTTCTAATTTGTTGAAATGCCATTTATGATGGGACACTTTTAACTTGGCAGAGTCATATTGGTTGCATCTTTCACGTGGTGTCTAGCTTGCATTGCTTCTTATTTGGTGAAATGGTTTCTACGTAATTTACACAAACAGTTGTGAATATGCCATGCAGTCCTGTTTTTTGTATTATTCCATCCTGTAATCATGTGTTTGCCTTACATCAAAGCAGTGATTGTCAGTATCATGCACGAATGAGTTCTGAAGAGTGAATTTTATTGCTTTTTCTTGTCGGTTTTACTTGACAATTCAAAATCAATAAAGCGGAAGGAAGTTAGCAAGGCAGCGGATGAAGGTGCTCCTTCCAAATGGAGGGCCTCTACAGATTCTACTCCTCCATCCCCCCAAGATGATTTCCAAGACAACACATGCATAGACACTCAACGTAGTTGTGTTGGTGATGAGCACGTCTCCCCTAGTGCACCATCACAGGTGCTCCCTCTAACTTGGCACTGTTATATGTGGTTGCATGTTATGTATGATGTCTAGCTTGTATTGCTTCTAATTTTGTTGAATTTCATCTGCTTACTTTACACATTATACTTGTGACTAAGACACGTGTTCTTGTTTCTAGAACATAAAATATCTGTCTATCACACCATGTTCTTACATCAAAGTACATTTGTTCTGAAGAACTAAATTGTTATTCGTTTTTCTTGTCGTCTTGACTTAACATGGCATAGAGAAAGAGGAAACAAGACAGAACGACAGGGAAAGGGAAGCAGAACAATCCTGCAGATTCTGCTGGTACTGATGGTGCAATAGAAGGTCAAAGTCCAGCGGAAAATTGTACCGACAGGGTATCCCGTGCTACACGAGCTGCAGAACAAGCCAAACAGAAACAAATAGCTGCCACCAAACAAGCAGAGACAACCCTAGTTGTTGCAACACCTTCCACAGTACCACCAGCTGCACGATTTACTCGTTGGTCAACTCAGCTAGCAGCACGTTCCCAAGCTCCCTTCCCACCTGACACTACTTCCGAAGCACTCTTGACACAAGATTAGTTGGCAAGATCAGATGAACTTTATGAGCTTCAACATCAAGAAGGTAGTTGCTGGAGTCAAGTTACAGTTGCATGCTTCTTTATATGTAGTCTCACAGTTTGATGTACACTAACACTTCCTATGTTTGTTGTTGGACTAGCACCTAGGCGCAAGAGGAAACAAACATCAGGGATAATGCTCGATAGGTTAACTAAATCTAGAGGAGGAAGAATGGAGATCCATTTTGAGGCAGGTTTAAAAAGGCCACGTGATGCTACAGAGTCAGCCAAGTTAGTATCAGAGGCAACGGTTGCTGTTAGGTGTCATGTACGTATCCTCCCAACATGGATTCAGTACAGGAATGACAAAGACGAAACCCAGTTCAACACCTTCCTCGACCATTTATCTGTAAGTATGGTTATGTATGAAAACTAGTAATATCGTCTTGCTCTGTCCAATACTTTCTAGGTTGCTGATAATGAGACTCCCATAATTTTCAACAGATGAGGTTCAAGTTGGATAGCCAAGATGATGCAACCAGACAAGCTTGCACCCATGTTTTCAAGTCTGCTATGCGACAGTATCGGTATAACTTGAGGAAAACTCACTTTGAAGGCAACGCTAACAGTGAACTTGCCCAAACATCTCCTGTGGACAATATATCTGATGAAGACTGGAGAGGCCTCGTTAAACACTGGTCCGATCCAAAGTATTAGGTACATTATATATATTAGTCGTCAGCCCGTGCATTCGCACAGGTTGGTGTTTTCTTAGTGGTTTCCACCACCTCTAAATTCTATTGGTTTCACTACAATATGTGCAACCTCTTGTCACCTGAAATGCTGAAATATTAGTGTGCGGGATAGAAAAAATGAATTGAAGAGTGTAGAAACAAAAACGAACGGTTATAGAGTTTAATAACACAAACTTAATGATGCAACTTGTAGAGGAAGTCCAATTGCACTATTTTCTATTTTGAGTCGGGTTTATGATTTTCTTTTGATTTCGATTGGAATATACAAACGAAAACAAAAGAAAAATGCAGTAGTCAAATATATACAGGATAGTAAAACATGGAGAGATAATAGTATAAGCATGTGCGATTCTACTTTTACAACTTTATGAAATTTAGGCCATTGCATAATTAGGAAATACTAAACCTCCAAGTTACAAATTAAACCCCAAATTACTACCTGCAATTTTTGTAATATTGTATTTTTAAGATATAACGTAGCTAACTGGAATTCACACTACTATGTACATGTTTAATTTATAATATATTTTATATTATTACATAATTTAATTCTTGACGATTTAGACACAAATAAGATAACTAAAATTTTACATATAACACATGGCGCTGTGTAACCTGTGTCTGCGGTGTGAGCAGATAGTTCTACATCTTGAGTAAAGCAAAAAATGCCTCAGAGACTAAAAGAGGTCCTAAATTCTATTAGAAATCAGGTCTGGCTTTGCAACTATTTTTTTCACGAATTAGTTCTATAGGAATGACCTGATACATACTCATATACCCATTATTCGTTCTGAATTAATAAATTAACATAGGATACAAAACATACGAAATAGTAGGTTAACACATGTGCTTTCAAATATGTTGGAAATGGCATGTGCAATATGTATTGTGAACGATCTAATAAAATAGTAGTCCAGCACACATAGCATGCATGCATACGCAACAAAATTAAAACAAACATTCTGGGTCTGAACATCCGCAAGCATACACACACAAAAAACTCTGGCGCTGGGGTATTGAATGTACAGAATATATGTTATGTATATATAAACTTGACTTTGGATCACACTGGATTGAGAATTACCTGCAAGTGTAATGATTAAGCACAACGTTGCACAAAGCAAGATTTCTTGGCTGATAAACTCCTAACTATAGCTTTGCTTGGGGCATCTGCAAGAAATTGCTTGACCATCGATCCAATTCGCCTCAACATTAATGATCCTGTGGCCACGGTTACTCCTGTTGCTGCAGCATTTGGGATTCGATTTTTCTCCTGTCCATTTGGCTGCAAGATCTGCGACCAAATTAGATAAATTGATTGAAGAGCAAAATGAAACACCATGACTGCGGCTGCGTGAGGGAATTACAAATTTCTACGTAATATCAACATATGACTCGACGATGATCTAAAAAAATCAACCTGTGTGCTACATCCATCCTTTTGTTAAGAAAAAAAAATTAGATGAACATATAAAGGTTGTAAACAGGAGAAAATAATGGAGTATCACAAGAATACGCTCTTAGCCTTCTTGCATCGACTCATCTGAACCTCACCTTGACACTACAACACAACAGGATGAAGGTCTCCTGTAATTAGGACCCCATGTGTATTTACCTTTTTTTAATAGTTTAGATTGTAGTACAGCAGGACCATGTTGTACATATACATGGTCTTTTCACTTTGAATGTGAACAATGGCTGGGAACACATTTAAATTTCCTTTCAAACTTTTTGATGTCAAGAAATTGCTGTTTCTTCTTGTGGGTCTCAAGTAGCCCCTGAAAAGGATGAGAGTTGGGTACTTGGGTTACCCCCGGCTTCATGTCTCATCAGTATGTGTGCTTGATGGCTGGCTGTACAATCGATGGTATCGCATTGCTTGTAATATGTCCAGCCTCAATCTGATCAGATGAGGCCACGATGGCATACAGCGGCCAGCATGACTACATGTTATGTGATTATTAATTATACCTTGATGGCAAGGGCTTATATTTTGTCGTTATGACGGAAACAATTTTGTGTGCCTGTGTTTTGTGCTCTCTCTGGCCATGAAACCTAGGGTTACAATGCACGCAGGGATAACATATGAGACAGACCACAAAATGAATGAAATCCATGCTGTAAAAAAATTCACCATGCTACTTGTGAATGCATCATACAAAGGTAGTAGTGTATAAACAGCAAGAAACTAAAGCAGAATAATAGCCAATGCTCTCAGCTTTCGCATTAGCATGTGTATACGTGTATAGATCAAACCTGGATGTTGCCATTACTTCATATACGGAGGACCAAGTTGGCGGCGGCGCACGGGACACAACAGGAACTCCTCGAGCTGACCATAACATGCGAATCCTTATCCGGCTGAACTATAGCACAGCTTTCTTTTTCGCTATACACGTACGTGATCAGGACTGCTTCAGGCAAGACATGATTCAGTTATTACGATTTCCAGTCATGCATGTCTTAATCAAAACTGGAAGATAGATTGAGGATTTTCTGGCTGGCAGTCCACAAACTTAGACAAAAGCATGATGATTGTTTTATCAGCATAACTGATCGCTGCCCTAACTGTAGCGGCCCGTCGGTGTCACCGGCGACTCGGCCCCTGCTGCACTTCTGCACTTCCTCCCACATATCACTTCCCTTGCTGGACACCGGCGCTGGCCGAGGTGCTGTGCTGCCTGCCCGCCGCGTCCATGTTTGCCTCTGATCTTGAACCACGAGATCGTCACGATAGTCGGAAGTTGGCGATGCAATCTTGTGCGTGGCTGTATCGTAATAGATGGCCGAAGGGCACATGTGGGAGTTAATTAGGTCTTCCCCAGGTAGATGGGCCTACGTGAAGAGACAAACCGGCCTGCTAAGGTTCGGTCGGGCTGTAGAAGGCATATGCATAAACATGATGCAAATTGGCTGTTTTGCTAGATAAATCACCACCGTTATAACTCGGGCCCACGAGATTAACGGCTACTAATTACTAATTAACGTGGGAATTTTTAGGGAGTCTGTAATTAGTATAGAAAAAATATCTTTCCCTAATAATAAAGCACGGATTGACTTTGTCGGGTTCACCGTCACAATACGCTTCTTCCCGTGATTTTACGCTTTCAGTTTGAATTTAAAATATATTCGAGGTGGTACTAAATTATATAATTTCCGATTCAACCTAGGCAGCCCATTATTCTGGTCCACGACCCATTATTCTGGTCCACCTAGCCCAACAAACAAATAGAAATCAGAGAGCTAACACGAGGGCGGACTCTCGATCAGTATGGAGTTTTCCCTTGACACTCCCATAAATATGGGCTCAAGATTCAGGAAAGAGAGAAGGGGAGGAGGTGGATCCCCTAGAGGCGGAAGGAGCCGGTTGACGGCCGATCTGACGGGGCACTTCATCTCGACCATGAGACCGCGGTAGTGTACGGTCGCACACATCAGCCATCTCATCAAGCGAGGACGCGGGGGCGCTGCCATTGCTGCTTTTGAGAACCCACCGGTCCAGCGGACAGCCATGGTCGATTGGAGCTGCTAAGACAGCGGCGGCGCAGGCGCGCAACCCCACTTTGAGGTGTGGTGGCTCGTGTCAAGGAGCCAACCATGATTCAGAAGGAACGATTTGATTATCTTCTCATGTACGTGAATAATACAGTCTGATCAGCACACAATTGAGACTTTGAGATCGATCAAACGCCATTGGCCGAAGTTGCTCGTTCAGCTGGTTCGTCAATTGGTCCTTCTGACCGCCAACAATACGGCCATATGGGAACTAGAAAACCAATGCATACAACCACGAGATCATGATCCAGGAAAACCTGATCCACCACTGATCCGCTGCTCTGGCTACCGTTCGTCGTCGAGCGCCTGCACCGTTCCCGCGCCGCCCTCTGCCCATACTGTACTCACAAATCACCATGTCGTCTTCCTTGACTGGAAACTCCAGGAAAGATGGCTTTATCACATTGAAGCACTGCGGCCGCCGCCGCTATAACCAATGCCACAAGTAATATCTGGGTGATCAGGGCATCGGATGACGATTAGCTGGATGCATGCTTATCAACTGAGGGCAAGCAGCTAGATGCATGTACGGATGATTACTGCAGGCGGACCGAGATAAAAGTACTAACAACTTCGAGCACGTCACGTCCTCAGGTGCGTTCCTATGCATATGTCATTATGTGCATGAGGCAAATAGCTAGATGCAGTATTGACATTAACTAAACTGAATTAGACTTCAAGATACTTTTTATTTTCTATTAGTGCCACATCTGTCACAATTTATATCCACAATTACTCACGCTTGTCGTCGTCTCCATAAAAAACTCAAGGTCTATCCGAAGTAAATATATTTGTCGCTGCATTACTTAGAGCCAATAATATATGTACATGTGTTTTTCAACTATTTAGAGATCTAGATAGAGATACTGTGTGATAGTATATCATTATTGCTAAAAGGTTTGCTTCCACTGAGCATGTATGAGTATCCGCAGATAATTTCACACTTTGAAGGAAGTTTGTTTAGTTTTCAGACCTAAGTTAAGTTTATTTTGATCCAAATCCAACAATAAAATTTGGATAATTTCTCAATGTTATCTACAATGAGTGGCATGTATTTATACCATGACTAATCAGCTTGATCAATAATGTATTTTTGTATTTTTGCAGTTCTTTTTTTTTGCGGAAGAAGGAACTTTCATTAATCAAACGAGATGATTACATTTAGACTTAACTATGCTACTATCTCTTCAGGGAAGTTTCAAAGCCAACACACAGTTCGCTATTGCGACCGTCCCATACAAGCAAGGGTGTGGCTAGTAGCATTAGCATGTCGAGTGATCTTAAGTAGACTAATGTTCCTCCTGCATATGTATTTTTGTGGTTCATATATGGTGAAAATTTTATATGTCAGCTTTCACATACACATATCTGAGTAATACCACCTCCAATCCATAATAAGTATCGCAGTCTTGAACTAAACCCAGTTTAAAACTGCGACACTTATTTTATTTTAGATAGGAGGGGGTATCATTTTTATTTGTTTTTCAAGGATGAGTGTTGCATCTCAATAGTAGCATGGCTGCCGAATGCCCAGCAATTTTACACCAAACGAAAGATAAGTCGAGGCAGAAGCCGACTGATTGGGTGCTATAGTTCACCACGGGAGGTAAACAGTCAAATACCATATGAATTGTCAAATTCATTTTGTACCTGTTGCAACGCACGGGCTCTTTTGCTAGTAGATAGATAGATAGATAGATAGATATAGATAGATATAGATAGATGTCATCGGATCACATGTTGAAGTCCTATTTACGCATGTGCCACACAAATCTATCTTCTTGTAGGTGAACTGTTCAAAGAACAAGGCCAACCGTACGAAAGTGAAATTCCAACAGACGACAGGATCTCGTAGCTTTATTGCACACTGCGAGGCTCTTGTAATTAGCTGCTGTTTCACTCTTTTCGCTGTACCATATTATCAGATCTATATTGACTTGTTCCAAATGCAGAGGAAAGCCCGCAAGGACCAAAAAGTACCTGAACCAAATGCCGTGGAAATCTTAAAGGACTGTCACACCAGCAAGAAGAAGGGCATGACTACACCAGTCAAAGCCGCTGTTGTAAGTCCTTAATCCTCATGCCTTTTAACTACTACTTACTCTGACTTGTGCCTTGAACTGCATGGTTTGCAGCCAATGTCTATTACTCTTTTCAATTTTATACACAATTGTCTTAGCGTATCATTGCACCTTACAAGGTTTAAAAGAGAGGAGTGATGTTCCTTTGATCTTGACCTGTAATTTAGTTCCGTGCTGGACTTGCCCACAGAACGTTACAATTGCCTGTTTGTCTGTTCTCAGTTGTTTTTTATATGAATGATGCCATACTATGCTTACCATATTATAAACTTCGTCTCTTTATCCTTAGCCCTCAATACAATGTGAAGAAATAGACAATACATTAGCGATGATACATGGTCATATGTTTGGAACCTGGTTTTATTATGTACTTTGCAATAAAATACAACTATTATTTTACATGGGTTCACCAAAATAAGTTTTGTATATAGACCAAAGCTATTTTGTTTGGTTTTGCTGCCTCCTTAATATTTTCTGTTCTGGTACTACTAATGTAAAACCACAACTTTTCAGCGAGCTATGGAAAAAATGGTGGAACCGCCACCTTCCGAAGGTGGCGAGGCAACTATAACCGCAATGTCAGCTCTTGCTGCAGTGGGTCAGTACCTGTCCACTAACAGTGCCAAAAGCACGTTCCTGCGTAATACTGGCTTGGTTGTTAAGGCAATCTCGTCCAAACTGCCTCATGATCAATATATGCAAGCTCAAAACAATGTTGTATCTGCGCTCCAGACACAAGTGCATTCCCTAACAGAGACCCTTTGTGAAAGAAGGAGAGACATTGTTCGATGTTGTCAAGATATGCATGGTTTTGAAACCAGACTATCAGACATTTGCTATGTTGTTCAGGAGCCTAGGAGAACTGAAGGCGAAGGTTATGGTGCTCCATCGGACAATACAACATGAAAACGTAACAGTCAGGTCAAATGAACTGAGCTTCTGAACTTCTGGTGGTGCATTTATCTGCTAGACTGTTAACTTTTATGCCAACCTTTCTTTTGTTTTATAGTTGTAATTTGTTTTGGTGCGATACAAAATTTGTTCTTAACGTGCAGCCACCGGCTGAAGAAAACAGCAAGCCATTTTTGTATAGTGTAGGGTGTTTATATTTGCACTGGTGGCGAACTTTGATGCCCACCGGCCGTAGTTAACATGGGCCTCCTAAGGGCCGTAGAAACAATGGGCTTCTACGTGGTGCAGAAACAATGGGCCTTATACGGGCCGTAGACACAATGGGCCTTCTATGGGTCGTATCATCAATGGGCCTTCTTCGGGCTTATGATCGGTTGACCAAACATGGGCCAATAACAGACCACATTATGGCCGTAAATGAGCTAGAGATGAAATCGTCCATTCATGGGCCGACCATAGTGGGCCGTCGTTAATCGGCCGTATTTTGATGATGCTATGAAAACAACCCAATGTATTAACGGGCCACAAACGGGCCGACTGTAACCACGGGCTGAATTTGGCCCACAAGCAGAAAATGACAGTAACAGGCCATAAGTAAACGAATGTGGAAATGAGCCCAAGAATAAATGGGCCCCGAGAAGGCAGAAAATAACATGGGCTGGAAACGGCCCGACGAAATAATGGGCCGTTAATGGGTATAAAGTGATACATTGTTCATTACGGGCGAGTTTCACCACGTGTCGTTAATAGGTATAAAGTGATACACTGTTCATTACGGGCCAGTTTTACCACGGGCCTTTAATGGGCCGAGAGTAATAAGGGCCTCATATGGGCCAAAAGACATCATGGGCCATACATGGGCCGGAAGTTAAAACGGGTTGGAATTATATTGGACGACCCAGATGACACTACTGGGCCTAATTCGGATAGGCCGTAAACGGGCCCTGGGTTAGCGGGCTGTAAATGGGTATGCGAACAGGCCGTTAACAGGCTTGCCGTGGGCCAGCCCGCCACCTTTTGACCAAGTCAAACGGGCCGGCCTTTTCACAGGAATGGGCCTCTGTTGGGCTGTGCCACGTGTCGACGTATCATAGGCGCTTTGGGTCCAATGAATGGATGACCTCTGTCCCAACGGTGAGCCGACACGTGTTTCCTCCAGCCAATGATGATTTTACACGTGGAAAATTCCCATTGGTCGGGGCTGTTAACGGGTTATCGGATCCAAAACCGGATCCGATAGCTTAACGGCATTCCGTTACGGTGGATGCCACGTGTCGGTCACCCTCGACGAAAGCACTTCTGTGACGCGCGATTTATCGTCATGGAAGTGGACACTTCCGTGATGATAATTTTGGTAATGTCATGCAACAGTTCTACGAGAGCACACGTATGACTATTTTGATTCTGTCATAAATTTGTCATGGATGTACATGCATGACAGAAAATGTGACCTACTGTGACAAACACGTATCATCATGGAAGTGTATTCTTTTGTAGTGCTCATCGGGAGGCGAGCCCTTTGACCAGGCTCCGCCGCCCACCTTCGTCCCAACTGCTCCCACTTTTAATGTCGCCGGTGCCGCAGTTTAAAATCAACCCTGCACTACCCTGTATCGCTACAATCTTCTCTCTTCCTCTCCCATTCTCCTGTCGCCTACCTCCAACCAGCCTGACCTAAACGTACGCCATGCCGCATCACGATGGTCTGCCCTTAGTCTTCCAGGTTCCTGAGGAAGACACCTAGCCAGAGTCTCAAGAACATAAGGCCCTTTGGGACGAGCTTGAACCGGCCTTGCGGGAAGACGCCGCGCCTGTCCCCGCTCCCGTCGCCCCGACTGCGCCAGCGCCCATCCTCGTGGCATTGATTGGCTGGGAGACGCACATTGTCGCCAAGCTTGATGCCACGGGGTTCCACGAGGTCCCCGCCGACTTTCACGCGCCCATGCACCTGCCAGCGCATCCGCCTGCACGTGCACTAACGCGCACGCCCGTCGCGGTGCCCGTGCACCTGCCAGCGCATGCGCCTGCGCGTGCACTCACGTGCGCGCCCGTGCCGGTGCCCGTGTACATGAATGTCTCCACCGCGCCGTTGACAGCACCTGTCCCCGCGCGGGTGCCAGTGCCCCCCTCAGCGGCATGGATGGCCGCCGTCGACCGCATCCTTGCACCAACGCCAGTCGCCTCCTCCCGCCAGTTGACTCGCTCCGAAGTCTAGAACATTTTGGCCTTCCTTGAAGCTAGGCCAACGTCAAGGAGTATGCCAACATTGGCACAAGGCGCCGCCGTCGCCGTCGGTCAGTGGCCCGACGGCACACAGAGCACGGCAGAGGAGCCGCTTCCCACCGTAAGACGCCCCCGCCGCCACCGCGTAATCTAAATTTGCCATGAAAAACGTTCAGATTGCCATGCTTAAAATCCGAACGTTTATCATTTCCGTTTATTTTAGATCGATCGTCGTATAATTTAAAGTTGGAGTCAGACTGAACGAAATCTATGGTTTGATCGATTGAATGTTCTGCTAGAGTCGTATCAAATTAAATATAAAACGTCATCAAGCCACATGTATTCCTTGTCATCCAATGACCTAGACTGCTTCAATGTCGAGCGCTCAACACGTTTAGCGTGCAGTTAATTTCATGCCAAAAATAGTGCTAATCACATAATAACACGCAAATAATATCCCACTTAATATCCGCATGCACTTAATATACTTCCAAATTAACGTGCATTGCACGTACACACTGACTAGTGCTGCTAGCACGTGAAACTGGTGCCGTAACTTGTGAACGCGTCTAGATATGGTCAACGGCAACATCGCCCGCGAGTTCTTCGTGTTTGCCTGTGCGTCTAAACGCAGAAGGGGTGGAGAGAGAGAGAGCACACATGGAACCCACCAGTAAGTGAAGGCGGATAGTACTAAAAATAATATTGCATGTTATCCATTAAATAGGCTGTGGTAATATAAAAACATTATGTGAACAAAGGGAGGTACTACAAACAATGTTGCTCTACGTATGTTGCCTATTGACGTGCGGCTTGAAGGCCCTGGTCGCATGTTCGATCCTCGTCCTTTATTTTTTAATTTGTATATGGGTCCAAATTTGTTTCATGACATGTGGGCCCCTCGGTGTGTAGTTTGTAGCACTTTAATTTGTGGGTCAAAATTTGTTCCATTCCAAGTGGATTATCGGTGTGTAGTTTTGTAGCTTATTTATAATAATTAAAGAGAACAACAGAGTTTTTTGCAGTAATACCATGGTGCGACGTTGAAGGCGAGAAAGGACGTGCGAGAGAGCGATGACCGAGCCAGAGGGAAATCAACTAGGGGGGTTGCGGGGGTTGCAACGGTGTTTCGAGTAGCTGTGGGCCGAATGCTACGAAAATATAATCTAAACCGACCGGAATAAATGCCTACACAAATTAATCCAAGGTTGGAGTGCCCCTCGCAATGTAAATAGCTCCGGCTTTGCGAGGGATGGAGAGGTAGCTTCAATGTGTGGAAGATACGACGTGAGAAAGCGAGGTCAATCGAGAGACATATAGATAGAGAGATAAAGTGAGTGTGGTCCGACATTCATTGAACAAATATATATGCTCTAGAGAGATATTGTCCGATTGAGCTTTTGGCAAGGGTGATGGCCGTAAGATAGAGCTTGAGAGATGATCCAGTCACAGACGTGTAGATATATTTTGTGGTGGGAGGAAGCAAGGTCAATCGATCACATAGGGTCATCGTGCGATCGAAAGAGTGAGACGGGTTGGAGAGAGTGACCTAGATAGACAATGTGCGTGAGAGAGTATACAATGTGAATAAGTCGAACTGGGCTCAAACATGGTGATATATCGTTTTTGTCCGAGAAAGAGCGAGGTCAATCGAGACATACAAAGAGAGAGAGAGAGAGAGAGAGAGAGAGAGAGGGAGAGAGGGAGAGGGGGGAGAGAGAGAGCGTGGCCCGCCGTGAGGTCAAAAGAGTGGGGTCGGCTTCGATGGAGTGACCTAGATAGACAATCTGCGTGAGAGAGTATAGAGTGTGTCGATCGAGGGCCAAACAGGGAGATATATAATTTGTGTGTGAAAGAAAACAAGGTTAAACGAGACTCAAATAAAGAGAGCGAGATTGAGCGAGTGTGGCTCGCCGTGCGGAAGAAAGAGTGACACAGTCCTGAGGGAGTGACTTAGATAGACAATGTGCGTGCGTGCGCACGAGAGGTTGGGGGGCTAGCTAGGCAATGCATGTATTTAGCGTGAGAGGGTGAGAGGGAGAGGGAGAGAGAGAGAGAGCTCGGCATGGGGTGCAATGGCGGGTGTGTGACGTAAATACATTTCGTAACAGAGTGGAAAAAGGGGGTTGTGTAGTTGAGAGAGTTAGAGATCAAAACATGGAGAAAAGGAATGGATGTGTGTTGGAAACCAATAGCTTCCTAAGGTGGTTAGGAGAGGAAGATTGACCGATACAGGAAGTATGTAGCGTGTGTGCGGGGGGCGGGGGGGGGGGCTAAAAACAACATTTGAATGTAGATAGTACGAGAGTTAATATAGATGTTTAAATTCGGTGTACATTGTAAGATTTGAACTGAGGGCCATGCATATGGGTAATTATTTCGAATTCGTGCCATACTAGGTTTCGAAAAGTTGACATTGACTCGATTTGTTGTGCTATTTTGTAGGTCATATGTTTGAATCCATCCAAAAGTTTTCTCACTACCATGGTGTTCATCATATACATATGAATATGCATTAAAAAAGTACCATGGATACAGTGAAATGCGAAATTCACGTTAGAATTGGAGATCGCTATGTGACACACACTCTAATTCAAATAACTAATTATGTGACACACACACTCTAATCCACGTTAGCGTGGATACCATTTCGATTTTTTTTCAAATAACTCCTCATTAATTAATTTATAGTATCTCGTTTCGAATGACTAATTATTGCAAGGAAAACACGGGCATGGTAATACATACAGATTCGTTTGCAAATGAAAGAAGATTCGTTTGCATTCTCAAATGTAGGCGCACCAGGCAGACCAGGGTCGTGTCGTGGTGGTCACGTGTGTCGGACGGACGCTTAGCACCCAGCCACCCACCCCCTCCCTCCCTCCCCCCCCCCAAAAAGGACAACGACAAAATAAGTTCGCGCTTCCACGTTTCGGATTGAAATATCTGGCGGCCCCAATTCCAGCCCTACAAAATCTCCCTTCTCCACCGTCCCCTTCCGTGCCCAGATTGCTCATATCCCTAATACGCCGCCAACCCAAGCAAAGTTCGAATCGCCCCTCGTCTCATCTCTTTCCCCACCTCTGTGCCGGACGACGACGACGAAGACGACGGTCGCGCTTCACCACCTCACCAGAGCTACCTCATCTACGCCCTCGTCCACCGCACCGGGTGGTCCACCGACAACGTCGGCCGCCGCAACCGACGTTCCTCACAGACACCGACTTCCACCGCACCAGGTGCGCTTCACCGACGCCGTCTCCCAGCTCACCGGGGCTACTTCACCGAGCACATCGTCGCGCCTCCGCCCCCCGAGGCCGCTGGGGCTTCACCAACGGTCTCGTCCACTACATCGTAGCCCTTTGCTGCCACTCAAGATCTGCATCCGTGCGCGGCCAGCCAGCGCATCACCCTCAATGGCTCTGAAGTGACCCGCACTCTAGCTAGGCGAGCATGCCCAAACGCCGGCCCGAACTAGGTATCCACACATCACTCCCTTGTGCACTGTTTCGACGATGTTTGGATATCCTTTCACTGCTCTCTTAGCTTACACGCCTACCTAACTCTGACTTTAACTCTTATTTCTTCTGGAGATATCATCTGAAACAAGCAAATCCATTTTTTAGCGAAGCATGACGGCGCTACGGGATCTGGTACACATCCTGCACACCCGTACAACCTTGTAAGTATCTGTCCTCCGGTACAACAGCAAGGTAGATTCCTCTTATTTGATCAACCATTCGCCGTGTCAAAAATGCAGAGGGGGATGCAAGGAGCACAAGGCCTGCACATCCAAGCAAGTGGTAACATGGACTTGTACATGGAACATCCCAAGCACCAGCAGAGCTGCAGTGAGCCTGTACAACGAGCTAGAGTAAGTCCCTGCATTTCATTTAATTCGTACTGGCATTCGTGTATGATTTGTGTGCAGTGGCGGATCCATGAATTCAAGTTACCAGGGGCGAACATTTAACTTAAAAAAATATGAAGGCACTTGCACTCCGGAAATCAACATAACTTGAGAAATGTGAAGCTACATGCATTTTGAAAACCAGCTAATGATCCAAAGTAGTTCAGATTATAAACACTAAATGATGCAAGCACCAAAAAACACAAAATGCAACATGGTGTACAAGGACTACAAACATGGTCTGTACCTGCTTGAATTATTCATTCTCTGGCTGAAAATATCGAAGTGTAATTGTACCTATAACCAGTGCGCAAACTGCATATCAATATATCTATCCTGCACAAGTATGCCAATAGTTTCAAACAACATATTAGAAAAGTATTTATGCTACATTGTCATGATATGGGGACTTTCTGGTAGATGGCCTCGACATTTCCTCAAGCCATGAAAATGCACTATAATTTGCTTGTCATCAATGCCTGCAAATCTCTATATCTCTCTCAACATAGAAAATCATCATTAGACACTAAATCCTTCAATGGGAGCTTGCAAGATGCTTGCATTAGATGCCTCATTAGACACTATATGTTCATCACCAGGAGCATGTAAAATGTTTGCATCAAATCCTTCATTAGCAGTCTGTTCTTTAGACACTTCAGGCTCAAGAACAACATGAGCTTGGATGTTTGCACCGGAAACTTGATTAGATACATCAGATTCAGTCGGTTCAGTACTGATTGGGGGAGTTATAAAATAAGTAGAAATTGGTTTCATTTTCTCATAGATTCCCTATATACAAGCAGTTTTACAACACCGTCGGGTTTAACTATTGGCTAGAAATTGAAGAGTTTAATTAGATATAATCAGGGATGTGATGTACCTGCTCGTTGCGCATGCTACTCTTGCAAGCCACGACTGTCTGTTTGCGCAAGCTCGATGCCATGCCCGTGCTGCCGCCGCTGCCTCCCACGCAGGCTACACCCAGGGTTGGATATTCATCTTCTTGTCCTTCCGTTCACTTGAAGCCCGGTGACCGCCCTCCAACGAGGGGCGCGAGGAAGTGCTATGTCGGTCTGTCCAGCGGCGGCTAGGTTAGGAGCGAACTAATGTCTACTACGCAACCTTCTTCTTGTAGACGTTGTTGGGCCTCCAAGTGCAGAGGTTTGTACGACAGTAGCAAATTTCCCTCAAGTGGATGACCTAAGGTTTATCAATCCGTGGGAGGCGTAGGATGAAGATGGTCTCTCTCAAGCAACCCTGCAACCAAATAACAAAGAGTCTCTTGTGTCCCCAACACACCCAATACAATGGTAAATTGTATAGGTGCACTAGTTCGGCGAAGAGATGGTGATACAAGTGCAATATGGATGGTAGATATAGGTTTTTGTAATCTGAAAATATCAAAACAGCAAGGTAAGTAATGATAAAAGTGAGCGTAAACAGTATTGCAATGCTAGGAAACAAGGCCTAGGGTTCATTCTTTCACTAGTGCAAGTTCTCTCAACAATAATAACATAATTGGATCATATAACTATCCCTCAACATGCAACATGCAACAAAGAGTCACTAATAGCGGAGAACAAACAAAAAGATTATTGTAGGGTACGAAACCACCTCAAAGTTATTCTTTCGTATTGATCTATTAAAGAGTTTGTACTAGAATAACACCTTAAGACACAAATCAACCAAAACCCTAATGTCACCTAGATACTCCAATGTCACCTCAAGTATCCGTGGGTATGATTATACGATATGCATCACACAATCTCAGATTCATCAATTCAACCAACACAAAGAACTTCAAAGAGTGCCCCAAAGTTTCTACCGGAGAGTCAAGACGAAAACGTGTGCCAACCCCTATGCATAAGTTCACGAGCGGAACCCGCAAGTTGATCACCAAAACATACATCAGGTGAATCACGTGATATCCCATTGTCACCACAGATACGCACATGCAAGACATACATCAAGTGTTCTCAAATCCATAAAGACTCAATCCGATAAGATAACTACAAAGGGAAAACTCAAACCATTACAAGAGAGTAGAGGGGGAGAAACATCATAAGATCCAACTATAATAGCAAAGCTCGCGATACATCAAGATCATACCACCTCAACAACACGAGAGAGAGAGAGAGAGAGAGAGAGAGAGAGAGATCAAACACATAGCTACTGGTACATACCCTCAGCCCCGAGAGTGAACTACTCCCTCCTCGTCATGGAGAGCGCCGAGATGATGAAGATGGCCACCGGTGAGGGATCCCCCCTCCGGCAGGATGCCGGAACAGGCTCCCGATTGGTTTTTGGTGGCTACAGAGGCTTGCGGCGGCGGAACTCCCGATCTATTCTGTTCCCTGATGTTTTTAGGGTATATGGATATTTATAGGCGAAAGAAGTCGGTCAGGGGAGCCACGAGGGGCCCATGAGGGTGGGGCGCGCGCCCAGGGGGTAGGGCACGCCTCCCTGCCTGGTGGCTTCCTCGAAGCTTCCCTGACGTCTACTCCAAGTCTCCTGGATTGCTTTCTGTTTTCAAACAGCAACATGACGACTTGTAAAATAGGCATAGTAAAGGCTATCAATGCCACTTTTATTGAAATAAAAGATGCAAAACATTGTTCTAGATAAAAGCAAGAAAATCCTAACAAAATAAATTGACGCTCCAAGCAAAACACATATCATGTGGTGAATAAAAATATAGCTCCAAGTAAAGTTATCGATGAACGAAGACGAAAGAGGGGATGCCTTCCGGGGCATCCCCAAGCTTAGGCTTTTGGTTGTGCTTGAATATTGCCTTGGGGTGCCTTGGGAATCCCCAAGCTTAGGCACTTGCCACTCCTTATTCCATAGTCCATCGAATCTTTACCCAAAACTTGAAAACTTCACAACACAAAACTTAACAGAAAACTCGTAAGCTCCGTTAGTATAAGAAAATAAATCACCACTTTTGGTACTGTTGCGAACTAATTCTAAATTCATATTGGTGTAATATCTACTGTATTCCAACTTCTCTATGGTTCATACCCTCCGATACTACTCATAGATTCATCAAAATAAGCAAACAACACATAGAAAACAGAATCTGACAAAAACAGAAGTGTCTGTAGTAATATGTATCAAACGCAAACTTCTAGAAGTCAGAAAAATCTACCAAAATAGGAAGACCTAGATAATTTGATTATTGATCTACTGCAATTGGAATCAGTATTTTATCACTTTCTGGTGATTTTTAACTATTGTTTTTTTGAGCAGAAAGTTTCTGTCTTTTTCAGCAAGATCAAATAATTATAATCCAAGAAGATCCTATAGGTCTTACTTGGCACAAACCCTAATTAAAACATAAAACCAAATCTAACCAGAGGCTAGATGGTTTATTTATTACTAAACAGGAACAAAAAGCAAGGAACAAAAATGGGGTTGCCTCCCAACAAGCGCTATCGTTTAACACCCCTAGCTAGGCATGATGATTTCAATGATGCTCACATAAAAGATAAGAATTGAAATATAAAGAGAGCATCATGAAGAATATGACTAGAACATTTAAGTCTAAAGCACTTCCTATGCATAGGGATTTGTGAGCAAACAACTTATGGGAACAATAATCAACTAGCATAGGAAGGCAAAACAACCATAACTTTAAAACTTTAAGCACATAGAGAGGAAACTTGATATTATTGCAATTCCTACGAGCATATATTCCTCCCTCATAATAATTTTCAGTAGCATCATGAATGAATTCAACAATATAACCATCACATAAAGCATTCTTTTCATGATCTACAAGTATAGAATTTGTATTACTCTCCACATAAGCAATTTTCTTCTCTTGAATAGTAGTGGGAGCAAACTCAACAAAATAACTATCATGTGAGGCATAATCCAATTGAAAACTAGAATCATGATGACAAGTTTCATGGTTATAATTATTCTTTATAGCATACATGTCATCACAATAATCATCATAGATAGCAACTTTATTCTCATAATCAATTGGGATCTCTTCCGAAATAGTGGAATCATCACTAAATAAAGCCATGACCTCTCCAAATCCAATTTCAAAATTATCACAATAATATTCAACATCCTCCAAAATAGTGGGATCATTAATTCCTAAAGTTGACACTCTTCCAAACCCACTTTCATCAATATAATCATCATAAATAGGAGTCATGCTATCATCATAATAAATTTGCTCATCAAAACTTGGGGGACAAAACATATCATCTTCATCAAACATAGCATCCCCAAGCTTGTGGCTTTGCATATCATTAGCATCATGGGTATTCAAAGAATTCATACTAACAACATTGCAATCATGCTCATCATTCAAATGTTTGGTGCCAAACATTCTAATGCATTCTTCTTCTAGCACTTGAGCACAATTATCGGAATCCTTATTTTCATGAATGATATTAAAAAGATGAAGCATATGAGGTACCCTCATTCCATTTTTTGGTTTTCTTTTATAAACTAAACTAGTGATAAAACAAGAAACAAAAAGATTCGATTGCAAGATCTAAAGATATACCTTCAAGCACTCACCTCTCCGGCAACGGCGCCAGAAACTGCTTGATGTCTACTACGCAACCTTCTTCTTGTAGACGTTGTTGGGCCTCCAAGTGCAGAGGTTTGTAGGACAGTAGCAAATTTCCCTCAAGTGGATGACCTAAGGTTTATCAATCCGTGGGAGGCATAGGATGAAGATGGTCTCTCTCAAGCAAGCCTGCAACCAAATAACAAAGAGTCTCTTGTGTCCCCAACACACCCAATACAATGGTAAATTGTATAGGTGCACTAGTTCGGCGAAGAGATGGTGATACAAGTGCAATATGGATGGTAGATATAGGTTTTTGTAATCTAAAAATATAAAAACATCAAGGTAACTAGTGATAAAAGTGAGCGTAAACGGTATTGCAATGCTAGGAAACAAGGCCTAGGGTTCATAATTTCACTAGTGCAAGTTCTCCCAACAATAATAACATAATTGGATCATATAACTATCCCTCAACATGCAACAAAGAGTCACTCCACAGTCACTAATAGCGGAGAACAAACGAAGAGAATATTGTAGGGTACGAAACCACCTCAAAGTTATTCTTTCGGATCGATCTATTAAAGTGTTCGTACTAGAATAACACCTTAAGACACAAATCAACCAAAACCCTAATGTCACCTAGATACTCCAATGTCACCTCAAGTATCCGTGGGTATGATTATACGATATGCATCACACAATCTCAGATTCATCTATTCAACCAACACAAAGAACTTCAAAGAGTGCCCCAATGTTTCTACCGGAGAGTCAAGACCAAAATGTGTGCCAATCCCTATGCATAAGTTCGCGAGAAGAACCCGCAAGTTGATCACCAAAACATACATCAAGTGAATCACGTGATATATATCCCATTGTCACCACAGATACGCACATGCAAGACATACATCAAGTGTTCTCAAATCCTTAAAGACTCAATCCGATAAGATAACTTCAGAGGGAAAACTCAATCCATTACAAGAGAGTAGAGGGGGAGAAACATCATAAGATCCAACTATAATAGCAAAGCTCGCGATACATCAAGATCGTACCACCTCAAGAACACGAGAGAGAGAGAGAGAGGTAGAGAGAGAGAGATCAAACACATAGCTACTGGTACATACCCTCAGCCCCGAGGGTGAACTACTCCCTCCTCGTCATGGAGAGCACTAGGATGATGAAGATGGCCACCGGTGAGGGATCCCCCCTCCGGCAGGGTGCTGGAACAGGGTCCCGATTGGTTTTTGGTGGCTACAGAGGCTTGCGGCGGCGGAACTCCCGATCTATTCTGTTCCCTGATGTTTTTAGGGTATATGGATATATATAGGCGAAACAAGTCGGTCAGGGGAGCCACGAGGGGCCCACGAGGGTCGGGGGCGCGCGCCCAGGGGGTAGGGCGCGCCTCCCTGCCTCGTGGCTTCCTCGAAGCTTCCCTGACGTCTACTCCAAGTCTCCTGGATTGCTTCCGTTCCAAAAATAACTCTCCCGAAGGTTTCATTCCGTTTGGACTCCGTTTGATATTCCTTTTCTTCGAAACACTAAAATAGGCAACAAAACAGCAATTTGGGCTGGGCCTCCGGTTAATAGGTTAGTCCCAAAAATAATATAGAAGTGTTTAGTAAAGCCCATAAACATCCAAAAGAGATAATATAATAGCATGAATACTTCATAAAATATAGATACGTTGGAGACGTATCACGAACCATACTGGAGGCTGGAGCGGATGAATTGGGATTTTTCCTGCTGTCTATCAAGATGGGAGGCGCTCGTTTGGGCCGCGAGCCTGCTATAGGGCCTGCCTTGCACTTATGTTATTGGCCTATCCAAATTGAAACATTTTTCTTCATTTTTTACATTGCCTGCTCGTGCGTTGGGACGAACAAAATTAGCCTGGGCCAACCTGGACTACTCAAAGTAGGTGCGCACTTTCGAGCCACCCGAGGCGGCCGCCCATACCAGCCCCTGTGGTGGCGTCGCCCCTTTTTGCGTGTATGATAGGGGTAGTGAAAAATATTCCAGTGGCGCTTTTGATTTACCCACAGAATGGTTGAATTGCTTGTTTCTATGAACTGGGTTCGCCAATAATGTGAAGGATGCCAGTCTTTTCATCCTATTGTAGATTGCTTAGATCTCGATATGCCAAATGTAATCGCATGAAATATACAGTAAAAGCCAGTGTGATGTGTGTGGCTACAACTAGTCTGACTACACGTCCTCATATAACATATCAAGGACGCACCATATTATCAGATTAACCATTCGACTTACCAATGCAGTGTGGGAAGAAAGAAGTATTGGGACTGCGTATCCAAGCAATTGATGCCATGGACTCCTTCGTACAACCTTGTAAGCGAAAAAGAAGTTGCAGTGTGCCTGTACAAAGAACTAGCGTAAGTTCAGTTACCTGCTTCTCGGAATTTTAGTTAGCCACTTATTGCAAAATTGTTCAATTACGTTGCTTGGCTTAATTTAGTTTGCTACTGATTACATAATGCCACAGCCTGTTAATCCTATTATAAACTGCGCCTATCTATGTGTTTGATGCTTACTGTTAAGAATTACCTGTTTGCCTGAACTTAAATAGCTACTTGTTTGTTTAACTGCTTTGTTGCTGCAACAACGGGTTACAATGATGTTAATAACTACTTTTCATCATCGAATTGAAACTCTTTAATTCCTTGTTTGTTTAACTAGTTTGCTGTTATAATTCCCAGTTGTGATGTTTTGCTAACTTCAACTTTTCTGAATCCAATTGGAACTTTAATGGCAAAACAGGTTAGCCCAAGATCAAAGAGTGAGGTCCCCATGGACGTTGTATCATCCCACAGAAGTGGCACCAGCCCAATCGTGCATTAGGAATTGCCAACTACTGATGCTCTAGAGGCTAAACTAGTGGTAGAAAGAGATTCTGCTTCTGCACTTAGAGATGAAGTTGACATGTTGAGGAACCAAACAGCACAATCAGTAGCAGTACTCAAGACAACCATTAAATATTTGGTGGATTTCAAAACGAAGCAAGCTAAGACTGACCACATTGTTAAGGTCCTGAAGGAAAAAAGGAAATTAAATTCCCACTTGGTAAATCATAGGTGAAATGTTCTTTCCATTGTTGAATAACCTTTGTGTTGTTTGTTCATGTAAACAATCAAACCATTTGTTTTAGAGATCATGTAATAATTGTTTTTTGTTTTTTGTTTCTTGGTTTGTAATTTTATTTGAGCACAAGTCTGTATTAATTGATAAGACTCGGAGACATTTCATTTTGATTGCTGTGCCAGACCTACAAATATGCCAATCGGGCTGAATGTGCATTCAGCAATAATAGTAGTATAGATGGACCATAAGTCGCACGCATCGGAAAGGGCCAAGATGTTGTAGTAGAATGGCTAAAAAAGGGATGCTATTGTAGCAACGAAAAGTACAGCGGCCTTGCTTATGTATGTTAGTTGATATTATTGATCCATATACTCTATAAGTGTTTATATGTCTGCTAGTTCTGTACATTCTTGGTTGATTGACTCGGTATTTCAATCTTGATACATCGCTTGTGTACATATCTAAATGGGAGTACACATTATGCTGCGTGTGACATTTGAGTTGGACATGAAGTGTTCCAAATTTTCGAATTCACCTTAAACTGGATTCTAGCTTCTAAATCTGAGTATCGGCATTTGTAAATCATATTCTTATATGATAGTGGAATACATCTTTGTTGTCCTTTTGAAGATATATAAAACACATAGAATGATTTATAAAGATTCGTATAGGAATACAAAATGGATTCGAATTTAGTTGCCAGGGTAAACGTGGATGCTTATTGTCCCAAAATTCGAAAGAAGCGACGAAATGTCCACTCCCACGTCGGCTGCCCGAAGCCAAGTGTTTGGGAGATGGAAATTACTGTCTACCCATTACACGGACAATCCATCGGCCCAATTTCCACTTCTCTAAACTGTGGTAGGATAGTAACTCCAATTAGACGTGACGCGACTGCCTCTGAGCCCATTCCAACATGGTGGGTGCCAAACATGGGCGGCAAAACACATTTGATTCAAGCTCGTCCGAAAGACCTCTGTTTCTCCCTCCATTTCCCCATTCATACATGGTGGGTGGCAAAACAAACTCGACTCGGCCGAAATCGATGTAGGCAAATATTTTCAATAGGGGCAGGTTTGTAACTTCACTCAGACGTGACACAACTGCCATACCTGTCAGCTCCGTTCATACACCGTGGACGCCAACCATGGGCGCCAACCACCCTCTCCTAGCCCGAAATCGCTTTGGGCAAATATTGGCGAGATGCGAGATTACCGTCGTATCCCCAACCGACGAGACGTCCAAATTTTAAACGGGGGCTAAGTTCGTAACTTTCCCATATTTCAGACAGGCGCATCCCAAAAACATGGTTCCCCGTACCTCTCCCTCCATTTTCCCATTCATACACCGTCTGCACTAGAACACCATCCCCACACCAGCCTCCGTCCGCCACCCCATCCATCGCCGCCATCCTCCACCACATCCATCACCGCCGTCCTCCACCACATCCATCGCCACCGTCCTCCACCATGCCGGAGCGCCTACCAAGACCGCGTCGTCCACTGCTAGAGATGGACGTTTCTCATCCACGGCGACGGACCAAGAGCCTTGCATCACGTCCTCTCGCTTCATCGGCGCCGTCGTCCTCTTTGTCAGGGCCGCTCACCCGACCTTCTCTTCCCCCGCAATGGGACTTATCCCCCGATGCACCCATCTACCGTCGCAGATATGCTTCAACGCCACCGACAACCATCGCACCCCCAATGCCTACACGGCGCCGCAAGAGAGGTGGTACTTCATATCTCCTCACCTTTTTGATCTCAACCAGAAAATAGATCTTAACTTGGTTACTCTACTTTCTTTTCAGCTCTTAGAATTTAGTTCTTAGTTCGAAGCAAACAATGGCTGCTAAATATCATTTCTCCGGTTTCCCCCTTTTATGATCACTATACGATCAGAATACGTGCTTCGTGTCATTATAGCACTGCTCGACCCAGCAAGCTAAACAAGCTTAGTTGTTCAAATATGAATCTGATATTATTACAATAGATTCGTTTAATTGGTCAGCTAAATGTTCCTAAATTAGTTTCGAAAATGCATGTTCGCCGCTCGGTCGTGCATCTCTACAGGGTGCCCACGGTGGGCCGGCCCACCCTGGGATTTTTGGTCGTCCCAGGCCCTGATTCCCCTCTATTCTGCTGTGCGCTTCCGATCTCTACTCGCCCCCAGCCGCCTGCCTCGCCGGTGACTTGCCGTCCCCGGACGGCATGACTCTAGGAGGAGACGCCGGACTAACAAGAGGTCAGGAGTCGCTCGCCCAACAGCGTCACCGCTGCCTGGGCTCGCCGCCGTGCCTACCTTCCCAGTCCGTTCAGGGCTCAGGCATGCAACACCCACTAAGCCAACCCGATTTATGCTGAGAAAGGTCCTCAACACTCAGCAGCCACTCCTCATCACCCATTTTCTAATTGATTCATTACTCATTAGGCAGGACTGTCATTAGGGTTTGTTGTGTGCTCAGTGCTACCTACACTTAATGGTTCAGATGTATTTCGGTAATCTTTAGTACCTGTAAAGTTCACAGGGTTTGCAAAATTCCGGCACTAGGAACAGACACTAGTCATTTTGGATTGTTGGTCGTAGTGACATTGACCCAGATTACTACTACAAGCCAGGTTTGTTGAAAATTTTACTTGTCTTTCTTACTCATTCGATATAATATCCAATTATTCATGTCGATTAGTTGCAAACAATAAGTGCTAGACAAACTTCTTGATCCAGATTTTGGACGGTCTCTTACTGCAGTTACAATTCTGCATACTTGTCCTAGTAAGCTCACAAGTAAATGATTGATTTACTACATCTATGCTTGCCTTGTCATATTTATTGTCAATATTCTTTTAGGGTGGACCACCCTATTTCTAAATACTGCAATCGTAGACATGAGTGAATAGTATTTCTCTATGTGATCTCTTCCATCATGTGTGGGCAACGAACACTGCATTGTATAGAAAGAAAGTGTCATTTCCAGCTTTTACATAGGCTTCGATCTTTTACATGGAATACAATCTGCCTACTTGCTTTGTGTCGCACTACCAACACTCCACCCTTGAAGCTAAACATTATGCCACTCATAATTCCTTAGTTTATTTGTTCAAATGCGAATTTCATATGATTCTAATGTTCCTACTTCAGTTTTGAAATGTGTGTCTACCTGTTATAGAGACATAAGGGGTTTGTATTTCTGTGTGTGGTCTGGTCAGCATGGTTGGGGTGAACTTTGCATATGCAGGGGTTTATAGGGAGACACTCTTCGAGTTGAATCCGCAATGCATTCTGTCGTGGAATTGTCACGGCAGATGTCCTAGGGTGAGGACTTAGTCGTGAGGCCAGCGCATCTATGTAGTAGCTTGAGAGGGGTTGATTGGGAATGAGAGACGCAGGGCGGATCAACGCACAAGACAAGGGTTTAGATAGCTTCGGGTCCCGGGAAACATCATCCGGTAACAACCCTACATGCTGTTTGAGGCTAGGTCTCATTATGATCACGAGGGAGTTGCCGGTAAACCGGCTCTTTGTGTCTAGCCCTAGGGGTTGTTTCTTCTTGCTTGTCTCTTGTCCCTCTTTGGGGAGCCCAGCCCCTCCTTATATAAGTTGAAGGGGCGGGTTACATGTGGGGTCCTACTAGGATTAGGACTAGTCTATCTCTAATACAAACCGGATACAAGTCCTGGTCTTAACTCCTTGTAAGGTAAATATTCCTCATGACTTTCCTCTTAAACTGGCCCACCATAACATGAGCCGGCCTTCTGGGCCTTGGGCCTTGTCACCATTTGTCCCGCCCGCCGGGTTACCAGTGAATCATAATGTTCAGTCAGGTTGCTTGTAAACCGTCTGGTCTGTGCGGGCCGCCGGTGAATCGCCAAGTGTTAGCGGGGTCTCAAATAAACTGCTAAGTCCGGCCGGGTTATACTTCCGGCCGGTTTACGCCGCGGGGTATATCCCCGACACATTCCATAGATGATCTGACTACTTTTTATGTTTTCATGAATCTCAGATTCTGAACAGCATCATAATGATTATGAGCTTGCGCGCATGAAAAGAATAAAGCAGAACAATGTCATCGCAGTCAAACTTGGCATCAAGGGACTGAAATCAAGTCTGGATGCAATGCAATGCAAACGCTCTCCACCTACAGATTCATGCTCAGTGATTCTGAGCTAGAGGGAGACCTAAGTCAATGTAGCTCCCTAGTGGAGGAGTCAGAGGAAGATGCCCTATCTTATTCACCCATCAAGGTGCTTGCTCTAACTTTCCAAGGTTATGTTTGTCGCACATATCTTGCAACTGATGCTTTCAATTGCTTCTACTTTGTTGAACTGCCATTAGCTTAGTTTACACATCGTGTATGTGAATACGCCCTGCCTATCCATTTTCAGTACATATTCCATCTGTCATCATACCATATTTATTCATTCAAATGTTGTTCTTGTGTATCAGATGGTCAAAAGGAATAGGGCGATTGCTGATCGTGGAGGAGCACAAGCAAAGTATTTGAAAAAGGTAGTGGCACCTGATAAATCAAATAGCCCATTAGGTGTAGTTGCAATATCACCTGACCCACAAAACACCCCAACTCTAGCAGACTCTAGCCCTACTACACTGGTCATTTCTGATGCCCCAACTCAGCAAACCCCAACTGCAGCAAACATTATGATTATGCCAGTTGACATAGCACCAGCTCTATGACGCAAAACCCCCATTCCAGCAAAGAGTACACCAAATCCAGTTGCCAAATCCCTTTTCGAACCAGAGAGAGCCCCAATTGCAGCAAATAGGACCCCTGTTCCAATTCTTCCCAGTTTAGAAGACAAAGCTTATATTGTTGTGAGGAACTTTGTGCGCATCTTTCCTTCATGGAAAGATTATACCGCAGACACAGACCAATTTCCAGTCTTCCTCCGCAACTTATGCGTAAGTAATGTACTAATGTTATTCATGGTCATTACTGCATATGTTTCTGCTGACAGAAGACACAAGATTTCATTCTTTTAAATAGGCGGGGACCAAACTGGATTGTGAAGACGACCAAGGGTTGGTTGCGCTTTTCAAGCACTCATTGATGAAGTATCGTTCCTACCTAAGGCAAGCGCACTTCGATGGCAAGCCTCTAAACGAAATTTCTATAAATTTTTCGGTCCTACATTTATCTGACGCTGACTAGAATAATCTTCTTACACATTGGTCTCGGCTGCAGCGTAAGGTACTATCTATGATATCACATCACAATTTGAACTACATTTCTGCATTTGCCTTAACGTCTCACTTGTATGAAAACTGTTAACAGAAGAACATTCATTCTCAAGGGACCACAGAATCTCGCAACAATACTACACACTGCATTGCTCTTGTGAGTACCTCTTGCCCTGTATGACCATACTTACTTTCATAGTTGCTTGATTATGTAGCATCACTGCACATGTTAGCCTCGTTATCATCCATTTGGTGGACATTATAAGATCCGTATGGACTCTTACATAAATTTAGAATCAACCCAATGCTTTTGAAGAGGTTTAGCTCTGCAGTCCTCTTGTAAGGACTGAACGTCGTCTATCACTGTACTTACATTAATAGCTACTCCCTCCGTCCCATAATATAAGAACGTTTTGTATAGTACACTAGTGTTCAAAACACTCTTGTATTATGGGAAGAGCGATTGGTTCATTGTGTAGCATTCTGCATCTTATCTCCCTCGCCCGCCATTTACTAAAAAAGATCAGATCTATATTTAATCTTACCAAAAAGTAGAATACATAGACAATGCTAGTGCAGAAGTGTAGCCCATTGCTCTTGTCAGTACATTTTGTCCTGTAATGCTTGTACTTCCAGGGATTGGTAGTTGATTATGTAGCATCAATCTGCATCTTATCTTGATTATCCTCTATCCCTTCCAGTATTATCATATCTATAATTACTCTCTACAAAATGTAGAGTACATGCAATGCTTATGAAGAAGATTATGTGCTGAAATTCTTGAGTTATCCTTCCCTTGACATGGAGAAGGGCATTATAAAGCCGGTGTTAACTGTTAATGTAAGTCAGTCCTTCTAAAGCCTTTATCCTCAACTGCTGTTTAATTTGCTCATACTCCCTATCGTTTACTGCTGTTTAGTTTGTTGTTTCTACCAAAATGCATGTTTGCAAGAACCGTAAGTTCTAAGTTTTACTTGTAAAACCATATTCCTTATTCATACCATGCACATTACTCAATACTCCCTATATGTATGATTGTTTTTGTGGATCTGTAATCCAGTGTGTGGTGAAGCAGCCCACGTTTGCACCTTGTCATCTCCTGTTTTATCTTACTGATGTGGCTGATGATATGAACAACCTGCCATGCACATTAACAAAAATAGATACAATGATTTTCATTGCCCTTCATCTATGCTTGTTATGTTGACATGGTAATCCAGTAGTGTGGTGAAGCTCCCCGCATTATGAACAATGCCAAATTATGCTATTGATATTTTGAACTTACTCTTTATTTTCTAATTTGAAATTGGATGGAATTGACATCACAGTTATCATCTTTGTTTATACACGTGCAAAACCTGCCATCTCTCTGCTTTGTTTCAGGGTGATATGCCTGTTGGCATGCACAAGTCTGCTCAAGCTGTGAGACAAACCCAACATATATTGTAGCAAAGAAGGCAAAACATCTTGAAGATAGCGAGACAACCCCAAAGTCTTGTCTTGATGCAGTGTTCAAGTTACTTGAGACTAGCAGTCAGACAAGCTCACAGAATTCGTTGTCTGAATCAGTTCAACTTCTTCAGTCCCAAGTTCTAGCAGAAAGGCATTCTGCAGCTCAACTTTGACTTGAAGTCCTATCTCAAAGAAAGATTGCGGAGAACACCAATGAGAACCTCATCGCTAAACAGCTACACCTGGAAGCTATGAGCAACATGCTAGGCCGGTCTTACAGCCTTGCTCAGTAGCTTGCGCAGCAGTTCCCTCGCAAGGCTAACCTTTCTTGAACTGTCTTGGAAGTGGTCTCGTTCAGTCTTATTTTGTTACGCTGCAATGGTGCCCAATTTTTGTAATCTGCTTCTTCGTTGCGCTTTTTGATCACTGGTGGCGAACTTCGATGCCCAGTGGATGTAATATACCATAAATCCTTTATTGTATAGTGTAGGTTTATTCTTAGTTACTATGCCATAATTTCTTTATTGTATAGAGTAGGTTTGTTCTTAATTCCTACTAGTTACTGCCATCATTCGCTATCTGGAAAAAATCAGATGTAGTCGACCGGGCCAAAACATTCGCCGCTAATGGGCCTGGTGTTTAGCGGGCCACAATTGGGCCGGCATGCATCTTTCTTGGGCCCGAATGATTGTGGCCTTCACACTTTGCGTGAGGCCCACAACTTACACTGGCCTATATTTTAGTTGGGCCTTTTGTGGACCCAGCGCTTAGTTTGGCCCAGGTAGCGTTGGGCCATTAACAGGCTGAATATTGTACTGGCCTGTTACGGCCCAGATGAAACCATGGGCCTTTAGCAGGCCGAAATGCATATTGGGCCTCAATTTTCACTAGTCGTCGACGGGATTTCAGCAGGCTGAAATGTAGACCGGGCCTTTTTGGGCCCAGTTATATCACGGGCAGTTACCAGGCCGAAACATATCTCGGGCCTTAGTTGGCCCACTAATATCATGGTCCTTTAAGAGGTCGAAAGCTTAGTACAGACATCAACGGGCCGAATTATGCGACAGGCCTTTAACAGCCACAAAGTCACGTTGGCTTAACTGTTGCCACCTTTATCACGGGCCGTTAGTGGGCCTGATGTCCCATCGGACCATATATGGCCCATGGGCAGCACGAGCCATTCCCAGGCCGAAAGTCACACCGGGCTGAAATGGGCCCATGTCTACATCGGGCCTCTAACAGGCCAAAAGTCACTGGGCTGTAATTGGGCCCAAATATTCGGCGAACAATTAACGGGCCAGATCTGGCTTCGGGCCGTAAATGGGCCCAAATATTCGGCGAACAATTAACGGGCCCGATCTGGCTTCGGGCCGTAAATGGGCCTTTATTAAGCAGGCCGTTATTGGGCTAGCCCACTAGTACCTGAGTAAGTACTATGGGCCTTTGACTGGGCCGGCCTTTTTAACCTATATGGGCCTCTGTTGGGCCGTGCCACGTGTCGACGTATCATAGGCGCTTTGGGTCCAATGAGTGGATGACATCTATCCCAACGGTGAGCCGACACGTGTTTCCTCCAGCCAATGATGATTTTACACGTGGAAAATCCCCATTGGTGGGGGCTGTTAACGGGTTATCGGATCCAAAAACGGACCCGATAGCTTAACGGTGTTCCGTTACGGTGGATGCCACGTGTCGGTCACCCTTGACGAAAGCACTTCTATGACGCGCGATTAATCGTCATGGAAGTGGACACTTCCGTGATGATAATTTTGGTAATGTCTTGGAACACTTCTACGACAGCACATGTATGACTATCTTGATTCTGTCATAAATTTGTCATGGATGTACATGCATGACAGAAAATGTGACCTACTGTGACAAACACGTATCATCACGGAAGTGTATTTTTTTGTAGTGTTATCGGCTGCGAGCAGGCCGGATGCAAACCGGGCCGAAGTTAGGCCCAACTATATGATGGGCTTTTAACAGGCCGAAATTAATATAGGGCCGAAATGTTAAACGGGCCCTTAACAGCCCGAAACTAATATCAGGCCGAATTACTAAATGAGCCTTTAGCAAGTGGGCCCAAAAGCATAGCGTTCAGTTGATGGGCCGAATCTGATATGGGCCATAATTTAGCCCAAATCCTCTTAAAGGGTCGGACCCGGTCTGGGCCGTAATTTGGCCCAGAATGTGGTAGGCTTTTAACGGGCCGGATCTCATATGGGCCATTGTTAGGCCCGGAATGTGGCAGGCCATTAATGGACCGGATGAAATATGGGCCGGCATTTAGCCCAAAATATGGCAGCCAGTTAATGGGCCGGCCTACTAGGGTCCTCAAAATCTTGTGGGCCTACGGCTGGGCTGACCCATTAATGTCGGCGAAATCTCGTGGGCCTTTAGCTGGGCCGGCCCATTATGGACCACAAAAATCTTGTGGGCCTTCACCTGGGCTGGCACGTTATGGCCCGCAAAAATCTTGTGGGCCTTTACCTGCGCCGGCCCATTATGGACCGCAAAATCTTGTGGGCCTTTAGTTGGGCCAGCCCATTATTGTCCGCAAAATCTCGTGGGCCTTTAGCTGGGCCGGCCCATTATGGTCCGAAAAATCTTGCGGGCCTTTAGTTGGGCCGGCCCATTTAAACTTTATGGGCCACTTTTGGGCCGGTCCACGTGTCAACATATTATAGGCGCATCTCGCCCATTGGATGAGTGACACCTATGGCAACGCAGAGCTGACACGTGTTTCTGTGAGCCAATCAGAAATTTACACGTGGAAAATCCCCATTGGTCCGGGCTGTTAACGGGTTATCGGATCCAAAACCGGACCAGATAGCTTAACGTCATGGAAGTGGACACTTCCATGATGATAATTTTGGTAATGTCATGGAACACTTCTACGACAGCACAGGTATGACTATCTTGATTCTGTCATAAAATTGTCATGGATGTACATGCATGACAGAAAACGTGACCTACTGTGACAAACACGTATCATCACGGAAGTGTATTTTTTTTGTAGTGTTGGGTGTCTAGTTGTTGCATCATTGAGCTGTCCCCTCTCATCTACACGATGGTCCCTCATCATCGTCACAAGTTGTGCACTGTGCATGATGGACTGCATCTCCGGTCTTAGGTCCATGACATCCAGGGTTCCCTAGGCCGTGCCGCCATGGTTCATTACGTCGACCTATGGCGGTTGCTTCGACATACCACTCTCAGGAGTCTACTCTGCCGCCTCCTCCTACTCCACCATGTTCGCTGGCTCCTTGCCAGATCCGCATTAGCGACTCACTTGAAAACACATGGGTACCTCTTCACGTCAAGATCTTCTTGTGGCTGGCCTCCCAAGAGTGATGCCGAACCACGGAAAGACTCGTGCACCATGGTATACCTCGCAGATAGATGCCTCCATTGCAACCAAGAAACGGAGAGCATTCATCACCTCTTGACCGACTGCTCCTTCTCCCGACAACTCTAGCATGAGGTGCTCACATTGTGTCGTTCAACCACTGCTCCACCCCACCCCAACTCCCCCTTCCTGGAGTGGTGTCGTGATACCCTAGCCATGTCCACATCCTCCTGCCGAAAAGGAATCTCATCCCTCCTCCTCCTCCTCCTGACGGCTTGGCTTCTATGGAAGCATTAGAATGGCTTCGTCTTTGATGGACTACAACCCTCCTTTAGCAATCTCCTTCAGCTCATCAAGGACGAAGATCGGTGAGGGACGATGCATTGTTGAGCAGCACATGGTTGGCCACAAGTGAGGGCTTTGTAGGCATGAAGCAAAAGGGTACAATATTTTGGCAACATGTACATTCCTGGTTTCGTGAACACAAGCACTACCCTTCCTACAATTTGGACGCGATCCATGACCGCAATGCGAAGTGGCTATTTCATCGGTGGTACACCATTTCAAACATTGTCATGAAGCATTGGAGTGTGATTAGACAAGGGGAAAGAATGTGGGCAACATGCGAGTCAATCATGGAGATCGTAAGTTTTGCTTCTTGTGTTGTCTACGTGTTGGTCAATGATACGTCCATTTTGCATCATGCTTTTATATCGATATTTACTGCATTATAGGCTGTTATTGCACATTATGTCACAATACTTATGCCCACTCTCTCTTATTTTACAAGGTTTGCATGAAGAGGGAGAATGCCGACAGCTGGAATTCTGGGCTGGAAAAGGAGCATATATTAGAGACCTATTCTGCACAACTCCAAAAGTCCTGAAACTCCACGGAAGTTATTTTTGGAATTAATAAAAATACTGAGCGAATAAAGTACCATAGGGGGGCCACCCACCATCGACGAGGGTGGGGGGCGCCCTACCCCCTTGGGCGCGCCCTCCTGCCTCGTGGGCCACCTGGCAGGCCTCTGTTGGGGGTCGTTGCAGAAATTAAAAAATTTTATGCATCAACAAGATCAATCTATGGAGAGACCAGCAATGATAGAGGGGGGAGTGTATCTTCATACCCTTGAAAATCGGGATGCGGAAGCGTTACTAGAACGCGGATGAGGGAGTCGTACTCGCGGCGATTCAAATCGCGGAATATCCGATCTAACGCCGAACGGACGGCGCCTCCGCTTTCAACACATGTACAGACCGGGGAGTCTCCTCCTTCTTGATCCAACAAGGGGAGAGGAGAAGTTGAGGGAGAGCTCCGGTAGCACGACGACGTGGTGGTGGAGCTTGCAGTTCTCCGGCAGGGCTTCGCCAAACACTACGGAGGAGGAGGAGGTGTTGGGAAGGGAGAGGGCCGTGCCAGGGGAAGAGTGCGGCAGCCCTCCCACCTCCCCTCTATTTATAGGGGCAAGGGATAGGGGGGCCGGCCCCCTCCAGATGGATCTAGAGGGGGGCGGCGGCCAAGGGGGGAGGCTTGCCCCCCAAGCCAAGGGGGCGCCCCCTTTAGGGTTCCCCCCAACCCTAGGCGCATGGGCCCTAGGGGGGTTTGGCGCCCAGCCCACCTAGGGGCTGGTTCCCCTCCATATTCAGCCCATAGGGCCCTCCGGGGCAGGTTGACCCTCCCGGTGGACCCCCAGAACCCATTCGGTGGTCCTGGTACAATACCGATAAACTCTCGAACACTTCCGGCGACCGAATAAGGACTTCCCATATATAAATCTTCATCTGCATACCATTCCGGAATCTCCTCGTGACGTTCGGGATCTCATTCGGGACTCCTAACAACATTCGGTAACCGCATACTAATTCCCATAAAAACTCTAGCGTCACCGAACCTTAAGTGTGTAGACCCTACGGGTTCGGGAATCATGCAGACATGACCGAGACATCTCTCCGGCCAATAAACAACAGCGTGATCTGGATACCCATGTTGGTTCCCACATGTTCCACGATGATCTCATCGGATGAACCACGATGTCGGGAATTCAAACAATCCCGTATACAATTCCCTTTGTCAATCAGTATGTTACTTGCCCGAGATTTGATTGTCGGTATCCCAATACCTCGTTCAATCTCGTTACCGACAATTCACTTTACTCGTTCCGTAATGCATGATCCCGTGACTAACTGCTTAGTCACATTGAGCTCATTATGATGTTGCATTACGGAGTGGGCCCAGAGATACCTCTCCGTCATACGGAGTGACAAATCCCAATCTCGATTCATGCCAAGTTGACAGACACTTTCAGAGATACCTGTAGTGTACCTTTATAGCCACCCAGTTACGTTGTGACATTTGGTACACCCAAAGCATTCCTACGGTATCCAGGAGTTGCACAATCTCATGGTCTAAGGAAATGATACTTGACATTAGAACAGCTTTAGCAAACGAACTACACGATCTTATGCTATGCTTAGGATTGGGTCTTGTCCATCACTTCATTCTCCTAATGATGTGATCCCAATATCAACGACATCCAATGTCCATGGTCAGGAAACCGTAACCATCTATTGATCAACGAGCTAGTCAACTAGAGGCTCACTAGGGACATGTTGTGGTCTACGTATTCACACATGTATTACGATTTCCGGATAACACAATTATAGCATGAACAATAGACAATTATCATGAACAAGGAAATATAATAATAACCATTTTATTATTGCCTCTAGGGCATATTTCCAACAGTCTCCCACTTGCACTAGAGTCAATAATCTAGTTACATTGTGATGAATCGAACACCCATAGAGTTCTGGTGTTGATCATGTTTTTCTCGTGGAAGAGGTTTAGTCAACGGATCTGCGACATTCAGGTCCGTATGCACTTTACAAATCTCTATGTCTCCATCTTGAACATTTTCACGAATGGAGTTGAAGTGACGCTTGATATGCCTGGTCTTCTTGTGAAACCTGGGCTCCTTGGCAAGGGCAATAGCTCCAGTGTTGTCACATAAGAGAGTCATCGGGCCCGACGCATTGGGAATAACTCCTAGGTCGGTAATGAACTCCTTCATCCAGATTGCTTCATGTGCTGCCTCCGAGGTTGCCATGTACTCTGCTTCACATGTAGATCCCTCCACGACGCTTTGCTTGCAACTGCACCAGCTGATTGACCCACCATTCAAAATATACACGTATCCGGTTTGTGACTTGGAGTCATCGAGATATGTGTCGAAGCTAGCATCGATGTAACCCTTTACGACGAGCTCTTCCTCACCTCCATAAACGAGAAACATATCCTTAGTCCTTTTCACGTACTTCAGGATATTCTTGACTGATGTCCAGTGTTCCATGCCGGGATTACTTTGGTACCTTCCTACCAAACATACGGCAAGGTTTACATCAGGTTTGGTACATAGCATGGCATACATAATAGACCCTATGGCCGAGGCATAGGGGATGACACTCATCTTTTCTCTATCTTCTGCTGTGGTCGGGCATTGAGCAGTGCTCAATCTCACACCTTGCAATACAGGCAAGAACCCCTTCTTGGACTGATCCATATTGAACTTCTTCAATATGTTGTCAAGGTATGTGCTTTGTGAAAGCCTAATGAGGCGTCTCGATCTATCTCTATAGATCTTGATGCCTAATATGTAAGTAGCTTATCCAAGGTCCTTCATTGAAAAACACTTATTCAAGTAGGCCTTTATGCTTTCCAAAAATTCTATATCATTTCCCATCAATAGTATGTCATCCACATATAATATGAGAAATGCTACAGAGCTCCCACTCACTTTGTTGTAAACACAGGCTTCTCCATAAGTCTGCGTAAACCCAAACGCTTTGATCATCTCATCAAAGCGAATGTTCCAACTCCGAGATGCTTGCAACAGCCCATAGATTGAGCGCTGGAGTTTGCACACCTTGTTAGCATTCTTAGGATCGACAAAACCTTCCGGCTGCATCATATACAATTCTTCCTTAAGGAAACCGTTAAGGAATGCCGTTTTGACGTCCATTCGCCATATCTCATAATCATAGAATGCAGCAATTGCTGACATGATTCGGACGGACTTCAGCTTCGCTACGGGTGAGAAGGTCTCATTGTAGTCAACCCCTTGAACTTGTCGATAACCCTTAGCGACAAGCCAAGCTTTATAGATGGTCACATTACCATCCGCGTCCATCTTCTTCTTAAAGATCCATTTATTTTCTATGGCTCGCCGATCACCGGGCAAGTCTATCAAAGTCCATACTTTGTTTTCATACATGGATCCTATCTCGGATTTCATGGCTTCAAGCCATTTGTTGGAATCTGGGCCCGACATTGCTTCTTCATAGTTCGAAGGTTCACCGTTGTCTAACAACATGATTTCCAGGACAGGGTTGCCGTACCACTCTGGTGCGGAACGTTTCCTCGTGGACCTATGAAGTTCAGTAGTACCTTGATCCGAAATTTCATGATAATCATCATTAACTTCCTCTTTAATCGGTGCACGCACCACAGAAACATTTTCCTGAGCTGCGCTACTTTCCGGTTCAAGAGGCAGTACCTCATCAAGTTCTACTTTCCTCCCACTTACTTCTTTCGAGAGAAACTCTTTCTCTAGAAAGGATCCATTCTTGGCAACAAAGATCTTGCCTTCGGATCTGAGGTAGAAGCTATACCCAATAGTTTCCTTAGGGTATCCTATGAAGACGCATTTTTCCAACTTGGGTTCAAGCTTTTCAGGTTGAAGTTTCTTGACATAAGCATCGCATCCACAAACTTTCAGAAACGACAGCTTAGGTTTCTTTCCAAACCATAATTCATACGGTGTCATCTCAACGGATTTCGATGGAGCCCTATTTAAAGTGAATGCGGCAGTCTCTAAAGCATAACCCCAAAATGATAGCGGTAGATCGGTAAGAGACATCATAGATCGCACCCTATCCAATAGAGTACGATTACGATGTTCGGACACACCATTATGCTGAGGTGTTCCAGGCGGCGTGAGTTGTGAAACAATTCCACATTTCCTTAAGTGCGTGCCAAATTCGTGACTCAAATATTCTCCCCCATGATCTGATCGTAAGAACTTTATTTTCCTATCACGTTGATTCTCTACCTCACTCTGAAATTCCTTGAACTTTTCAAAGGTCTTGGACTTGTGTTTCATTAAGTAGAAATACCCATATCTACTTAAGTCATCAGTGAGGGTGAGAACATAACGATAGCCACCGCGAGCCTCAACGCTCATTGGACCGCACACATCAGTATGTATGATTTCCAATAAGTTGGTTGCTCGCTCCATTGTTCTGGAGAACGGAGTCTTGGTCATTTTGCCCATGAGGCATGGTTCGCATGTGTCAAATGATTCATAATCAAGAGACTCCAAAAGTCCATCTGCATGGAGTTTCTTCTTGCATTTGACACGAATGTGACCAAGGCTGCAGTGCCACAAGTATGTGGGACTATCATTATCAACCTTACATCTTTTGGCATTCACACTACGAATAGGTGTAACATCACGTTCGAGTTTCAATAAGAATAAACCATTGACCAGCGAGGCATGACCATAAAACATATCTCTCATATAAATAGAACAACCCTTATTCTCAGATTTAAATGAGTAGCCATCTCGCATTAAATGAGATCCAGATACAATGTTCATGCTCAAAGCTGGCACTAAATAACAATTATTGAGGTTTAAAACTAATCCCGAAGGTAAATGTAGAGGTAGCGTGCCGACGGCGATCACATCGACCTTGGAACAATTCCCGACGTGCATTGTCACCTCGTCCTTCGCCAGTCTCTGCTTATTCCACAGCTCCTGTTTTGAGTTACAAATATGAGCAACCGCACCGGTATCAAATACCCAGGAGCTACTACGAGTGCTGGTAAGGTACACATCAATAACATGTATATCATATATACCTTTGGTATTGTCGGCCTTCTTATCCGCTAAGTACTTGGGGCAGTTCCGCTTCTAGTGACCATTTGCTTTGCAATAAAAGCACTGAGTCTCGGGCTTGGGTCCATTCTTTGGCTTCTTCCCGGCAACTGATTTACCGGGCGCGGCAACTCCCTTGCCGTCCTTCTTGAAGTTCTTTGTAACATCCCAAATTTTCAATTTGGAATGTTATACATAGATCATTCATGCATATCATATTTTATTGCATTTCGTTTCGCGATCCTCGAAATCCTAAGCAACTCAAGGACCCTCGGAGAGAGTTGGGGATTTCATTGTTTTCATATTTGAATCTTATCAAATATTGAAACGAGCATTATTGGTTTTAATTATTTTTCTCTCCAAAGGTATTTCTTATTAAAATATATGAGAGGAGATAATATGACTTCTCCAAAATAATTGAAATATTGGAGGAAAAATATTAAAATCAATTATTTGAATTTATTCGGAATTTATTGCTATTTTATTTGCATTAGAAAAATTGCACGTTTTTCAAATTGAATTTTAGGGCCAAGAAAATGTTCATCTTGTTCTAAATATTTTATTTAGACGGTGAAAATTTGTTTTGGTATTTTTACATTTTTATTTATTTTTCTAATATTTATTTAAGTTTCGATGAAATTATTTAAAAAAAACTCTAGCGCCCGACTGGGCCGAAGCCTAGCCGAGCCAGGCCAGCCCGCCGCGCCGCCACCGCCTCCCCCCGCGCCCGTGCCCGCACCGGACTCCGCAGGAGTCCGGAAGTCCGCCGCCGCCGCCGCCCGCCGCCTGCAGTCGCCGCCGCCGCTTGCCGCGTCGCCGCCCAGCGCCGCCGCCCTCCGCCGTCCTTGCCGATGCCACCCAGCCCTGCCGGAGGCCCGCGCCCCGCCGGATCCGACAAGGTAGCCGCCGCCGCCGGTTTTCTCTAGAAAACCTATCCGGTTTTTTTAGAAAACCCTAGTTTTCGTTTTTTTAATAGACCGGTTTTTTTCTCGGTTTAGTTTATTTAGCGAACGTTCGTCCGTACGTTCGTTTTAACGAACGGTGTTCACTCGTTAGCCGCAGAAAGCGAACGTTTGTTCGTTAACCTGTTCGTCAGTTTTTCTTTTTCTCGCATTTTTTGCGATTATTTTCGATCGCGATTTCTAATCCGATTTTCATTTCAGTTTATCTTTTCGCTCGTTTATCGGAATCAGGCGATTCAAGCGCCTAGATCTTCGTCTCGAAACCCTCTTTTTGTTTAATCAACTTGAACACATTTTTGGTACTGTAAAATTTGACTTTAGTTCAGATTAGTAAACGGATCTTGTTTCTTTCGCAGTTTGAGTTTCGTTGCTCCGTTTGATTTGATTCTTTTCGGAAACCGGACTTCTTAAGTTGAACTTTCTGGTCAATTCTTCTTATTTGAGTTTTGCCTGTGCATCTTTGCTTGAATGCTTATGTATGCTATTGTTTGTTTGCGATAGAATTCCCGGAGTGCGAAGCGTGCTACTACGAGTCCTTAGGTTATGCGGATCGTCAGCAAGGCAAGTAACACATTGATCATACTCCTTTTATAACCAGTTTTTATGCATTAGTTCAAATCCTCAAACATTGCATGACTAGGATGTGATTAACTTGTGGGTATTGGGAAGTAGTTGATGAGGTATAACCTATTACCCTGTTATATTCAAACCCTTGGGAGTTACTTCTACGTATTGCTTATATTGCTATGCTATGCTCGTAGACGTGGTTTGGGTGAGTGAATCCATGACAGATGTGATATGATTAATTAATGGTTCAACTTAAGGTGGCAACTTTAATACACATCTGGGTGGATTGCTCGTCGGGCACCTGGAGAATCCAGTGTTGTCCTAGGATATCCCGGAGTACCCGTGTGATAATCCTAAGGTCCGCCACCCAGGCTCAAAGGGAACTGAGATATTTTCATGCTAGAAACTTCCGTGTGCAGCCACAAGCTATTATGGGCTCTAGCATAGTTGAGTAGGTTGCATGAGCTCTTGAAGAGGTGGATCAGCAGGTAGAGGGATGTAGGTTGGTATGGTCTGCCCGGAGTAAAGAGTTAATGTTTCTGAAAGACTGTGTCTCGGTCATCCATTTCTCAAACACCCTGTAGTGCGAGAAATCCAACGGAGGAGATCGAGTCTTGTGGGGAAAAGTGCGCAAACCTCTGCAGAGTGTACAATCTAATCATGTTTAGCCGTGTCCCCGGTTATGGACATCTTGAGTATCCAGTACTTGGATTATCCTAAGTATCTCATCACTCTAAATTAATATTGTTGGGTTGATAATTACTTTTAATTGGGATTGAGTTGGAGGAACCTTCCCAATGATGTTTCAACTACCATGATAGTTAAAATAAAACTTATTCCTTTGTTGTAGGGAAAAATTGGCTTTTCGCAAAACTATAACCATAGAGCTTTCCACCAGCCAAATATGCATGTAGTGATAGCATTATTCTGTTCTTGCTCTACTGTGTTATATTGCCAGCATATTCCATGTGTTGACCCGTTTCCGGGCTGCAACGTATTATGTTGCAGACTTTTCGGACGACGAGTAAGGTTCGTTAGGTCGTTGCCGTGCAGCTCAGCTATGCCGTTGGAGTTGATGGACTCACTTTATCTTCCAAGCCTTCCGTTGTTATCGTATTAGATGGCCTTAAGCCATATTTATTGTAATAAGTTCTCTTCTGAGACATTCGATGTAATAAGTGTGTGATTGCTACTCTGTTATAAATCCTTCGAGTACTGTGTGTGTCAGGATTACAGATCCAGGGATGACACTGAAGCACAGGGACTTGACCGTTTGAGGTCGGGTCGCTACAAGATGGTATCAGAGCACATACTGAGTGTATGACACGACCACTAAGATAAGCCATAGGTCACTCTTCTCTACTCATTTCTGACTCCTCTCCATTTTCTACTCTTTAGGATGGCGGATTCGAAGAAAAAGTTTGCACAATCGGATGAAGACACACCCTTTGGACGCCACTTGAAGGAAGTCACTAGGTACCTGAACATCAGAATACCAAGCTTCACCGGGACTTACAACGCCACTTTACTAGAAGAGGAGCACTGGATGATTCAAGTTCAAGTTCCAGGCAGGACGTTCTCGCCAACCACTAAGCCCATAGAATTTTCTTTTGAAGCACCCACCTGGAGTCTAGGCAAGAGCATGGCAGCCCACATTACCATGGGACGTATTGGAGAAGTCTACAACAAGGATCTCAAGGACACTATCTATCAAATATGTGGGCGCCGAGATGAGCAATGGGAGATGATCAGCACCAAGAAGGACAGATCCATTACAGCTTTCATCCAGGAGTTAAACCAGCACATTCGACGCCAGGAGAATCAGATGTGCGCAGACATGATAGATTTGAAGAAGGTGAAGACAAGGATCATCGAGCTAGAAGAAGAACTCAAGTCTACACGCGATGGATATGAGAAGGAAATTGCAACACTATTGGAGAAGAATGACGACCTGATAAAGAAGATCGGAGTATTCATGGGAGACCCCGCGCCAGGAGGAGAGGACGACGATTCCACTTGCCCGGAGAACTACATCATCATTGACGACACTGACTCCGACCCCAGTGAAGATGACTTTGAAGACGAAGCTGGAGCAGACATTATGGAGTCCTCTACCGATCAAAATTTTTAGATGACCACCAAATAATTAGTAGTATTCCCCCATGTATATAGTAGTAGTTGAGGACTTTCAACGATAGTTCTAGACCGTTTGTATGCCTTGCTTGGTTGATTGAGTGAAATGATTGTGTTTGTCTCATGTGCATATGGGTAGTGCCTTCTCACTAGACCCCTTTTCTATTCTAATCTCTCCCCTCTAAACCCACCAGATGCCTCCGAGACGTGACACCGGATTTGCCTTCCCGCCAGAGCTTACTCAGTTGATCCAGCAGCAGAATGCCTTGATGCAATTGTTAGTCCAGAACCAAGGCAACAACAACAACAACCCGCCTCCAGTTGACAACTTAGCTCGCTTTCTGAGGTTGCAGCCACGGGTGTTTTCCAGTAGCACCGAGCCTATAGTTGCTGATGATTGGCTATGCCGTATTGGAAGGGAGTTGACCACCGCAGGTTGCACAGATGCTGAGAAGGTGCGCTTTGCCGCATGGACCAGTAGCCTCATGGTGGGAGAATTATACGGCCACTTTCCCCATAGCCAACGTCACTTGGGATCAGTTTCAGCAAGCTTTTCGCATAGCCCATGTGTCAACTAGAGCTATGAGCATGAAGAAGCGTGAGTTTCTTAACTTACGCCAGGGGAACCGCACTATAGCTCAGTATGTGGATGAGTTTAGCAAGTTATCTCACTATGCCCCTTATGATGTGGCCATAGATGCCGCAAAGCAGGAGAAGTTTATGGAAGGGCTGAATGATGAGATGAGCATGCAATTAATGGTGGCAACATTCAACAACTACCAGGAGTTGGTAGATAAGGCTCTTATGATTCAAGGGAAGCAGCAGCAGATTGAGAGACGTAAGAGGAAGTATGGGCAAGGGAGGTATAACTCAGGAGCTCAGCAGAAACCTCGTCTAACCCCGAACTCGGGAGGACTTGTTCATAAGCATGGAGGTCATAACCACACCGGAGGAAGTTTGCATAACCACAATGGTTCTAAGAATGGGACTGGGAACGGAACAAGCAACAATCATAACCGCTCCAATCTAGCCACACCCGCCAAGAGAGATCTAAGTCACATTACTTGCTTTAAGTGCGGGAAGACTGGACACTATGCCACGGAGTGCCCTGAAGCGAAGAATGGAAACGGCAATGGGAGTGCTGGGAAGAAGCCCAATCCATTCAACAAAGGACAAGTCAACCACGTTAATGTGGAGGAGGTTGAAGAGCAGCCAGACGCGGTTATCGGTGAGTTTTTGGTTAAGTCTTTTACCGCCCTTGTTCTTTTTGACACTAGTGCATCACATTCATACATATCAAGGGAATTCGTGGATAAGTTTAAACTACCAACCCAAACCCTTAGGACCCCTTTGTTAGTGAGTTCACCTGGAGCAGAGTATATGGCTAGTCGATGGTGCGACCAGATACCCCTAACCATTGGTAGCCATGTTTTCCCGTCAGACCTAATAATTTTGGAGTCACAAGGATTGGATGTGATATTAGGCATGGACTGGATGTCAAAGTATGGAGGAAGCATTGACTGTGCTAGTAAGTCGATTTATCTCACCACCCCGGAGGGAAAAAGGATTAAGTATGTATCTAGGCATGCGTCTAGGAGGAGCCAAGTAAATACCCTCACGGGAGTTGTTCAGGAGGAAGTGCCTGTAGTGAAGGATTACCCAGATGTTTTTCGAGAGGAGTTACCAGGCATGCCACCGGATCGTGACATCGAGTTTTTGATAGAGCTATTGCCAAGTACAGGGCCAATATCAATGATCTGGAGGAGATTAAGAAGCAGATCAAGGAGTTATTGGAGAAAGGTTACATTCGACGGAGTTCATCACCATGGGGAGCCCCAGTTCTTTTGGTTGAGAAGAAGGATAAGTCTCTAAGAATGGTTGTTGATTATCGTGCGTTAAATGAGGTGACGATCAAGAACAAATACCCACTGCCGATGATCAATGATTTGTTTGACCAACTGCAAGGAGTTAAGGTGTTTTCAAAGATCGATCTGCGATCAGGGTATCATCAGCTGAAGATTCGAGAGAAGGATATACCAAAGACAGCATTCACCACACGGTACGGGTTGTATGAATATACGGTCATGTCATTTGGACTGACTAACGCCCCTGCCTATTTCATGAGCATGATGAACAAAGTGTTCATGGAATATTTGGATAAGTTTGTTGTGGTGTTCATTGATGATATAATGGTATACTCGAAGAATGAGGAGGAGCACGAAGAGCATTTGCGTTTAGATCTCGAGAAACTCAGGGAACACCAGTTGTATGCCAAGTTCAGCAAATGTGAGTTTTGGTTGAAGGAAGTCGGATTCCTTGGACATGTTATATCAGGAGAAGGTATAGCAGTAGACCCCACCAAGGTTCAGTCAGTCACTGAATGGTTGGCACCCACTTTAGTTAGCGAGATCCGCTGTTTTCTTGGACTCGCAGTATACTATCGAAGATTCATTGAGAATTTTTCCAAGATTGCAAAGCCAATGACGGAGTTATTGAAGAAGGATACCAAATTTAAATGGATGGAAGAACGTGAGGCAAGTTTTCAGGAGTTTAAGAAACGTTTGACTACAGCCCCAGTGCTTATTCTGCCGGATATTCGCAAGGATTTCCAAGTGCATTGCGACGCCTCTCACCTAGGACTTGGAAGTGTGCTTATGCAGGACGGAAGAGTTGTTTCGTATGCCTCACGACAACTAAAACCGCACGAATTGAATTATGCCGTGCATGATTTGGAGTTAGCAATAGTAGTGCATGCGCTCAAGACTTGGAGACATTACCTTATTGGAAATCGTTGTGATGTGTACACGGATCATAAGAGTTTGAAGTACATTTTCACACAGAAGGAGCTGAACATTAGGCAGAGGAGATGGTTGGAGCTTATAAAGGATTATGACATGAAGCTGCACTATCATCCAGGCAAGGCCAATGTCATAGCAGACGCCTTGAGTCGAAAGAGTTATGCTAACACCCTAGTGACCACGGGATTGCCAAAGGAGATAGCAGAGGATCTTAGGGAACTTCGATTGGAGATTGTTCCTAGAGGTTTTGTTGCAACAATGGAAGTTCAGTCTACATTGTTAGGAAAGATTCGGGAAGCTCAGAAGGATGACAAAGATATTGCCAAGATAAAAGAGGGAGGAATTAGCTAAGGGGGGAAACTTACTAATGGCGCACCCCGAAGCGGTGCGCCATTAGAATGTTTTTTTACATAGCAATGGCGCACCCACGACGGGTGCGCCATTAGTAAAAAAAATTATGTAGCAATGGCGCACCAGCCATAGGTGCGCCATAAGTAATTTTTATTATTATTTTTTGTTGCATCTAATAATTTTTTAGAAAATGAATATGAATATGAAACAGTAACAATTTTTTACAAAAACAGTAATAATTTGTGACGGTGGAGCGGGCCGGGGAGGGTGCGGGGGGTCGTCGGCGGCGGTGGAGCGGGCCGGGGAGGGTGCGGGGGGTCGGCGGCGGCGGTGGAGCGGGCCGGGGAGGGTGCGGTGGGTCGTCGGCGGCGGTGGAGCAGGGGAGCTAGGGTGCGGGGGGTCGTCGGCGGCGGTGGAGCGGGCCGGGGAGGGTGCGGGGGGTCGTCGGCGGCGGTGGAGTGGGCCGGGGAGGGTGCGGTGGGTCGTCGGCGGCTGTGGAGCAGGGGAGCTAGGGTGCGGTGGGTCGTCGGCGGCGGTGGAGCGGGGGAGGGTGCGGGGGGTCGTCGGCGGCGGTGGAGCGGGCCGGGGAGGGGGCGGTGGGTCGTTGGCGGCGGTGGAGCAGGGGAGCTAGGGTGCGGTGCGTCGTCGGCGGCGGTGGAGCGGGGGAGAGGGTGCGGTGGGTCGTCGGCGGCGTGGAGCAGGGAAGGATGCGGTGGGTCGTCTGTGGCGGTGGAGCGGGGGAGGGTGCGGGGGGTCGGCGGCGGCGCCCGGTGGAGCGGGGTAGAGGGTGCGGGGGGTGCTCGGCGGCGAGGGGGACCGGATCTGGCGAGGTGGGATAGCGATCGAGATGGAGGGGGATCGAGATCAAGTGTCCATGAAATATACACTAATGGCGCACCTAGGAACAGTGCGCCATTACTAGTTTAAACTAGTAATGGCGCACTGTTCCTTGGTGCGCCATTAGTAGTTTTGCAAAAAAATAAAAAGTAAAAAAATATAGTAGTGGCGCACTATGTGGCTGGTGCGCCATTACTAGTTAGAACTAGTAATGGCGCACTGTGCCCTGGTGCGCCATTAGTATGTTAGGAAAAATAAAAATAAAAAATTTTGTTACTAATGGCGCACCGTGTGTCTGGTGCGCCATTAGTGTCTTTCACACTAATGGCGCACCAGCACATGGTGCGCCACTGCTATATAGCAATGGCGCACCGCATGTCTGGTGCGCCATTAGTGGCCATTCCATCTATAGCCCTTTTCCTAGTAGTGAACAACTCGTTGCAGCCTGGCAGCACTCGAACCAGTTCAACCCTATACACGGTGGGTGGCATCGGATTACCGTGGAACACGGGGTTGCCCGGTTGAACGATTCTGCCCTTGGCGATATCGATCAACTCGCCGCCCCCGAAGTGCAGGAGAGTGCATGGAACATCGGCGGCGCCCTGCGAAAACATGTAGGGCGTCAGGGATGCCCAGTCAAAGGCAAGGAGATGAAGTCATCGGCCGAGAGGCTTAGTTACCGTGATGGCGTCGAGCTCGGCTATTGTCGAGGCACCGCTAACGGCGGGCGTGCAACTGACGGAGGGGCCGCTTGCTGCCGAGGTGCCGGCCGGCATACACCCGGGTGCATTAAGCTCCAATGCCCATGCCGGCGCCGGAGACACCAATACCGCCTCCGCCGGAGACACCAATGGCGCCGTCTGCGCATTGTGCGAGTTGCTGGCCGTGAAGCTGGGAACCGGGGGCGGCCCCTGTTGGCCGCCCGCAATCCACGTCTGCAGCCCCTGAATCAAGGTAGGCACAATGGCGGTGAGCGTCGCTCCCAGTTGTTGTTGCACTTGCTCTTGGACAATCTTTGGAATCCGCGCCACTTGTGCCTTGAGTTCTTGAACCTCGGGCGACTGGCTTTTCGAGCTGGTCTTTTTCTCCTTTCGGCCACCAGCGTTATAGTATGACGACCATTTTGTGGACAAGCCTTTGCCGGCCACACGACCAGCTGACGACGGCTTACTGAGCTTATCCTTGTTTTTCATTATGTTCAACGTCCTATTTAGAGTGTTGTCCCAAGGGGAGCTCTGAGACGACCCCGCGCTACTGCTTTCAGTCTCCTGCGGAAGGAATGTGAACCATTTAGAAATTTGGCTTCATTAATTAGAATGCAACCATATGGAGCTAATTATGCGGGGGTGTATTCCTTACCAGAACACGCTCAAGCGCCTTGGTCTTCGGATCCGTGGTAAGCTCCTTTGTTACCGGGTCCTCCTTGTACCGGGCCCTGACATAGTTCCTGGTCTGCTTGTCACGGTATTTCTCGAAGCAGGGCGGTAGGCCTTGCTCGGCACGCTCCGTGTCCTCCGTGTCCCATATAGCTGACGCCACTCTGTAACCGCCGAGACCGAGTTTGTGGACCCCTAAGTTCAAGTCCCGCATCTCTTTCCCCCACTGACTTGATTCCTTGGATGCGCCGCTCTCGCACTTGATCTTGAACTCCTTGTAGTCATCTTCGCTGATCGAAGGATTTTTCGCCTTGATCTTCTCATAACTATCACCTTTGTTAATCATTCTCTTCACCGTGCTTCTCCAAGTAGACAGGGCCATGCTCATCTTAGTGAGGGCGGCACTGTTCACTTTATTCCCTGAGAGGCATGTGTTTGCAAAGTCAGCGGGGAACTTGTATCGTTCGTGCAACTTCGTGAAGAGGAGGTTGCACAAATTCCCTCGGTCCTTATGCCTTAGGTTCTCGGTGTTGATCGAGACGGTGCTCCGGAAAATGCACCCGAGCTGAACCGAGAACCCCTTGACTAATTCTTTGGGCGCCGTTGGATCCCCGTCGGAGTTCACTTCAGTAAATTCCTCCTTGACGGTGCCGAGCACGTTCGGGCGCCGGTCCTTCCGTTGCCTCTTCGGTTGGCTGCCATCTGTGCGTCCGCTGCCATCATCAGTGGTGGCATCGTTGGCGGCACCATCAGTGGTGTCATCCCCGACGCCACTAGGGGTTGTGTAGTCAGGATCGGTGTCTTCCGTGGCGTCCTCATAGCGGTGAGGTTCTTCCTCCATCTCGTGGGACAGCTCCCAGAATGCCTTGCCGCCCGAACCGCGGGCCTCATCGTTGTGGGCCATGTTTCGCTCTAAATAGGAAAAAAGTTTGGTCAAAAAGTTGGTTATTGTCAAGGAACAAGATCATGGTCTCATCATTTAGGGTTTGTTGACACCGAGGCATCCTAAAAGCTAAGCTTTTATCATTTAGGGTTTGTCGATGCCGAGGCACCCTAACAGCCTAAGCTTTCATCATTTAGGTTTTTATCGACACCGAGGCACCCTAAAAGCCAACGTTTTATAATTGAGGGTTTGTCGACGCTGAGGCACCCTAAATGCTAAGTTAAGTTTTCATCATTTAGGGTTTATCGATGCCGAGGCACCCTAGGTTGACTGATATATATGGGTATCTTCTAATAATATACCCTATAAGGAAAAGGGAAGGAGAATTCTAAGTTGGGCCTAATCACTTGGCTCTATTGCCACCTATGGTTTAATGCAGCAAGAATAAAGGGGCAGTTGATCCTACTTAATTAAGTACTAAGATACCCCAGCCCATGCATTAGTCGCAAGTACCCCATATGTCCTATTTTTTGTCAAAATCATGCTAAAATTCACGAAAAATTTCAGCATGACCTTTGCTAAAAATAGGACATATGGAGTACCCGAATTTGCCGGAACGGAAGTTAATCGACATTCCGGCAAACTCAAGGGCTTCTCGGGGTACCTCCTAAATCATTTTCCAATGAAGGAATTGCTCCGCACACTGCTGACTCACACTGCTGCCAAAATCATTATCGACATGCTGGGACTGTGTTTCTCAAAAAACATCTTGCCAGCTAGTAGACCATCATTTACCAGGCCAAATTGAGGCCAAACAGAAAACCAATGTGGCCATGGCACAAAGTCCATGACCCAGAACAGGAGACATCTGAAACTATACAAGTATACAAGCCTACACTAGATGCATATTGCTCCCTTATGAGGTACAGAGAGGAACTTTGCTATGCTCACTAGATACACAAAATGAACAAGATCACTATTCATTAGCAAGTAAACTCCTTCCATTTTGATGTATAGCTTATATAGTTTGTTAGTCGAGGTTACATACATACAAACAATGCATACTGAAAATCTGAGGGTGTGCAAGCAGGAAAGCAGGCAACAACTAGGTGCCACAAGCAGGAAAGCAAAAGCTGTATAATTGAATACTTCTCTGGTATAATCAGCTTCCAACAAAACAAGTACAAATTGTACAACTTAACAGTCAAGCAGAAGTTTTGCTTGCATAAAAACAAGTGAAACAAGTTATCTAGCAGACCAACACAAACACAGGTGGTACAAGAGGGAGTATATATGTAAGTTCTATGGCACAAGTTAACAAATCAAGTATGAAGGGCACATAAAGAAACCATTCTTTAGTTATAAGTAAGTGGATGATGAACCCCATCTGTTCTAGTCTCTATCACTGAATCACTCTGTAACAGCTGGTGATGAACCCCACAAGACTGTACTCAAGTTCTGCAAGAATCCCCTACAGACGAATTACACAAAGTAAGTAATAGCAAACAAATTTTCGACCATTCCAGTAATACCACACGTCCATCTCATATAGTCATATTAACCGACGTGGCTGTAAAAACAATCCACACACAAAAAACTGACCTAGAAATAGAGAATCAACCATTACAATTTCTCAACACAAATAAATCAGAAAGAAAAATGGCTGCATTACATGATGAGTTTATGATAGCTATCTATGGAACTTGTCATTCCCCAACTGAATTTACTGGTACATGGATTGATGTTGTGCATCTCTTCATCCAGTTTAATTTTGCTCGGAAGATAAAATGATAAGACAAATCATGGCACCCAATGTATTTTGAGAAGCACCAAGACCTTCATATTTATTATGGATATGCACAAAAGTGCCCACCTAAATCCCAGGCACTTCATGAATGAATTTTGGTGAACACAACTTATAATTCCACCCGAAACAGCAATCATGGGTTCTTGTTGCTACAACTTTTAGTTTTTCCGAGTACCACTGGTATTATACCAGAACATGAGTGGATCTTCTCTCTTCTGCCTACTTACAGCCTCTAAAATCGATTTAGTTTGACAAAACTTATTCTTTGCCTTGAGCGTGGTAACTTGCGAGCATGCTTAGAGATGCTCCTACACCTAACCCTAGGTCGCCGCCCCGTGGAGGCATGGGGATGAGCGGGGGAGAGAGGGAGGGAGGGAGAGAGACTAACCAGAGGCCGCGCGGGGAGGCTCGCGCCGCTGTCGAGGAGCGCGTCCGACGAGGCTAGCCGCCGTCGAGGGGCAGCTCCGACGAGGCAGCCGCCGCCGGGAGCGAGAGAGAGATTTGGGGGCGGCGGCGGTCTGGTGGGGGTCGGGGGCGTCGGCAGCGGTGGGGGTCGGCGTCGGGGGCGGTGGGGCGACGCACAGAAAGGTGTCGGGGCGTTGGGGGCGGTGGTGGTCGGGTGCGGCGGGGGCGGTGGGGGTCGGCGGCGGGGGCAGCGAGCACGGCGAGGGTGAGGTGAGGCAGTGGGGGGGCTGAGAGAGAAATGTGAGATTGGGGATTTTAGTGGGGGGGGTTAGCAATGGCGCACCCCCTAACGGTGCGCCATTAGTAATTTTTTTGATAGCAATGGCGCATCTCCTAGCGGTGCGCCATTAGTAACCTTTTTTTTTTGGATAGCAATGGCGCACCCCCTAGCGGTGCGCCATTAGTATTTGGTTCAATTTGAGAATTAATATTAACTAAATAAATTATTAGCCTTCATTTGTGAATTAATATTAACTAAATAAATTATTACATTTAAGTACTTATCATTTAAGTAAACTTCTGGGATATAATTTTTATTTTTTCATATGTATCATTCATTTAATAGTTCACATACAAAAAAATTATATGCAGTGGCGATCCCGGCCGACCCGTTGGCGTACCCGATGTAGACAGCGGAGGCACGGCTCCTGGAGTGGACGGAGGGGGCCGCAATCAAGATGGGGAGGGTGCGGGGGGTCGGCGGCGGCGGTGGAGCGAGGGAGGGTGCGGGGGGTCGGCATCGGCGGTGGAGCGGGGGAGGGTGCGGGGTGTCGTCGGCGGCGGTGGAGCGGCGGAGGGTGCAGGGGGGTCGTCGGCGGCGAGGGGGATCTGGCGAGGGGGGATAGCGCGCGATCAAGATGGAGGGGGATCTGGCGCGGGGGGCGAGGGGGAAAGGGTGGTCCTGCTTCTTCTTGTCGAAATACAATCGAGAAATACAATCGAGAAATGAAGGCTACAATTTAGTTGCATTCATCTGTGAATTGGTAAAACATTTATGAATATGAAAACATTTGTCGAAATACAATCGAGAAATGAAGGCTACAACTTAAATACAATCGATCTTAGCTAGCTATCTGTTCACAATCTTCTTGCCCTTATTTTTCGTAAATGGAGTTCTTCTCTTGAACGGACATCCTTTAGGTAGGGTGGTCCTGCTTCTTATTGTGGTGTATGCTGGTACTTCATCGTCGTCGTCATGTTCCATCTTCGGGTCACCATACTTGTCGAAGTCTTGCTCATTGGCGACTCCATCCATTCTGATTATCTTCCTTTTGCCTCTCCTCACGACAACACGACTAGGCTTTGAAGGGTCGGTAATGAAGAAGCATTGGTCCACTTGGGAAGCCAGTACCCATGGCTCATTTTTCGCGGTGATGTTTGCGCCCGCGGTCTTGGATTTGGCTTCGGGTATAACCATGGTGGTGAAATACCGGTCTTATTTTAGGACGCTCTTGGCCCATCTGACACGGAACATCGAGACCTTCTCTCCAGCGTAGCACAGCTCCCAGATCTCCTCGATCCTTCCGTACTATCTCTCCTTGTCGTTACCGGTGTAGGATTCCATCGTTACCCCGGAGTTTTGATAACCATCGCTCTTCATGTCCTTTCCCTCGGTGTAGAATGTGTAGCCGTTGATATTGTACGCCTCATACGTCATCAGGTTGTGCTCGACACCCTGTGACAAGGCGAATATGAGTTGTTCTTCCATGGAAGAATCCTCATGTAAAGGGTACGACAGAAGCTTCTGCTTGAACCAACGCGTGAAACGTGAGTTGTGCTCTTTGATTATATCTCCGTCCGTCCTCTGTTGGCCTCGGTCATCGTACGTCTTCTCAATAAAGGTTTTGTGCTCTACCACCCAAGGATCGACCACGTCTATGTGTTGTAGCGCGACTAGGTTTGCTCTTTCAAATTCGGTGAGTCGACCCACGAAGTTGACATGCATTTCGCGGTGACCCTCACGGTGACCCCATCCAGCGAGCTTGCCGAGGTGCCTGTTGACGGGCAGACCAACGGGGTTCTCGATGCCTAGATAATTCGTGCGGTAGGAGATGCACTCTTCGGTCAGAAAAGCCCCTGGCTATGCTTCCCTCTGGACGTGACATGTTGCGAACGTATCCTTTGATGACACCATTCATCCTTTCGAACGGCATCATGCTGTGCAGGAACCTCGGCCCGAGTTGGATGATATCCTCCACGATATGGACCAGCAGATGCACCATAACTTCGAAGAATGCGGGCGGGAAGTACATCTCAAGCTCGCATAGTATCACCACGATCTCTTCCTGTAGCCTTCTGAGTTTCCTCACGCCAACCGACTTCCGAGAGATGACGTCGAAAAAGTTGCATAGGCCAAATAGCGTTTCACGGACGTGTGCATCCATGATCCCACGGATTGCAACTGGAAGTATCTGCGTCATCAGCACGTGACAGTCGTGAGACTTCATCCCGCTGAACTTCTGCTTCGCTGAGTCTAGGTATCTGCTTATCTTCCCCGTGTAACCGTAAGGAAGTTTTACTCCTACGAGGCAGGTGAAAACCTGATCGATCTCCTCCTGACTTAGAGTGAAGCACGCGGGAGGGAAGTCATTTCCGGTCTTCTTGGCCTTTTTGCCTTTGCGACGACTTTCCGTGTCCTGCTTCACCTCATCATCATCATCATTAGCGTGAAGCTCCTCCCTGATGCCCATTGATTTCAAGTCTGCCCTTGCTTTCGGCCCATCTTTGGTCCACTCTGGCATGTTGAGAAGGGTACCAAGCAGACTCTCGCACACGTTCTTCGTGATATGCATGACATCAAGGCTGTGAGGCACACGGTGGATCTTCCAGTACGGCAAGTCCCAGAAAACAGACCTCGTTTTCCATACCTTCAGCGGCGGCTCTGGCGCCTTTCGCTTCTTTCATGGCAGTGGGCAATCTTTCCAATTTTCCAACAGCTCGTCTATTTCCTCGCCACTCCTCGTACGCGGGCGTCTTCGGGTTTCGGTTTGACCATCGAACAGATCCTTGCGTTTCCTCCATGAGTCATCATCGCGAAGCCACCTTCGATGTCCCATGAACACGGTTTTCGAAGACCCGGGATCTCTATCTAGCTGGCGATACGTTGTGTCATCCATGCACCTGACGCATCCAGAAAATCCATGGACCACCTGCCCCGCGACATATCCGTAACCGAGATAGTCCTGCACCGTCGGGAGCAGTGCGGCTCTCATAGGGAAATATTCTTTCTCTACGGCGTCCCACGTATTGGCTGGCGTTTTCCACAGCGTGTCTAGCTCCTCTTTCAGCAGCCCCAAATATAGATTGATGTCGTTCCCTGGTTGTTTCGGCCCTTCAATTAGCATACTCATGTGAATTTACTTCCTCTTCATGCACAACCAGGGGGGAAGGTTGTACATCCACACAAACACAGGAAAGGTGCTATGTGTGCTTCTGTGGCTGCCAAACGGATTGACTCCATCGGTGCTCGCGCCCAGCACAATGTTCCTTGGATCGTTCCCAAATTCTGGGTGTTCGAAGTTCAACGCTTGCCACTGGCTCCCATCCTTAGGGTGACTCAGCATCTTGTCTTTTTATTTATCTAAAAATAGGACCAAAAAGAATGCATAGTGCCAAAATTCTCGCCGAAACAGAAATGAATCAACATTCCGGCAAAATGTTGGCAACTATCGCATTTCAAATACCGGTACCTACAAACACAAACATATATGCAACACCACAAACATATGCAACACCACAAACATACATAGATCTACCTAGGCCATAAAAAGTGCATGTGCACGTTGTTGGAGGGAGAAAAAAGTAGATCTACAACATAAAGAAAGCTTTCCCCTTACTAACCTATCAAAAAAAGGTAATTTAACCACTTAATTTGGATGAATCTATGGTGAAAATGAGGTGAGGAGGAGGAGGCAGCCGAGACAAGCTTGGAGGAGGAGGTGGAGAGAATGAAGTGGGGAAAGTGAGTGTGTAGGTGGTTGTCCAAAATATCTAGCTGGTCCCAGGTTTACTAATGGCGCACCACCCACAAATGCGCCATTAGTAACCCTGGTTACTAATGGCGCACCAGCTGGCGGTGCGCCATTAGTAGTTTTGCAAAAAACAAAAAAAATGATAGTAGTGGCGCACGGGGTGACTGGTGCGCCATTACTAGTTAAAACTAGTAATGGCGCACTGTGCCCTGGTGCGCCATTAGTATTTTTGGAAAAAAATTGTTAGTAGTGGCGCACCATGGTTGTGGTGCGCCATTAGTGTCTATCACACTAATGGCGCGCCAACACACGGTGCGCCAATGCTATATAGTAGTGTCGCACCGCATGTCTGGTGCGCCATTAGTGTCCATATTATCTATAGCCATTTTCCTAGTAGTGCCATATTCAGCCCATAGGGCCCTCCGGGGTAGGTGGACCCTCCCGGTGGACCCCCGGAACCCTTTCAGTGGTCCCGGTACAATACCGATAAACTCCCGAACACTTCCGGTGACCGAATAAGGACTTCCCATATATAAATCTTTATCTCCGTACCATTCTGGAACTCCTCGTGACGTCCGGGATCTCATCCGGGACTCCGAACATCATTCGGTAACCGCATACTAATTCCCATAACAACTCTAGCGTCACCGAACCTTAAGTGTGTAGACCCTACGGGTTCGGGAATCATGCAGACATGACCAAGACATCTCTCCGGCCAATAACCAACAGCGGGATCTGGATACCCATGTTGGTTCCCACATGTTCCATGATGATATCATCAGATGAACCATGATGTCGGGGATTCAAACAATCCCGTATACAATTCCCTTTGTCAATCGGTATGTTACATGCCCGAGATTCGATCGTCGGTATCCCAATACCTCGTTCAATCTCATTACCGGCAAGTCACTTTACTCGTTCCGTAATACATGATCACGTGACTAACTGCTTAGTCGTCACATTGAGCTCATTATGATGTTGCATTACCGAGTGGGCCCAGAGATACCTCTCTGTCATACGGAGTGACAAATCCCAGTCTCGATTCATGCCAACTCAACAGACACTTTCGGAGATACCTGTAGTGTACCTTTATAGCCACCCAGTTACGTTGTGACATTTAGTACACCCAAAGCATTCCTACGGTATCCGGGAGTTGCACAATCTCATGGTCTAAGGAAATGATACTTGACATTAGAACATCTTTAGCAAACGAACTACTCGATCTTGTGCTATGCTTAGGATTGGGTCTTTTCCATCACATCATTCTCCTAATGATGTGATCCCGTTATCAACGACATCCAATGTCCATGGTCAGGAAACTGTAACCATCAATTGATCAACGAGCTAGTCAACTAGAGGCTCCCTAGGGACATGTTGTGGTCTATGTATTCACACATGTATTACGATTTCCGGATAACACAATTATAGCATGAACAATAGACAATTATCATGAACAAGTAAATATAATAATAACCATTTTATTATTGCCTCTAGGGCATATTTCCAACAGCCTCCGGTGCCCATCTTTGGCTATATGGTGTCTTTCAACCTGGAAAAAATCAGAAGGAAGCTTTCGGGACGAAACACCGCCGCCACGTGGCGGAACCTTGGCGGAACCAATCTAGGGCTCCGGCGGAGCTGTTCTGCCGGGGAAACATCCCTCCGGGAGGGGGAAATCGTCACCATCGTCATCACCATCGATCCTCTCATCGGGAGGGGGTCAATCTTCATCAACATCTTCACCAGCACCATCTCCTCTCAAACCCTAGTTCATCTTCTGTATCCAATCTTTGTCTCAAAACCTCAGACTGGTACCTGTAGGTTGCTAGTAGTGATGATTACTCCTTGTAGTTGATGCTAGTTGGTTTATTCGGTGGAAGATCATATGTTCATATCCTTTATGCATATTAATACCCCTCTGATTATGAACATGAATGTGATTTGTGAGTAGTTACGTTTGTTCCTGAGGACATGGGAGAAGTCTTGCTATAAGTAGTCATGTCAATTTGGTATTTGTTTGATATTTTGATGAGATGTATGTTGTCTTTCCTCTAGTGGTGTTATGTGAACGTCGACTACATGACACTTCACCATTGTTTGGGCCTAGAGGAAGGCATTGGGAAGTAATAAGTAGATGATGGGTTGCTAGAGTGACAGAAGCTTAAACCCTAGTTTATGCGTTGCTTCATAAGGGGCTTATTTGGATCCATATGTTTCATGCTATGGTTAGGTTTACCTTAATACTTCTTTTGTAGTTGTGGATGCTTGCAATAGGGGTTAATCATAAGTGGGATGCTTGTGCAAGGAAGGACAGCACCCAAGCACCGGTCCACCCACATATCAAATTATCAAAGTAACGAACATGAATCATATGAGCGTGATGAAAACTAGCTTGACGATAATTCCCATGTGTCCTCGGGAGCATTTTCCTTTATATAAGAGTTTTTCCAGGCTTGTCCTTTTCTACAAAAAGGATTGGGCCACCTGAATGCACTTTATTTACTCTTTTTACTTGTTATCTGTTACAAATTACCTTATCACAAAACTATCTCTTACCAATAATTTCAGTGCTTGCAGAGAATACCTTATTGAAAACCGCTTGTCATTTCCTTCTGCTCCTCGTTGGGTTTGACACTTTTACTAATCGAAAGGACTACGATAGATCCCCTACACTTGTGGGTCATCAAGACTCTTTTCTGGCGCCGTTGCCGGGGAGTGAAGTGCCTTTGGTAAGTGGAATTTGGTAAGGAAAAATTTATATAGTGTGCTGAAATTTACTGTCACTTGTTACTATGGAAAGTAATCCTTTGAGGGGCTTGTTTGAGGTATCTTCACCCCGACCAGTAGAGCAAAGAGTTGCTCCTCAACCTACTAAACCCACTGAAAATGTTTACTTTGAAATTCCTTCGGGTATGATAGAGAAACTGCTAGCTAATCCTTTCACAGGTGATGGAACATTGCACCCCGATTTGCACCTAATCTATGTGGATTAAGTTTGTGGATTATTTAAGCTTGCAGGTATGCCCGAGGATGTTATCAAGAAGAAGGTTTTCCCTTTATCTTTGAAGGGAAGGGCATTGACATGGTTTAGGCTACGTGATGATATGGGATCATGGAACTACAACCGATTGAAATTGGAATTTCATCGCGAAGGAGAAAGCATCGCTCAAGCTTGCGGGAGGCTTAAGTCAATGTTATATTCATGCCCCAATCATGAGCTCTCAAGAGAAATTATTGTTCAAAATTTTTATGCTCGGCTTTCTCTCAATAATCGCTCCATGCTCGATACTTCTTGTACTGGTTCTTTTATGATGAAGACTATTGAATTCAAATGGGATTTATTGGAAAGAATTAAACGCAACTCTGAAGATTGGGATCTCGACGAAGGTAATGAGTCAGGTATAACACCTAAGTTTGATTGTGTTAAATCGTTTATGGATACCGATGTTTTCCGTGAATTTAACACTAAATATGGACTTGACTCTGAGATAGTAGCTTCTTTCTGTGAATCATTTGCTACTCATGTTGATCTTCTTAAGGAGAAGTGGTTTAAATATAATCCTCCCATTGAAGTAAAAGTAATTGCACCTATTAAACTTGAAGAAAAGACTATCAGTTATAATGATCCTATTGTTCCTACTGCTTATATTGAGAAACCACCTTTCCCTGTTAGAATAAAGGATTGTTCTAAAGCTTCAACTATGGTTCGTAAGAGTAATACTAGAACACCTACACCCCCTGAGCAAATTAAAGTTGAACCTAGTATTGCTATGGTTAAAGATCTCTTGGCTGATAATATTGATGGGCATGTTATCTACTTCTGTGATGAAGGAGCTAGAATTGCTAGACCTGATACTAAAAATAAACATAGACCTGTTGTAGGCATGCCTGTTATTTCTGTTAAAATAGGAGATCATTGTTATCATGCCTTGTGTGATACGGGAGCTAGTGCAAGTGCAATACCTCATTCCTTATACAAAGAAATTATGCATGATATTGCACCTGTTGAGATAGAACAAATTGATGTTACAATTAAGCTTGCCAATAGAGATACTATTTCACCAGTTGGGATTGTTAGAGATGTTGAAGTCTTGTGTGGGAAAGTTAAATATCCTGCTGATTTTCTTGTTCTTGGTTCCGCACAAGATAACTTTTGTCCCATCATATTTGGTAGACCCTTCTTGAATACTGTTAATGCTAGGATAGACTGCAAAAAGGATGTTGTTACTATTGGCTTGGGGGATATGTCGCATGAGTTTAATTTTGCTAAATTTCGTAGACAACCCCATGAGGAAGAATTGCCTAGTAAAGATGAAATTATTGGTCTTGCTTCTATTGCCGTGCCTCCTAATGATCAGAACAATATTTGCTCGACCATGAAAATGATATGTTTATGAATGAAAGAAGGGAAATAGATGAAGTATTCTTTAAACAAGGACCTATTTTGAAACACAACTTGCCTGTTGAAATCCTAGGGGATCCTCCTCCACTCAAAGGTGATCCCGTGTTTGAACTCAAATCATTGACTGATACTCTTAAGTATGCTTATCTTGATATAAAGAAGATATATCCTGTTATTATTAGTGCTAACCTTTCAGAGCAAGAAGAAGAGAAATTATTGAAAACTCTGAAGAAGCACCGTGCTGCGATTGGATATACTCTTGATGATCTTAAGGGCATTAGTCCCACTCTATGCCAACACAAAATAAAATTGGAGAAAGACGCTAAACCGGTTGTTGATCACCAACGACGGTTAAATCCTAAGATGAAAGAAGTGGTAAGAAAAGAAATACTAAAGCTCCTGGAGGTAGGTATAATTTATCCCGTTGCTGATAGTCAGTGGGTAAGTCCCGTCCAGTGTGTCCCTAAGAAGGGAGGTATTACGGTTGTCCCTAATGATAAAGATGAATTGATCCCACAAAGAATTGTTACAGGTTATAGGATGGTAATTGATTTCCACAAATTAAATAAAGCCACTAAAAAGGATCATTACCCTTTACCTTTTATTGATCAAATGCTAGAAAGACTATCCAAACATACACATTTTTGCTTTCTAGATGGTTACTCTGGTTTCTCTCAAATACCTGTGTCAAAAGAGGATCAAGAAAAGACCACTTTTACATGCCCTTTCGGTACCTTTGCTTATAGACGTATGCCTTTTGGTTTATGCAATGCACCTGCTACCTTTCGAAGATGCATGATGGCTATATTCTCTGATTTTTGTGAAAAGATTGTTGAGGTTTTCATGGATGATTTCTCTGTATATGGAAATTCTTTTGATGATTGCTTGAGCAACCTTGATCGAGTTTTGCAGAGATGTGAAGAAACTAATATTGTCTTGAATTGGGAGAAGTGCCACTTTATGTTTAACGAAGGTATTGTCTTGGGGCATAAAATTTATAAAAGAGGTATTGAAGTTGATAAAGCTAAAGTTGATGCTATTGAAAAGATGTCGTGTCCCAATGACATTAAAGGTATAAGATGTTTCCTTGGTCATGCCGGTTTTTTATAGGAGGTTCATTAAGGACTTCTCAAAAATTTCTAGGCCTCTGAATAACCTCTCACAAAAAGATGTTCCTTTTATCTTTGATGATGATTGTGTAGAAGCATTTGAAATACTTAAGAAAGCTTTGATTTCTGCACCTATTGTTCAGCTACCTGATTGGAATTTACCCTTTGAAATCATGTGTGATGCTAGTGATTATGCTGTAGGTGCTGTTCTAGGACAAAGAGTTGATAAGGAATTAAATCTTATTCAATATTCTAGTAAAACTCTAGACAGTGCCCAGAGAAATTATGCCACTACCAAAAAGAATTTTTAGCAGTTGTATTTGCTTGTGATAAGTTCAGACCTTATATTGTTGATTCCAAAGTAACTATTCACACTGATCATGCTGCTATTAAATATCTTATGGAAAAGAAAGATGCTAAACCTAGACTTATTAGATGGGTTCTCTTGCTACAAGAATTTGATTTGCATATTATTGATAGAAAGGGAGCTGAGAACCCCGTTGCAGACAACTTATCTAGGTTAGAGAATGTTCTTGATGACCCACTACCTATAGATGATGGCTTTACTGATGAACAATTAGTTGTCATAAATGCTTCTCGTACTGCTCCATGGTATGCTGATTATGCTAATTACATTGTTGCTAAATTTTACCACCAAGCTTCACATACCAGCAAAATAAAAAGTTTTTCTATGATTTAAGAGATTACTTCTGGGATGACCCACATCTTTATGAAGAAGGAGTAGATGGTGTTATTATACATTGTGTACGTGAGCATGAACAGGAACAGATCCTATGCAAGTGTCACTCCGAGGCTTATGGAGGACACCACGCTGGAGATAGAACTGCACATAAGGTATTGCAATCCGGTTTTTATTGGCCTACTCTTTTCAAAGATGCCCGTAAGTTTGTCTTGTCTTGTGATGAATGTCAAAGAATTGGTAATATTAGTAGACGTCAAGAAATGCCTATGAATTATTCACTTGTTATTGAACCATTTGATGTTTGGGGCTTTGATTTTATGGGACCTTTTGCTTCCTCTAATGGGTATACACATATTTTAGTTGTTGTCGATTACGTTACTAAGTGGGTAGAAGCTATTCCAACTAGTAGTGCTGATCATAACACCTCTATTAAGATGCTTAAAGAAGTTATTTTTCCGAGGTTTGGAGTCCCTAGATACTTAATGACTGATGGTGGTTGACATTTTATTCATGGTGCTTTTCGTAAAATGCTTGCTAAGTATGATGTTAATCATAGAATTGCATCTCCATACAACCCACAATCTAGTGGTCAAGTAATTGAGTAATAGAGAGCTTAAATTACTTTTGCAAAAGACTATTAATAGATCTAGAAAGAATTGGTCCAAGAAACTTGATGATGCATTATGGGCCTATAGAACTGCACATAAAAATCCTATGGGTACGTCTCCGTATAAAATGGTTTATGGAAAAGCATGTCACTTACCTCTCGAACTGGAACATAAGGCATATTGGGCCATGAAGGAGCTCAATTATGATTTCAAACTTGCCGGTCAGAAGAGGCTATTTGACATTAGCTCTCTTGATGAATGGAGAACCCAGGCCTATGAGAATGCCAAATTGTTTAAGGAAAAAGTTAAAAGATGGCATGACAAAAGGATACAAAAGCGTGAGTTTAATGTAGGTGATTATGTGTTGCTATTCAACTCTCGTTTAAGATTTTTTTATAAGAAAACTTCTCTCTAAATGGGAAGGTCCTTACGTTATTGAGGAGATCTATCGTTCCGGTGCCATAAAAATCAACAACTTCGAAGGCACAAATCTGAAGGTGGTGAACGGTCAAAGAATCAACCATTATATATCAGGTAATCCCATAAATGTTGAAACTTGTCGTGACCCGACCTCAGACGGTCAAGTCTCTGTGCTTAAGTGTCATCCCTGGATCGGTATGCTGACATGCACAGTACTCGAGGATTTATAACAGAGGTAAATCACATGTATAAAGTAACGTAAATACTATTACCTCAATCCATATAGCGGAAGTAACAACAAGGTTGTGGATTCCCATCAACACCAACGGCAAAGTTGAGTGTAGAAATCATAATCCTAATGTCTCACTTCATCGTCGTAAGAATCCTGCAACATGAGACGTTGCAGCCACAAAGGGTCAGTACATTGAATGTACTGGCAAATTCACACCATACGATAATCATGAATAATAGCTATCACTACATGCATATATGGCTGGTGGAAATCTCTAGGTTTATTTTTGCATAAAGCCAATTTTTTCCTACCTCAAAGGAATATATTTTATTTAACTACAAAGTTGGTTGAAACGTTGAGAAGGTTCCTCCAACTCAACCCCAATTAAAATATGAATAACCCAACAATCTTATTAATTAAAGTGATGAGATCAACATGATAATCCAAATACCAGAGACTCAGGATGTCCATAACTGGGGACACGGCTAATCATGATTAGTTTGTACACTCTGCAGAGGTTTGCGCACTTGTCCCCACAAGACTCGATCTCCTCCGTTGGATTTCTCGCACTACATGGTGTTTGAGAAATGGATGACCGAGACACAGTCTTTCAGAAGCATTAACTCTTTACTCTGGGTAGACAGTACCAACCTACATCCCCTACATCTGCTAGCCTACCACTGAAAGAGGTCATGCAACATACTCAACTATGCTAGAGCCCATAATAGCTTGTGGCTGCACACGAAAGTTTCTAGCATGAATAATCTTATGATCCCTTTGAGCCTGGGTGGCATTCCATAGGGTGATCACACGGGTACTACGGGATTCCCTTGGGCAAGCACTGGGTTCTCCAGGTGCCCGGGCAAACCACTGGGTGCTCCAGGGTGCCCCAACCACTAGTAGGAAAAGGGGCTTTTACCCCGGTTCATAAGGGCCTTTAGTCCCGGTTCTGGAACCGGGACTAAAGGGTCGTTACTAATGCCCTAGCCCTTTAGTCCCGGTTCTTACACGAACCGGGACTAAAGGCCGTCCACGTGGCCGGTGCGGGGAGCCCAGGCAGAAGGGCCTTTGGTCCCGGTTGGTGCCACCAACCGGGACCAATAGGCAGGGCCTTTTGTCCCGGTTGGTGTCACCAACCGGGACCAATAGGCATCCACGCGTCAGCAGCTGGCAGGAGCTGAGGTTTTTGTTTTTTTAAAGGGGGTGGTTTAGGGATTTTGGGGGGTTAATTTAGGTGTTTCATATATTGTGTTAGCTAGCTAATTAATAGAGAGAAGTGTCCTCTCTTATCTCCGTGCTTCGTCGACGCTACGTACTATATACGTATGGAGAGGAGTAGACACGCTAGCTAGTAATCAAATGAAGGAAACAGAAGATCGTCATGAACATATGCATACAGAGAGAAGTGATATCGACCACCTCTCCTTCTCCAAGATATTGGTCGAACAACAAGTTCTCGTATATCTATCCGACACTACCGACTACATATATACAATAATTATCTCTTACAATACAATCTCCTAATTAAATTGTAGGAACACAGGGTCCACATAGTATTCTCTGTTTTCAGCGATCACGTGGTCAAGGAAGAATGCCGCCAATTCCTCTTGAATTCCTCGCATACGATCTTGTGCTAGGAGTTCATCCCGCTTCCGAAACATCTAATTTGAAGAAGGGGGTCAATACATATATATATGAATAAATGAAACTCAACACAAATGATGGTAATAAAATAAAATTGTGAATATTATTGCTTACGCACTTCATATTGTTCTTCAGTGTAGCCCCGCTCACAGGTCGTGTAGCGGATGGACTCGCAAACGTAGTATCCACAGTAATTATTCCCGGGTTCCTGCCACAACCACTTTACAAGAAATAGAGGTCAATCAAACTGATAAGCAATGCTAAATGGTATTGATGAAACTAGCGCTTGAATCACTAGGAGATGCGCGGAACATGCTACTATAGTACTTACTTTCGGGTGATTAAATTGCAGCTTCTTCGGCAGTCCCGGAGCTTTTGAGGTGAATTTTCTCCAAACCCTGCCAGACAAAGAAAACAATTACTTGATATCAGGAAATGAACAAAGTTGCTGATATGGTGGATAATGATCGATTTAACTTACTTCTCGAGCATTTGAGTCATGTTCGCATAGTCCTGGGGATCTTTTCGTCTCGAGTCTAAGACGGTTACTACTCCCTCCTCAAGCTTAATCTCTAGGAGAATATAGTGGAAGCTACGCATGCATGCATAAGTCATCAATTACATTACCATAACCTGGACTAATAAGGGAAACCGAATATGCACAAGACAGTAACACTCACTTGAAGTTGTAAGGAAAGAGTATTATATCTTTGCTTTGATTTAATACCAACGATTGTAGTAAGTTGGCCTCGGCTTCTTTGGGATGTTTTTCAACCGTATATGCATCTATGAGATTTGTGTTAATGAACCCAATATCACCGATTTGTCTTTTCTTCAATTCGGCGATCTTCAACCTGCATAATATAGTGAGGATAAGTATAAATACATGCAATGAAAGAGCTGACCTATATAGAGAGACTTAATGACAGAAGTAGTACTACTTACAGACAGTAGCAAGTGATCGTTGTTTTATCGAGGGACTTTTGATTGTAAAACTGGAAGAAATCCTCAAATGGAACATTCAGCAGATCAATTCCAACGAGGTCATGCTCCGGTTTAACTCTCAGCGTCAAAGTATCCATCCCATCAGACTCTCTGCAGGTTTTCATGTACCAATCATGTAGTCTTCGCATCATCGTGCTTAGAGATCTTTCATCTTTGACGAGAGGCTTCCCGTAATGGTATTTGTGTTCGTCCACCTCCATGATTTCATAATGTACATCGTCGGGCAGGTAATCTCCAAGATTGCTATAACCGGGCACCATACTCTGATCATTAGCGACGATGTCTTTTGACACCTTGAGCGGGGGGCACGTTTGGTTCGCTTGTTCGCCGAGCTGGGCAATTTTTTTCCCAGCTCGTCGTTCTTTTAACCTTTTATCACTGACAGTACTTCCCGACCGCTCCGCTTCGGCATATGTCTTTGCAATGCGCTCATAGTTGCCTCTCGGCGGAGACTTTGGTGGTTTTGTCAGGGCAGCCAGAGTGCGCTTTGCTTTCACCGGATCTACCTTCTCCTCCGGAGGTGGATGTTTCTTTGCTTTCACCCCTTCAAAGAAGTTTGTCACTTCGGCTCGCACGATCTTCCTGGTTTCCTCCTCGGTCATGTCGTATGGTAACTTCTCTGGAGTCTTCAGAGAAGGACCGAATCTGTATTGCCTCCCGCCTCTGGCAGCTGTACTGCTAGACGCCGGCAGAGTAGACGGAGCGGCTGCAGCTGTCTTCTTTCCTTGCTTACGAGGCGGAGGAGAAGGACTACGACGCGCCGGAGCAGCCGCAGCGGTGGCGGGTCTCTTCCGCCCTTGCTGACGAGGCGGAGAAGGAGGAGGCTGGCTGCTCTGGCGCGCCGGCGCTGGCGGAGAAGGAGGCGGAGTGCCGCCACGCGCCGGAGAAGGAGGCTGAGTGCCCTGATCACTCGCCGCAGGAGGAGGCGGAGTGCCCTTACTCGCCGGAGCCGTCCAGTTCGGAAGCTTGATGAGCTCCTTCCGCCATAGGCCTGGAGTCTTCAGAGCAGAACCCAGCCGAGTCTCCCCTTCACCGGTAGGGTGGTCAAGCTGGAGCTCCTCAAATCCCTCCGTTATTTCATCCACCATCACCCTAGCATATCCTTCTGGAATCGGCCGGCAGTGGTAGGTTGCGCCGGGTTCAGGAGGTAAAACAGAGCCAACAGCCGCCTTGACTTTGAAGTTCTGCCATTCCGCCATAAGGTGGCAATGTTGAGACTCCGTGATAGCATCCACGGGGTATGTCGTGGAATTGTCACGGCAGATGTCCTCGAGCTAGGACTTAGTCGTGGAGCCATCGAAGCTAGGAAGCTTGAAGGGGTTAATGCGGGACAAGGAACACGAGGGTTATACTGGTTCGGCCCTTTACGGTGAAGGTAAAAGCCTACGTCCAGTTTGAGGTGGTATTGATTAGGATTACGATTACCAGGGAGCTAGACTGCAATCCCCGGTTCTCGATTAGATTGTTGTCGCCCTTAAACTGCTGCCGGGTCGTCCCTTTATATAAGGATGCTGACGCCCTGCAGCTCTCAGAGTCCTGGCCGGCTCATAAGAGTGTCCGGCTCGGACTCTCAACTACTCTTGCCTTACACTACAAGTTCTACCATAACCATGATTGTAACTACGGGCCTTAAGCCTCCGCCGGGTCTTAAGCCCATCCTTGGCCCACCGTCTTTAATCTTGGCATCGGGCTTCTGGCAGTGACCATATGGGTAACCCGGCCCCTCCTGGCGGGTGACTCTAAGGTCTATATCCTCAACATTAGGCCCCACATTGATTTGAGCCAGCTCATGTCAATCTTCAATTCTTTCAACAGAAAAAATCTCCGGCTTACCATTTATGTGAAGGCCATAACCCGGCGTGACGTCATCCTCTGGACTCCGGATAATCCGCCGTGACGTCATCGTCCATTAAGCCCGTTTTTTACTCCGCCAGATCCGCAACGGATCTTTTGCTTTTACTGTCATTCCGAAAATCGAGGCGTTGTGGGGGGAGATAACCACGCCACAGTCTCCTTGATTCTCGTGCCTGCTTTACGAGCTCACCTTATAAATAGGCCGGCCCGACGGGCTTCTCTGCCACTCTTCTTCCTCCTTGCGCCACTGCCTCTCTGCCTGAGCTCGCACCCCGCCGCCGCCGTCTCGCCTCTGGTCTTCGTCAACCTTGGCTGCTGCATCACCCTGACTTGGACCAGACAAACGGCGGCGACCCCCACACCTTTCCAGCTCCGGTAAGTCCTGCTTGACCTGTAGAGTAGATCTGTCGTAGGATTTGCCCACGTTCTTCGTGTTCGTCGCCATTGTCCGCAAGCTTCGGTAGTTCTCATAGTTACTGTCCTTGTTTGATCTTAGATCTGCATAGAATTAGTGCGGCGGCTGTTTGGCACTTATTCCAAACGCCAGTATGTCTCTTTCCACTGCATAACGGCTTCGTTCGAGCTCAAGAACATCCGCTCGTCTGTTTCTAGGTCTAGAAATTTTTCATTTCACCCGACCATTTTGATCCAAAAATTTTACTGCGGTGTGTGAAACCTGTTTTACCGCACTTAGTAAAAACTGCAACCATTGAATCTTGGCGGCTTATAATTCCGGTTTAAAGAAACCACGCGCCATAGAATCCTCCGGCTTAACTGTGATAAAGCCGTAGATAATCAACTTATTCTGAATGCCCCTGCGGCTTAAATAACCCACTGTACTTAGGTGTATACCATTAGTCCCCTTCATAAGCCGCCACCTTAGCTTTGAACTGTAAATCTCCTCCAGCTTATAATTAACCCGGACGTTTTTCCTTTTTGTCATAGACTGCCGACTTTCACCATGCCTCCCAAAGCTCCCATTACTTGCAACTGGACGAGGTCCAATGTGACCAACGAGACTCTAGCTGATTTTGTTAAGTCTGGATATCTGCCCAAGAAAGACATCATGTCCTACCGTGCCCCTGACCCGTCAGAAGAGAGGCCACAGCCAAAGGATGGGGAGGTAGTGATTTTTGTGGATCACATGAACCGGGGCTTCGCACCGCCCGGCTCAAAGTTTTTTAGGGACGTGCTCAACTACTTCGACTTGCGGCCTCAAGATATAGGACCCAATTCAGTGTCCAACATCTGCAATTTTCAAGTCTTCTGTGAGGTTTACCTTGGAGAAGAACCTAGTCTGCTGCTCTTCAGAGAGCTTTTTTACTTAAACCGTCAGAATGAGTGCGCCAATGGGCCAAGTCTGGAGTTAGGTGGTATCTCCATCCAGCGGCGTAGAGACTGCCTTTTCCCTTACGCAGAGCCGCCGAGCCACCCCAAAGACTGGAACATGACTTGGTTCTACTGCCAAGATACGTCCCCGGCTGATGAAAGCCCGCTGCCCGGCTTCCGCCCAACACGTCTGGAGCCGACTCACCCACTGTCGGACAAGCTGACTCAAGCAGAGCGCCAGCCTCTGCTCCCCACTATCAACAAGATCAAGGCTCTCCTTGGCAATGGTCTGAACGGAATCGACCTGGTCCGGGTCTGGATCTCATGGCGGGTGATCCCATTGAGCCGCCGCCCCGGCTTAATGTGTGAGTACACGGGCCGAAAGGATGACCCTCAAAGACACAGCCGCAACGATCTGCCTGAAGACGTTGCAGAAGAAAAGACCAAAGCTCTTTTGAACGAGAGCCTGGGAGACTGCGGAAGAACCGGGCTAGCCCCCTTCTGCAAGACCAACCCAGCCCCTGCGGTAAGCCGCTGTCTTTAACATTTTATCTTCTTCTGCATATAACCTTCATCTGAACCGTTTTAAGAATTCGTCATTATGTTGTTCAGGCTGATGATAAGTTCTGGCGGGTCAAATACGACCATGAGGCGGCCAAGAAGGCCAGGAAGGCGAAGAAAGCCGCCAAGAAAGCCGCCCCTCGCAAGAAAGGAAGCAGGCCCACTGCCTCTGAGCTGATGCAATTAAGCGACAGCTCCGAGTCAGAGGTAACCCCTAAGCTTTTAAGTCCTTACTATATTCCCTGTTTGTTTGTTGTCTGCCTTATCAATACTTGCTCATTGACAGGATGACACCGGCGCAAGTAACCCGGTGGTTGAAGAGGTAATGTCACTTCCCTCTGACTCGGAGCCCTTGCCACAACTGAAAGTCCGAAGGGTAACCCGGAAAGTAAGCTTTTCACATCCTTTAGCTTATCAAGATCCTCAATTTATTTTAAAGCGACAGGTTCATGAAAGCCGGCGTCACACCCGGACCAATAAGGACACCGACCTCTCCGCCGGGTTACCTGACGCAACAAGGAAATGCCGAACTGAGGTTATTTCCCACTTGTACCCTTTTCACCCGTTGGCGGGTGTTATCCGTCAGCCACTCAATTCTTCTGACTCCAATTATCAGGAGACTTCCCCTTCTTCGGGCGACTCTATGCAGTCGAGTCTTCCAGCTTTCAAGACCGCGCCTGGGTAATGACAATCAATTCTTATTATACTTGTCCGTACTTACCCCTTTTGATGCTTAACATTTCTGTATTTTCAGTGCCCAGGCAAAGCTCACCAAGAGAGCGAAAAAGACCAAATCAGCCGGAGTGCCGGACTTATCTGAACCAGAGGTGACGGCTCAAGAACCGCCAGCCGCCTCCGCCCCTGAAGCCACCATTCCAACCGACAAGACCCCTGAGACCGCAGCCACAACCACTCAGGCAACTACAGAGGCTTCTGTTAACCCGGAAGCTTCCAGCTCGGCTCCACCAGCAGACGACCCGGACGTGGTAATCACCCGGACGGAGTTCGTTGAGCCGGGGAGGCCTACCGTGCTGGCCAAATGCTCCGCCTAGGGGGAGTTGCTGCAGCCCCACCGGGTGAACCTGGACCTCTCCGACTACACCAACTTGAGCATTGGAGAGCTCGTCTCTGGCTACATCAACCAAGTGCACAAGAGCCGGGACGCGGAAGTCGCCATGGTGAACCAAATCCAGAAAAAATCTGAGGTATCATTCTACTGTCCTCTTACGTACTGCATAGTTATCTTTACCATGCTAGCCCCCAAGTCAACGACTTATGATTGAATATGTTGTAGACTTAGGTTCCGGCTTACTCCATTGAACCGGCAGTTTGTAGATAGATACGTTCAATATGCATTAGCCCCCAAGTGCCAAGTGTCTTTGCTTGGAAAACGCTTGGGACTTATTTAGTTACTGTTCACGCCATAACCCGGAAACTTATACAGGTTGCTGGCAAGAAGATTGAGGCTGACCTTGCTGATGTCAAGAGCCGGCTGAAGATGCAAGAGATGGAGACCCGGAAGGCAGACGCCAAGTTTGTATCCAGCATCGCTGCTCAAGAGAAGCTGAAGACAGAATTTGATGCTGAGCGAAAAGCCTGGGCCGAAGAGAAGGCCGCACTGGTGACCCGGGCGGAACAGGCGGAGAAGGCTCTCTCTGAGAAGATCGCCGAGCTCTCCGGCCTAAAGCGCCAGGTTTCCCCAATGGTGGCCGCCATCTTCGGTAAGTCGCCTCACCGGCTTGCAGCAAGTTTAAAGTGTTTATACCTCATGATTTATCCTTGTCACCGGCTTACCTGAGTCTGTTAAACAGGTCCCAGAAGTGCCAATCTCTACCAGAGCGTGGTCACCAAGCTAAAGGCCGTGTATACCCTGGTAGAGCAGCTCTACACCGGGTCACAGCGTGCCTTAGCTGTGGTGGCCCTATCCAACGAGGTGCCGACTCATCTGGCAGAAGTCCTGCGCCGGCTCGCCGTTCTGCCTCAGCGGATCCAAGAGCTGCGATGGGCCTCTGCGAGAGCCGGAGCGATCGCCGCGCTGAGCCGGGCCAAGGCATTCCTGCCGGAGTTAGACCCGGCGGACATCGCCCTTGGCTATCCCAGCCTGAAGGAAGACGGCTCAGCTTTCGATCAGAAGGACTTCGCAGCTTGTGTGAAGGCTGTACGCCCGGTGGCTACTCTTATCGGCAACGATATAGATCTGACCAAGTACCAGCCGGGTTACAACGCGGAGAATCAGAGGATTCCAACCCCTCGCTATGAAGCCCTCAACTTGATCCCACCGGCTCGTCAGCACACTTTCGCCCCGGAGATTGACCCATCCGGGTTAATTGACGAGGAAGCCCAATTCGAAGCTCTCAGCGGCATCGATTGGAAGTCATCCACCTTCTAGGTCTTGGGATCAGCCAGAGGAGAGGATAGGAACGAGCCGGAGTCGTCAACTCAGCCAGCGTCATAACTCGGCTGGCGGTTCACCAAACAATGCTCCATCCTTCTAGACTGTGATGAGTTATGTAATAGAATAGGTGCAACAGTTAAACTCTGCCGTGCCATCGTGCACGTATTGAATGCTAAAGTCTTTTGAAGTTGTCTCTTGGATATTTCTCCGGGTCATACTTTCCCCTTAACCTCAAATAATTGCCTTTAACTATCCTGCATAGAAAGACGAATCACAAGTCTCCAAGCGGCTTACCGCCCTAAGAATCATAAGCTTTAGATAACCCGGAATATGAATCAAAAAAGGACTTGTCTTAAATGATATCCTGAATACAGCCGTAAGAACATACTTAACGGCCTGCAAGCACACTTCCGATTTAAACAACTCCGGGTTACCTATCTTATAACACCCATTGCGTTCAGCAATACTGTAAACCAAAGTTTAAGCCGGCAAAGTAAGACCCGGCTGTACACACCTTGACATGATCAGAGAAAACTTGTGATAAAGCAGAACTTAGGGGCTTCCGGTTCGAATACGACCAGAGACCCAGCCCAAAGGGGTTAAGCTAAGATTTGGATACGATCATATAGCCCCCAGTGGGTGTGGCGATGCCAATCAAGAGGGTACCGACAGCTATGTTCTCTTTGGTTCGAATACGACCTATGTTTGAACTGGAAGCCCCCAAGTGATTTTAAGAATTGTTTAACGACGCTGATTCGAATACGATCCACGTCGGTTCCCAGAGGGGTTAAACTATGATTCAAATATGACCAAAGGTAACCTCCAAATGAGCTCGGCACTTTGCCAATCAAATGGGTATCGACAGCTATGTTCTCTTTCGTTCGAATACGACCCATGTTTGAACAGGAAGCCCCCAAGTGGCGTTATTGCTTACGGCTAGATTCGAATACGATCGTAAGCCGGATCCTCCTTTAAGTCATCATGTAATCTTGCAATGAAAACAACACGTGCATATTTGGATGAGAAAAAAGGACAGAGGTCCTGCTTTATTGCTTATTATAATATATACATGGCTGAGAGAAATATGTACACCACGAGAGCCAGTGGCTCAAGTGTAGTAAGGCCGAAGCTGAGCTATGTTCCACGGCCGACGGGTCTCTTCCTCCGACTTACGTGAATCTTTGTGCTCCCGAACGTCAATGAGGTAATATGACCCGTTGTGCAAGTTCTTGCTGACCACAAAGGGCCCTTCCCAAGGCGGGGATAACTTGTGTGCATCTGTTTGATCCTGGATGAGCCGGAGCACGAGATCGCCTTCCTGGAAGACCCGGGATTTAACCCGACGGCTATGATAACGGCGCAGGTCTTGTTGGTAAATCGCTGAACGGGCTGCTGCCACATCACGCTATTCGTCCAACAAGTCAAGAGCATCTTGGCGCGCCTGTTCATTATCCGCCTCAATGTAAGCCGCCACGCGAGGTGAGTCATGACGGATGTCACTGGGGAGGGCTGCTTCCGCTCAATAAACCATGAAGAAAGGTGTAAAACCTGTAGATCTGTTGGGAGTAGTGTTGATGCTCCATAACACGGAGGGCAACTCCTCCACCCAACAACCCGGCGTCCGTTGTAAAGGGACCAAAAGCCTGGGCTTGATGCCCTTCAGAATATCCTGATTAGCTCTCTCAGCTCGACCATTCGATTGAGGATGAGTCACTGAGGAAACATCAAGTCGGATATGCTCTCGTTGACAAAACTCTTCCATGGCACCTTTGGAGAGATTGGTGCCATTGTCAGTTATAATGTTGTGCGGAAAACCAAAGCGGAAAATCACCTTTTTCATAAATTGAACCGCCGTGGCTGCATTGCACTTGCTAACTGGCTCAGCCTCCACCCACTTTGTGAATTTGTCAACTGCCACCAAGAGGTGGGTCTTCTTATCCTTGGACCTTTTAAAAGGCCCAACCATGTCAAGCCCCCAGACCGCAAAGGGCCAAGTGATTGGGATCATCCTCAACTCCTGAGCCGGCACATGAGCCCGTCGTGAGAACCTCTGGCAACCATCACATTTACTGTCCAAGTCCTCCGCATCAGCATGTGCCGTCAGCCAATAAAAACCATGGCGAAAGGCCTTGGCCACAAGAGACTTTGAGCCAGCGTGGTGGCCACAATCCCCTTCATGGATCTCACGCAAGATTTCTTGACCTTCCTCAGGGGAAACACAACGCTGGAACGCTCCCGTAACACTGCGGTGATGCAACTCGCCATCGATAACAATCATTGACTTAGCCCGCCGGGTTATTTGCCTGGCCAAGGTTTCATCCTCAGGCAACTCGCCCCGGGTCATGTAAGCCAGATATGGCATTGTCCAGTCTGGTATGATATGGAGAGCCGCCACCAGTCGTGCCTCCGGGTCAGGGACAGCCAAGTCTTCCTCCGTAGGCAACTTAACCGAAGGGCTATACAGGACGTCCAGGAAAGTGTTAGGCCGCACCGGCTTTCGCTGAGAGCCTAGCCGGCTTAGAGCATCAGCCGCCTCATTCTTCCTGCGATCAATGTGCTCTACTTGGTAGCCCTGAAAGTGCCCAGCAATGGCATCCACTTCGCGGCGATAAGCCGCCATGAGAGGGTCCTTAGAGTCCCACTTGCCTGATACTTGTTGAGCCACCAAGTCCGAGTCACCGAAGCACCTCACTCGGCTCAAGCTCATCTCCTTAGCCATCCGAAGACCGTGGAGCAAGGCCTCATACTCAGCTGCATTGTTAGTGCAAGGAAACATCAACTGTAGCACATAATGGAACTTGTCACCTTTAGGGGAAGCCAATACAACGCCAGCCCCCAAGCCCTCCAACTGCCTGGACCCATCGAAGTGAATAGTCCAATACGTGTTATCCGGCTTTTGCTCGGGCACTTGTGACTCTGTCCAATCATTGATGAAATCCACCAAGGCCTGAGATTTAACAGCAGTGCATGGCACATATTTGAGACCATGAGGTCCAAGTTCTATAGCCCACTTAGCAATTCTCCCTGTGGCCTCTCTGTTTTGAATGATATCACCAAGAGGGGCAGCACTAACCACAGTGATGGGATGACCCTGAAAATAATGCTTAAGTTTCCGGCTTGCCATGAACACACCATACACAAGCTTCTGCCAATGCGGGTACCGCTGCTTGGACTCAATGAGTACTTCGCTGACATAATAAACCGGCCGCTGAACCGGATGCTCCTTACCCTCCTCCTTGCGCTCCACCACAATAGCCACACTAACAGCTCTTGCGTTTGCCGCCACATACAGTAGTAGGGGCTCCTTATCAACCGGAGCAGCAAGGACTGGGGGCTCTGCCAGCTGCTTCTTCAAATCCTCAAAAGCGGTATTAGCTGCATCATTCCAGACAAAGTTATGAGTTTTCTTCATCAACTGATACAATGGCATGGCTTTCTCACCCAAACGGCTTATAAACCGGCTTAAAGCAGCGATGCGACCCGCCAAGCGCTGAACGTCATTTATACACGCCGGCTTAGCCAGGGAGGTGATGGCCTTGATCTTCTCCGGGTTAGCTTCAATGCCTCTGTCAGAAACCAAAAACCCCAATAGTTTGCCTGCAGGAACACCAAAGACACACTTGGCTGGGTTAAGCATCATCTTGTAGACCCGGAGATTATCAAATGTTTCTCTTAAATCATCTATCAGGGTTTCCTCTTTTATGGATTTAACCACAATATCGTCCACATAAGCGTGAACGTTGCGCCCAATCTGTTTATGAAGACAGTTCTGTACACAGCGCTGGTAAGTCGCCTGTGCACATTTGAGCCCAAAGGGCATAGACACATAGCAGAAGGCTCCAAAGGGAGTGATGAACGCTGTCTTCTCCTGGTCCTTAACTGCCATCTTAATCTGATGATATCCGGAATAAGCATCCAAGAAACTTAAGCGTGCACAACCCGCCGTAGCATCAATAATTTGATCAATACGGGGGAGGGCAAAAGGATCAGCCGGACACACCTTGTTCAAGTCCGTATAGTCCACACACATCTGCCAGGTGCCGTTCTTTTTGAGTACAAGCACCGGGTTAGCCAACCACTCTGGGTGAAAAACTTCAACAATAAACCCGGCCGCCAAGAGCCGGGCCACCTCTTCCCCAATAGCTTTCCGCCTCTCTTCATTAAACCGCCGAAGGAACTGCCTGACCGGCTTAAATTTTGGATCAACATTAAGAGTGTGCTCAGCGAGTTCTCTAGGTACACCTAGCATGTCAGAAGGTTTCCATGCGAAGATGTCCCTATTCTCACGGATGAACTCGATGAGCGCGCTTTCCTATTTTGGATCCAGATTGGCACTGATGCTAAATTGCTGAGATGAGTCTCCTGGAACGAAATCAACAAGTTTAGTCTCATCAGCTGACTTAAATTTCATTGCCGGCTCATGCTCCGTAGTCGGCTTTTTCAGAGAGGTCATATCAGTTGGGTCAACATTGTCTTTGTAAAACTTCAACTCCTCTGTTGCACAAACAGATTCTGTATAAGCTCCATCGCCTTCCTCACATTCCAAGGCCACCTTTCCGACTGCCGTGAACCGTAATGGTCCCATTATGACCCGGCATCTTGAGCTGTAAGTAAACATAACACGGCCGTGCCATGAACTTGGCGTAAGCCGGTCGCCCAAATATAGCATGGTACGGACTTCTTATCTTGACCACCTCGAAGGTCAATTTTTCCACCCTGTAGTTGTTCTCATCTCCAAAGGCCACTTCCAATTCGATCTTGCCGATTGGATAAGCCGACTTACCAGGTACCACACCATGGAAGATAGTGTTTGACTGGCTGAGGTGCTTATCAACCAACCCCATACGGCGAAAAGTCTCATAATAGAGGATGTTGATGCTGCTACCTCCATCCATGAGCACCTTTGTGAACTTATATCCTCCCACTTGAGGAGCCACCACTAAGGCCAGGTGGCCCGGGTTATCCACCCGGGGAGGGTGATCCTCCCTGCTCCACACTATAGGCTGTTCAGACCACCGCAAGTAGCATGGAACCGCCGGCTCAACAGCATGCACAGCTCTCTTGTGAAGCTTCTGATCTCGCTTGTACAAACTAGTGGTAAACACATCATACTGTCCACCGCTAAGCTGCTTTGGATTGGTCTGATAGCCCCCCTGCTGCTGTTGATGACCCTGGCCAGACTGTTGATTAAAGCCCCCTTGACAGTTCTGAGGACCAGAATTTGAGCCGCCCCCGGGCCATGAAAGCCGCCGGCGCCTGAGCCGCCGCCCGGGCCATTGTAATTCTTAAAAGCCTTCATGATTGCACAATCCTTCCACAGATGAGTCGCTGGCTTCTCTCTAGAGCCATGCCTTGGACAAGGTTCATTCAACAGCTGCTCCAGCGTCGGACCTAACCCGCCGCCTCGGGGAGGGGGCCTCCCCTTGCGTCGCTGGTTATTACCTTGCGAGCTGGCGTTGGCTACAAACTCTAGGCTGCCATCAGCCTTGCGCTTGCCTCCTCCTTGGTTCCCCGGGTTAAACTGAGGACCCTTGCCATTGCCGTTCTTCTTTCCCTTCCCTGTCCTTTCATCATCTGAAGGGGGATCCTTGGTACCATCCGAATCGGCATACTTGACAAGAGCCGCCATTAGAGTACCCATATCACTGCAGTCGCGCTTAAGCCGCCCGAGTTTCATCTTCAGGGGCACAAAACGACAATTCTGCTCCAGCATTAAAACAGCTGAGCCGGCATCCATCTTGTCTGACGAGTGTATGATCTCCTTAACCCGGCGAACCCAATGTGTCGTAGACTCACCCTCCTGCTGCTTACAGTTAGTCAAATCCACGATTGGCATAGACTGCCTACAGGTATCTTTAAAGTTTTGGATGAACCGGGCTTTCAGCTCTGCCCAAGACCCAATGGAATTCGGTGGTAGCCCTTTCAACCAAGTGCGGGCAGTCCCATCTAACATCATGGTGAAATACTTAGCCATGGCCGCCTCACTGACCTCCAGCAGCTCCATAGCCATCTCATAACTCTCGATCCAGGCCGCAGGCTGTAAGTCCGCTGTGTAATTAGGCACCTTCCTAGGGCCCTTGAAGTCCTTGGGCAGACGTTCATTGCGGATAGCTGGTACTAAGCAAGGGACACCCCCAGTCCTGGTGGGGATACCCACATCAACGGAAGTCGTCGGATAAGCCGGGGGGGTCTGGTAAGCCGTCAATTGAGGCACCTGCTCCGCCTCTTGCCACGCTCTGTCCTGGTCCGCTACGTGAAAGGCTCTGTTATGAGCCGGGCCATGGCCAGGAGGCGGGTCATGGCGTCGGACGTTACTTGAGCCGGTCGCGGAGACCATGTGTCTGCTATAACTCGGGCTCTGGCCTGGACGAGGGGTCGAGTGGATCCTGTCCCGGCTGTAGGAGTACGCCTCTTGCTGCGCCAGTGCTGTCTGAAGGAGTTCCCTGACCCGGCGGGTTTCAATAGCCGTTGGAGAGTCGCCGTCAACTGGGAGAGCCGCCAGCCGTGCTGCCGCAGCGACCATGTTCTCCAGCGGGTTATTATAATGGCCCGGGGGTATTGGCACGTACTGAGGCGGGGCAGGGGGCACCTGGGGAGGCCCCATCACTCGTGGCTGAATAGGGGCTCCAGATCCAAGCACTATGACCCCTGGCGGGTTACTAGACCCAGCACCTGGCGTGTTGAAGAGGTTGCGTGGATCGTAAACTGGAGGGAGTCTAGAATGGGCCTTTTGATGCCTCCTTCTCATGACCTCATTGGCCGCGTTCTGATCCATCGTGAGTTGGAAGGACTGCACCTGGATCAGCTGAGTTTGGGCATCGAGAGCCGCCCTCTCCGCAGCCAGCCTGATCCCTTCTGCTGCAAGCTCCTCCTTAGCTTTCACTAAATCGAACTTTAACTGTGCTACCTCTGCATCATGCTGAGCCTGATCCGCCGGGTCAACCGTGGCGGTTAACAGGGTCGTTATCTTATCCGTGAGATCCATCAGCACCTGAGCCAGAGAAGGCACCGGGTTTCCCGCTCCAGCAGCGGGGTTCTGAACAGGCTGCGCGCCGGCCATAAAGACTCCGACCTGACTTGGCGGCTCAAACGGGTCCGGAATACTGTCACCATCGGAACAACCCATGAGCCTGCCATCTTGAAGTTGATACAATGAGTTTGACTCATCGGTGGCCGACTCGCCGTCAGAGCCGGCGGCCGTCTCATCACCAGATCCAGATGGATCAGAGAGCCCTCCATGGATACACCCCACAAAAGCATGCTTTAAGGCAGGCCGGGCCCGGGCGGGTCGTACACGCTAAGCCGTCTCGACGAGATCGGCGCAGAGATCCGGCTCAGGGCCCGGCTCACCAATCTTGCCAATGAAAACATGAATTCCGCCGAATGGGACCCGGTACCCGAACTCAATTGAGCCGGCGTCGGGGCCCCAGTTTGCATCGTCGATGTAGAGCTTGCCGCGACGACTCTTGGTCATCCGGCCCACAGCGTATCCCTTGAGCCCTTCGAAGCTGCCCTTCAAGAACTCAAATCCACCGTGCGTTGGCCCCACGGTGGGCGCCAACTGTCATGGAATTGTCACGGCAGATGTCCTCGAGCTAGGACTTAGTCGTGGAGCCATCGCAGCTAGGAAGCTTGAAGGGGTTAATGTGGGATAAGGAACACGAGGGTTATACTGGTTCAGCCCCTTACGGTGAAGGTAAATGCCTACGTCCAGTTTGAGGTGGTATTGATTAGGATTACGATCACCAGGGAGCTAGACTGCAATCCCCGGTTCTCGATTAGATTGTTGTCGCCCTTAAACTGCTGCCGGGTCGTCCCTTTATATAAGGAGGCTGACGCCCTGCAGCTCTCAGAGTCCTGGCCGGCTCATAAGAGTGTCCGGCTCGGACTCTCAACTACTCTTGCCTTACACTACAAGTTCTTCCATAACCATGATTGTAACTACGGGCCTTAAGCCTCCGCCGGGTCTTAAGCCCATCCTTGGCCCACCGTCTTTAATCTTGGCATCGAGCTTCTGGCAGTGACCATATGAGTAACCCGGCCCCTCCTGGCGGGTGACTCTAAGGTCTATATCCTCAACAGGGTAGCTAGCAGGAGCCGCATGCTCCAGCTGAAGCAGCTCGGTGGAAGCCACGCTGCTTCTTCGCTGAGATGGCGGTGTAGCTTCAGGGGCAGTTTCGGCATGTCGATTGCCGTCTCGTTCCTCTAGCGCTTGAACCCTTTCGTGCAGCTTCTGAATTTGGATCTGCTCCACTTTTTTCCTCCTCTCCTGGCTTTTGTAACCACCCACGTCCGGAAAACCAGCCTTCCACGGAACGGAGCCTGGCGTGCCTCGTGTCCGTCCAGGGTGCTCAGGATTCCCGAGGGCCATTGTGAGCTCGTCATTCTCTCTGTCTGGAACGAACGTCCCTTCCTGCGCTCTATCGATATATTGCTGAATCTTCTTGACTGGTATTCTCAAAAGCTCGTTCGTCCAAACGCACCTCCCTGATACAGGGTCCAAGGTTCCGCCAGCCCCGAAGAACCAAGTCCGGCAACGGTCTGTCCAGTTCATTGTCTGTGGTTCGATCCCTTTTTCAAGCAGATCATTCTCAGCCTTGGCCCACTTAGGTCGGGCTTTGAGGTAGCCACCTGACCCCGTGCGATGGTGAAGCTTCTTCTTCGCAGCATTCTTCTTGTTTGTCGCTGACATCTTCTTACTCTTTTCCGATGTCTTGTGGGCCACAAATGCGGGCCAGTGATCTCTGATCTTCTCACACCGGCCGATGAATTCTGGTGTATCTTCTTTGTCGACAAACGTTTTCAGCTCATTCTTCCACCTCCTGAATAGGTCTGCCATCTTCTTAAGAGCATGAGACTTGATTAATTGCTCTATAACTGGCTTCTCCGGATCCTCCTCTGGCGGTAGGGTGAAATTTGCCTTCAGCTCAGTCCAAAGATCATCTTTCTGCATATCATTGACATAAGACACCTTAGGGTCTTCCTTATTAGGCTTATACCATTGGTGGATGCTGATCGGGATCTTGTCCCTAACTAGAACCCCGCACTGAGCAGCAAATGCATCCTTTGTCCGGAGGGGTTCAATCGGTTGGCCGTCGCGCGCGATTGCTGTGATCTCAAACCTTTCATCCGAGCGCAACTTTCTCTTCGGGCCTCGTCTCTTTACCGAAGTTGTGCTCGATCCGGAGGGCTAGAAAAAAGAGAAAGACGAGTGTTAATTAATATGTGTACATACCAAAACAATGAATGCATCAATTAGCTAGTTAGCACAGGCTTAACTAATATATTTACCTGGCCGGACTCTGTTCGGTCACCGGAACCGTCACCACGGGCTCCTTCTTGCACCAGCATTGGGTCACCGGAGCCATCATAATCATGTCTTTCCTCCTCCACTCTTCGATCACCGTAGCCTGCTTCTTCACCCTGTTCTTCCAGACCATCATTGTCGTTAAGATACGACAAGATATAACCTCCGGCTAAGATTATGTCCCCCAACACCTCTTCTGCTTGCTCATCTCGTCCGTGCTCCATTGTTTCTGCAAATATTACAACATGGCAATTATTACACAAACATGACAGCAGGTGGATATATTAGTGCAAATGTAGACCTAGCTTATTCCGGGTTTGGGGTGGCCTAGGCAACGCTTCAAGGGTAGGGGCGCGGCGGGAGGGGGTAGGAGACCGACATCGTTTTTTTCTAGGGTTTGGGTGTCCTCGAGAGTTTTGGTCGAGCGAGAGGGTCGGGGGGTGCTCCCGTGGTATAAGTTATCACGGTCGAGAGGGGGTATAAATATCGACCGTCCATCATGTCGAAGTTATCTGGGAGGGAGTTATATATATCGACAACGACGACATACATACATGGGAAAATAATGTTATCGGGAAGGGGGTATATCGACCCCCCCCCCCACGTGTTGAAGTTATCGGGAGGGGGTTATATCGACAACGACGACATACGTACATGGGAAAATACTATTATCGGCGGGGAGGGGGTATATCGACCCCCCCTCGTGTTGAAGTTATCTGGAGAGGGGTATATCGACGACGACAGACCCGATAAAACATAAGAAAACGAAGAAGAAATAAAAAGAGGAGAAGAAGAAAAGGAATAGAGGAGAAGATCAAAGAAAAAAATAAGAAAAAAAAGAGGAGAAGAAGAAAGGAATAGATGAGAGAAGAAGAAAAAATAGAATTTTTTCTATTTTTTCTTATTCTCTTCTATTCCTTTCTTCTTCTCCTCTTCTTTTTCTTCTTTTTTCCTCTTCTTATTTATTCCTCCTCTTCTTCCTCTCCTCTTCTTCTCCTTTCTTCCTCTTCTTATTTTCCTTTTTCCTATCCTTCTTTTTCTTCTTCTTCCTTTCCTAGCTAGATATATAAAACTTTTCTAAAAATGTAACTTTTGCATATATAAAACTTTTCCATGGATCTTCATTTCTCATATATATCCATCTATAGCCACATACATATATAAATGGAAAAAATGCTATGAACAAAAATACATATATACTTGGTAAATATTCTATGAACATCGTTTCTCATATATATCAATGCATACATCCATGGATCATCATTGCTCATATATCCATACTCATATATAAAAACTTTCTGTATATGAACAAGAAAACATTTTTTGACATATTTAGCACATTCTAAATTTTCCTAACTCTTCTACAACCACAAAAATTACTCCAACTTCATGACAGTACCCACACTCCATTTCACCAAAAACCTTCTGATCCATAGTTCAAAATTTTCAAATTCCATTCAAATGAAATTTGAACCAGATTCAAATTCCTTGCTGAAAACCTATTCTAAACCACTCCAAAAATTCTGAAATTTTGCCATCACCTTTGTCTTGCATCAGTACCTCACCACAAAAAATATCATAAATTCTAAAAATGCCCAAAGCCATCTAGCATTTGATCAAACACCCTCTATATGCACTGTTCATATCTGTAAAAAAATTCAGAAAATTCAGAAAATTGGACGGCGTCTTGCTGCTGCTCCACTCCTTCTCCTCTCCTCTCCTTCTCCTCTCCTTCTGCTCTTCAATGCGTCGGGGCTGGCGGCGACCATGGAGCAGGGGTGGCAGAGAGCAAGGGGCACTCGGGCGCAAGAGCGGCGCTCGATCGGGACCATGGGAAAGGGGAAGGCTCACTTCGAGGGGGCGGCGATGGCAGGAGTCCGGCGACGAGGACGGCGGGCTCGGGGCGGCACGCGGTGACGGCGGTCTCGGGACGGCAGGCGGCGACAGGGACGTGGAGGGGTGGGCTCGGGGAGGCACGCGGCGACGGGGACGACGAGGACGGCGGGCTGAGGGATGCCGGCGACGAGGAAGGCGCGGGCTCGGGGAGGCGACGGCGTTGGCGGCGGCGTAGACGGCAACGAGGAGCACGCGAGCGATTTGGGCAGCCTGGCGGCGGGGGCAACTGGCGAGGGAGGCGACGGAGATGTGAAATTTTCACAAGACCTGGTTATATAGCAAGGGCGTTGGTCCCGGTTCGTGGCACCAACCGGGACAAATGCCACCCTTTAGTCCCGGTTGGTGCCACCAACCGGGACCAAAGGTCCCTTTTCAGCAGCCCAAAGGGCGGGAAGCGGCGGCCTTTGGTCCCGGTTGGTGGCACCAACCGGCACTAAAGGGGGGGCATTGGTCCCGGTTGGTGCCACGAACCGGTACCAATGCCCCCTTTAGTCCCGATTGGTGCCACCAACCGGGACCAAAGGCCTTGCGCTGCCCGCGGGCAAAAGTTTAGTCCCACCTCGCTAGTTGAGAGGGGCTCGGAGTGGTTTATAAGCCCCACTGCGGCTGCCCTCTCGAGCTCCTCTCAAATGCAGGCTTACGGGCCTAATGTCACACTGTGCTGTCTGTGGGCCTATTGGGCCTTCTGCGGGCCTGAATCCTGGCCCAGGTTGGGTTTCTAGTCGTATTCAGGCCGTGGTGGCCCAATAGGTGGCAGTTTTATTAAAAAAATCCAGTTTTTTGGTTCTGTTTTTTGCATTATTTATTTTCTTTTGTTTTTTGTTTTATTTTTTAATTCTTTGTGCTTTTAGGTCAGAAAATTTATAAACTTTCTGTTCGTGCCATTAGTTTTCAAATTTAAATAGTTAAAATTTGAATTCTATGAAATTTGTGTGAATCACAAGTTTGTGATTAACTTTACTATAAAAATAGTTTTTTTCAGTTTTTTTGTTTTGTTTTTTGCATTATTTATTTTCTTTTGGTTTTTGCTTTATTTTTTAATTCTTTTTGCTTTTAGGTCAGCAAAATTACCAACTGTCTGTTAGTGCCATTAGTTTTAGAAAAAATATAAACTTTCTATTAGTGCCATTAGTTCTTTATGAAAATTCTTTTTGCTGTATTTAGTTTTTTTTCTATTTTGCTATATTTATTTTGTTTTGTTTCTACTTACAACAAAAAACTTATTTACTTTATTTTATTTTGTTTCTAATTACTTATTTATTTTACTTTATGATAATTCTTTTTGCTATTAAAGTTTCTATCAAAAAAAGTTCTTTATGAAAATTCCTTTTGCTTTTAATGATTTTGAACAGAAAATACTTCGATAATTTTAGTTGCATCAATTTTATATGATTTTAGTTTCAATAATAATAGAGGTTTCTTATAATGTTTTGAACAGAAAATACTTTGTTAATTTTAGTTTCATAAATTTTATTAAAGATTATTTTATTTTGTCGGAACAAAAGAAGTCCAGAGTTGTAATAAGTTATTAAAAATAAAAAGAGGCGCAATGCTCATTGATTTGCTTCAAGCCTTTCGGAATAGTGTAGACTGCACTGCACATAGCTCGATGCAGTCTACCTTATTCCTCAAGGCTTGAAGCTAAGCAACGTGAGCATTGCGCCTCTTCTTCATCGTCTCTGCACTCAGGGCTTATAAACCGCTCCTAGTGCCTCTCAGCTAGCAAGGTGGGACTGAAAAACTGCTTAGTAAGATACTCTAGTACCGGTTCGTGCCACGAACAGGTACTAAAGGTGCTCGTGGGGCCACAGCCTCATTAGTACCGGTTCGTGGCACCAACAGGGACCAAAGGGTGGAATTGGTCCCGGTTCGTGCCACCAACCGGCACCAATGGCCTTGCACAGCGGCGTGGTGGTGAGTTTAGTCCCAACTCGCTAGCTAAGAGAGAGCTGCACCTGTTTATAAGGTGCGGTGCGCCTGAGCTGTCGAGCTCCTCTCTAAAGCAGGCTTACGGGCCTAACCTCTCTGTACATGCCTGTGGGCCTACTGGGCCTTCTGCGGGCCTGAATCCTGGCCCTTGGATGGGTTTCTAATCGTATTCAGGGCGTGGTGGCCCAGTAGGTGGCATAATTTTTAATTTGTGGCCTGTTATTTTTCATGCATTCACTAATTATTTTGAGCTATAAGACCCTAAAATTGAAAAGCATTTCAAATGAACTCTGAAAAGGTTGAAAGTTGGCATGGTATCATCATTTCATCCACATAGCATGTGCAAGAAAGTTGAGAGGGTTACGGCAAAAACTAGATGCACTTCTTGTACAAAACGGACAATGGTATCATACTCGTCTATTACAAAGTTGGCATGGTATCATCATAATAGTTGCGGGAGAAAGTCTTCACTTTTTCTTCGCTTGTGTCATTTGCTTATTGCGCCGTAACCATGGACAATCTTCATCGTTTATCAGGATGCTTGGGTCAGCCTTGACTTTGAAGGGAGGAATTTCATGAAACTTTTCATAATCTTCAAACATGTCTGTCTTGCCCTCTACTCCCACAATGTCCCTTTTTCCTGAAAGAACTCTGTGGCGGCGGAGATCATCATCATCGGGCACTGGTTCCTCTTGATCTTCAGCAGCTTCCCCCCCCTTGCAGCATCATTGGGCACATCGTCTGGTTCCTCTTGATCTTCAGCAGCTTCCCCCGTTGGGCACATCGTCTGGGCCTTCTGCGGGCCTGAATCCTGGCCCATGGATGGGTTTCTAGTCGTATTCAGGCCGTGGTGGCCTAGTAGGTGGCATAATTTTTTTCCTCTGTTTTTTATTCTCTTTTGCTTTATTTGTTTTGTTTTGTTGCTACTTACAACAAAAAACTTATTTATTTTATTTCTAATTACTTATGTATTTTACTTTAATTATTTTATTTTTATTTATTTTACTGCTGCTATTTTTATTTATTTTACTACTGCTATTTTTACTTAATTTATTAAGGTTTATTTAATGTAGTTACTATAGTTTATGTTATTTTATTTTATTAAGGTTTACGAGCTGTGGGAGGGACGAGGGGTGGCGACGTGCTGTGGGACATGATGCAGGGGCCGAGGAGGGTATTTAGGGTTAAGTTTTTATACGGGAACGGTTAGACGGGCTTTAGCGGGCTTTCACCGGGCTTGTGGGGTTTTACCAGGTCATCGATGAGAGTTTCCAAAAATGTCATTAGAAATCCGTCATGGATTAACAGGTTTCTTGTAGTGATATGTCGAGCACAATGAGTGGTGATCCTCCGGCCTCCCACTCGCACGCAGCCGCCGCCACCCTCCCGCTCGCTCGCCGCCACCGTCGTCACCAGTCCCGGCCATGGCGTCGCCGCTGCCGTCGTGCCCCTGAAGACCTATTCATCTTGCCTGAAGTCCTGTTAGCCCAGTGCTACAGCCCGGATTCACACGCTGCTGACCGACACGTTCGATGTTGATTCATGTATGCCTGTCCCCATACGTTAGTGCCGCTTTGGGTTCACGACTAGCCATGTCGGCCCGGGTTCTCTGTCATATGGATGCTAGCGACATTGTCATATACGTGAGCCAAAAGGCGCAAACGGTCCCGGGCCATGGTAAGGCGACACCCGTGGGAGTACCGTGCGTGAGGCCGCAATGTGATATGAGGTGTTACAGGCTAGATCGGTGTGACTTAGAATCGGGGTCCTGACAATAATAATAATAGTGCACGTGCATTGGACTAAGCTGGAATCTGCAAGCATTCAATAAATAGGAGAAGACAAGGCAATATGGGCTCTTGGGTAATTCAACAATAATGCATATAAGAGCCACTTCAACAATTTCATTATGGTCTTCTCCTATCGACCCCCAAAGAAAAGAAAAGAAATAAAACTATTTACATGGGAAAGCTCCCAACAAGCAAAAGAAGAACGGGAAATCTTTTTGTGTTTTCTATTTAATTATTATTACTACAGCAAGAAAGTAAACTAGCTAAAAGTTATTACTAATTTTTTTGGTTTTTCTTAAGGTTTATCAAACACACAAGAAGAAATCAAGAAAAATAAAGTAAACTAGCATGGATATTACAGTGAAAATGTATGAGCACCGACAACTAGCAATGAGTGTGTGGACATGAATGTAATGTCAGTGAGAAATACGTACTCCCCCAAGCTTAGGCTTTTGGCCTAAGTTGGTTTATTGCCACGGATGGCCTAGCGGATATCCAAAGTAATAATTGGGGTCGTACTGAGATGCAGCGGTCATTGCATCGTGTGCTGCAGCTTGGAGGCGAGCTATCTCAGCCCTCCTCTTATACTCCTCTGCCTCCTCTCTGGTTATGTAATATCTCCCTTTTCCTGAGAGTCAAAGAAAGCGGGAGCAGGGAGGACAATATTGACAGCGTGACGCCTGTCAAAGATTAGTCGGTACTGGAGAGGCGGTTCATTCCTCTCAACAAACTGATGGTGAACCATAGCACTAAAGTCTAGATAAGTAGGAGGCAATTCAATATCATCATCACGTATGGTTACACCAAGAAAATCAGCTAAGCAGGTTGCATAAATTCCTCCAAAAAAATCTCCATTAATTTTATTATTATGCAACCTACGTGCAACAATAGCTCCCAAATTATAAGATTTATCTCCTAACACGGCACTCCTAAGAATACTGAGGTCAGGGACACACATGTGACATGCTTCATCCTTATCATTTATGCACCTACCTATGAAGAGAGCAAAATAATGTATAGCAGGAAAATGAATACTCCCTATTGTAGCTTGTGTTATGTCTCTAGATTCACCCATAGTTATACTGGCAAGAAAATCTCTAAATTCAGATTTGCGAGGTTCACGAGGGCTACCCCATTGTGGAAGTTTGCAAGCAGTGGTAAAATCCTCTAACTCCATAGTATAAGATTTTTCATAAATATCAAACAGGACAGTTTGAGAATTGCGTGAAGATGAAAATTCAAACCTCCCCAGGGGGGCAGGCGCGCCCCCCACCCTCGTGGACAGGTGGAGGCCCCCCTGACGTGGATTCTTCTTCCAGTATTTTTAATATTTTCCAAAAATAAGTTCCGTGGAGTTTCAGGTCATTCCGAGAACTTTTGTTTCTACACATAAATAACACCATGGCAATTCTGCTGAAAACAGCGTCAGTCCGGGTTAGTTCCATTCAAATCATGCAAGTTAGAGTCCAAAACAAGCGCAAAAGTGTTTGGAAAAGTAGATACGACGGAGACGTATCAGGGCTCACCTCATCACTTGTAAACCTTGAATTCATCATCGGGGGCAACTGATCATTATTCCAACATCCAGCTTCCTAGCATTCTTAAGTTCATCCAATTGTATTGTCTCTGTTCCTTCTATTGGTACCAAACTAAGACGTGATTACTCCGTCTCATCATGGAGTTACAATTGCTCCATATTACCAACATTCTACCTCCTTTATATCCAATAGTACTTCATCCCTTCATACTTCTTGGGGTATCCCACATATCGAGACAAAACTCATACTTATTTTGTCCGATGTCCACTCCGTGGAATATCATTATCTTTTCCAGGAGTCAAGGGTCCTCACAGGGTTCTACCACCCTTGAAATGCACAAATTTATCCATAGACCATATTTCTCATATTCTCGAAAATGATTAAAATCTTTCTTCATGGAGTAACAACTCATAAGATCCAATCAGTAACAACGATGCTAACTTTATTGATTCTCAAATGACTACAATCTCTTGCTTTTCCATTACATGCCTCAACTCAACACCTCAATATAAAAGAATTGTCCCACTACTACTACAATATTTCTTTCGTTGCAAACTCAACTATTTAGTACAAGTCTCCTTCTTATTGGGACAATCTCTGGCAAAGTGCCCTGCTCCATTACAACAAAAACATATTACTTCTGACAAGTCTCGAGGTTTCCTTGTGATTATATAGCCTCCTTGGGTCCTCGGCTTCCTTTTTGGGCAACCGCTGAAATAGTGACCTAACTCCTTACACCTGAAATAGTTGATATGACTCAGGTCCTTCCTGGAATCCAATCTATTTCTCTTCCTGGACTTTTCCGTTCCAATCAGGGCTTCTATTTCCTATGGGTCATACTCTACTTCCTCTGTCGGGAATTCTACTAGATCCACATTCAAACAATTCTGGGAGATGTGTCCTTCTCCACATGAATAGCAAGACTTGGTGCAGGGTTTAATTGGGTCTTCTTTGGGTGTGTCCTCCACCTCTTCCTTCATCACAGGTTCTTCTAAGATTTCCATGAGGGCTCCTTTCATTGCCTCTTTCTTCTGCTGGATGGTTCTTTGTACCATGGGGTAAATGTAACACTGAGCAGGGTAGTGGGTAGTTCCTTCACACAAGAACCAAGTCACCTGCCTAGTGGGGTATTCTTCAGCTGGGTGACTTCCTTCACAATTAGGGCATTCATCCTTGTGTTCTTTATGGTTGTGTCCTGTTTCTCCACAAAGCTTGCATGCACAGGGTTTCTTCATACCATTTCCATAAGGCTTCAATTTCTGGGACACAACCTGAGACCTTTGCATAGTCAACTTAAATTCTTTCCAAGTGGTTACTCCTTGCCATCCATTGATGGTTTGGTACATCCTCCACCAAGTAGCAGCACCTCTTTCAAAGCACTGAAGAGCATGCTGGGCCATATCCTTTCCGGCTATAGTATTATTCTCCATATGATCTTCCATGTTCTGAATCCATCGGTCTGTCTCCAATTGACTTATCGGTCCCGGAATTGTGAGTTCATCTCCATTCATCCTCTATTGGGTCCATGGTTTCTGGGGTGAGATAAGAGGGATAGAGAGGGATACACACAATGCAAACAATAGTTTTGAAAAGACAGATTTTATTTGTGGCTGTTGGAAAAAAACATCAAACAAATGACAGCTCACAAACGTCGCATCTAACGTAGGTATATAGCAGGGGTTTGGTCTTCTAAAGGTTAATAAATTTTCAAAGTCATCAAACTCTTCAAGTCTTGTTCATGTCTCCGATGGCTTCTTCCAATCGTGCTTGTCCTTCTCAAGTTCTTTTGCCAGGTCATCACTGTTGACGCGAAGTGTCTCGTGACGTCCTTCAATATTTCTGGAGTTGCATTCCAAACTTCTGGGTTTCCACATCCTTGGCATGAACCATGGTCCTACTGTCCTTCAGTTCCTGACGAATTCTCCGGTATCTCGAGGTTTTGCTCTCTAGCTTGGCTACTTTCAGCTTCTGGGTCCCGAGTTCTTCACGAAATGCTTCTTTGTCAAAATATGGCTTCCTGCAGGTCCATTTTAAAACTCCTGATGTAATTCTCCAGATCCTGGTGATACACCAGCTAAGGTTAAAACTTCATCTCTTGCTGATAGGTGCTCCATCAGCCTTCTACCATCCAATCCTTCCGAAGAAATGCATGCTTAACTCAGCACGGTGACAATAACATAAGTGGGCGATAATATCATGGTTAGCCATGTTTATTCCCATGTCTCTGCCATGTGCTACCATTCCGTAGTTGATATCTCCTGCCTTTAGGGTTTCCTTGGCAAAACTTCAAGTTCTAATGCTCCATGTTCTAGTCTTTCTCCGATACACCTTGATCTCGGGTATTGACAGCTTCCATAGTCTAAATTTTTTTATAGGGGTTGCCTTCCTAGGTCATACCAATCCGAAAATTCTTCAAAGCCTTCAAATTCCCCTAGTCTTCAGAGTCTTCAACCGTTGTAGTTTCCATTATTATAATGCACGGCAAAAATCCTCTTCATTCTGAATGGTCTTAGTTGTCCGATATCTTGTTCTTCTCGAGTGGTCTCATCAGCTAAATCTTCACGTGGTCAAAAGGGGAAAGGGCATAGTCTCTCTAAAAGGGAATATTTGAGTAACCTCAGAAGAGAAGAGAGGTAAAGGATCTTTTTGAAAATGAAGTTTGTAGAGAAAATATTTCCTATGGGCTTGCCAGTTTCTAGGGGTCACGTCCTACAGTCAACATGTGCTCTGATACCATCTTGTAGCGACCAGACCTAAGTGTCATCCCTAGATCAGTATGCTGACACGCACAGTACTCAAGGATTTATAACCACTAGTAGAAAAAGGGTCAAATGTCAAGCACATTAGTGCCGGTTTGCTTTTGAGCCGGCACTAATGTGTGCATTAGTGCCGGTTCCAATGGCTAGCCAGCCGCTTTCATTAGTATCGGTTCGTGGCCGACCTTTAGCACCGGTTCGTGCCATGGACCGGTACTAAAGTGAGTGGTGGCAGGATTTTGTTAGTCCGGGGCCCCTCCAGCACCTTTAGTACCGGTTCATGGCACGAACCGGTGCTAAAGGTCGTCCTACATAAGCCCTTCGTCCACCTGAGCTCGCTCTGTTCTTCCCCTTTCCCCTCTCCTCTCTGTTCTTCCCCTCTTCCTCTCGAGCTCATCACACATTTTGCCCAAAATTTGTCAAGATTTGAAGGCCCCCATCCATTCAAATGATCACAAAGGTTAGCAACTTTGTCCTTTCATCTCTCATTGCTTGATTAGCTCTTGCAATGCTTTGTATAGTGATTAATTTATGAGTTTAGTAATTTGGTAGAAAATATATGTGCTAGTATTTGATTTATATGCAATTTGTGGTCAAAACTAACACTTAGTTTGCATATGTAGGTGTGGTTTACTTAGTGCCTTCTAAATCTCCGTCGTAACCACAGTCGATCGCCCGCACCGTTCCGTCGCCGGCACCACCTTGTGGTGAGCCTCTTGTTCATGAATGTTTTACATTACCAAATTGATGTTTGTGTGATTTGGATATATAGTTACCCGTATAATTATCTTACCCGTACGTTGTTTGTTATACATAGTGCCATGGTTTTCATATCCGTCCCCGTCGGCCCTCGTCCTTGTTATGATTCGAATGTGGTATATTCTCTTTTAAAACTAGTTGTTGCATTTTGTGTTTATGACAAATTATGCCCATCAAGTTGACATAGATATTTTTGTCTAGGAGGTTTGTGAACCGGAAATTCCAACCGACCCTATTGTCGAGAGGTTAAATTTAGTTGAAAGAGAAAACGATATTTGAAAGAAAAATTGAAAAGAATTGAGGGGGAGAAGATGGAATTGGAGTTGCATGTTGCCGATGTCGTCGATGATCACAAGATCAAGATGTAGAAAATGCGCTTGAAGATTAGAAAGATTAGAAAATATGCCATTGATAGTGAGGCTTGGTATCATTATGCTGTTGGATCAATTGTTACCTTAGTTGCGATTTTGATCGCATTTGTTGTTGCATTTAAATTCTTTAGTTAGAGAGTTATTTGTTTGTTGCATTTAAGTCTTGTATGAACTTTATGTATGAACTTGTATTAATTTGGTCTATTCGGTGTTGTGTAATGAAGATGAGCCGAAAATGGATGTACGATGACCGATGCTCTCCCGAGTTCATTAATGGCGTGCAAACTTTTCTGCTTGCGGCTGAGGCAAACAAGCGGGCGGATGGTTTTATGCCTTGTCCATGTTTAGTCTGTAAGAATGATCACAATTACTCTACGTCAAGAACCATTCACGTCCACTTGTTTAAGTCCGGTTTCATGCCCCACTATAATGTTTGGACCAAGCACGGAGAAAGAGGGGTTATGATGGAAGACAATGAAGAAGAACAGGACGACGACAGCTATCCTGGCCATGGGTTCCCTGAATACGATGATAGAACAATGGGGGAAGAAGCTGAGTCGGCAATGCGGGAAGAAGTTGAAGAAGAGGCATCAGATGAGCCCGCTAATGATCTAGGTCGGGCCATTGCCGATGCAAAGAGAAACTGTGCAAGTGATTTGGAGAAGAAGTTGCAGCACATGTTAGAGGATCACAAGAAATTGTTGTACCCGAATTGCGAAGCTCACAAGAAAAAGTTGGGCACCACACTGGAATTGCTGCAATGGAAGGCAGAGAATGGTGTGTCTGACAAGGGATTTGGAAAGTTGCTGGTAATGATAAAGAATATGCTTCCAAAGGACAACGAATTGCCCGAGAGTACGTACGAAGCAAAGAAGGTTGTCTGCCCTCTAGGGTTAGAGGTGCAGAACATACATGCATGCCCTAATGACTGCATCCTCTACCGCGGTGAGTACGAGGATTTTGAACGCTTGCCCGGTATGCAGTGCATTGCGCTATAAGATCAGGTGCGATGACCCTGGTGATGTCGAGGGCGAGCGCCCCAGGAAGAAGATTCCTGCCAAGGTGATGTGGTATGCTCCTATAATACCACGGTTGAAACGTTTGTTCCAAAACAAAGAGCATGCCAAGGCAATGCAATGGCACAGAGAAGACCGTAAGAAAGATGGAAAGTTGAGAGTACCCGCTGACGGGTGGCAGTGGAGAAAAATTGAGAGAAAGTACGGGAAGGAGTTTGCAGATGACGCAAGGAACGTATGGTTTGGTCTAAGCGCAGATGGCATTAATCCTTTTGGGGAGCAGAGTAGCAACCATAGCACCTGGCCTGTGACTCTATGTTTGTATAACCTTCCTCCTTGGTTGTGCATGAAGCAGAAGTTCATTATGATGCCAGTGCTCGTCCAAGGCCCTAAGCAACACAGCAACGACATTGATGTGTACCTAAGGCCATTAGTTGAAGAACTCTTACAGCTGTGGAATGGAACAAGTGTACGTGCGTGGGATGAGCACATGGGGGAAGAATTTGACCTAAAGGCCTTGCTGTTCGTGACCATCAATGATTGGCCTGCTCTCAGTAACCTTTCAGGACAGACAAACAAGGGATACCGCGCATGCACGCACTGTTTGGATGATACCGACAGTATATATTTGGACAATTGTAGGAAGAATGTGTACCTGGGACATCATCGATTTCTTCCAAGCAGGCATCCCGTAAGAAAGAAAGGCAAGCATTTCAAAGGTGAGGCGGATCACCGGACGAAGCCTCGCCACCGTGCTGGTGCTGATGTACATGATATGGTCAAGGATTTGAAGGTAGTCTTTGGAAAGGGTCCTGGCGGACAACCTGTTCCGAATGACGCTGACGGACACGCACCCATGTGGAAGAAGAAATCTATATTTTGGGACCTGCCCTATTGGAAAGATCTAGAGGTCCGCTCTGCAATCGACGTGATGCACGTGACGAAGAATCTTTGCGTGACCCTGCTTGGCTTCTTGGGCGTGTATGGGAAGACAAAAGATACACCTGAGGCACGGGAGGACCAGCAACATATGCATGGAAAAGACGGCATACATCAGGGTCATGCCAGCTACGCTCTTACCAAAGAAGAGAAGGAAATCTTCTTTGAATGCCTGCTCAGTATTAAGGTACCGTCTGGCTTCTCGTCGAATATAAAGGGAATAATAAACATGGCAGAGAAAAAGTTCCAGAACCTAAAGTCTCATGACTGCCACGTGATTATGACGCAACTGCTTCTGGTTGCATTGAGGGGGCTTCTACCGGATAACGTTCGATTAGCCATTGTGAAGCTATGTGCATTCCTCAATGCAATCTCTCAGAAGGTAATCGATCCAGAAATCATACCAAGGTTAGAGAATGATTTGGTGCAATGTCTTGTCAGTTTCGAGTTGGTGTTCCCACCATCCTTCTTCAACATCATGACGCATGTCCTAGTTCACCTATGCGAAGAGATTAACGTTTTGGGTCCTGTATTTCTACACAATATGTTCCCCTTTGAGAGGTTCATGGGAGTCTTAAAGAAATATGTTCATAACCGTGCTAGGCCAGAAGGAAGCATCTCCAAGGGCCATGAAAATGAGGAGGTCATTGAGTTTTGTATTGACTTTATTCCTGACCTTAAGCCGATTGGTGTTCCTGAATCGCGGCATAAGGGCAGACTGGATGGAAAAGGCACGCTAGGAGGGAATCAAAAAATATGTATGGACGGACATTCTCTCACTGAAGCACACTACACAGTTACACAGAATTCCGCCTTGGTGGCTCCGTATATGGACAAACACAAGAATTTTCTACGCTCCAAACACCCGAAGCGGTCTGATTACTGGATTACACGTGAAAAACCAGGAGTTTCGCCGGCTGGTTGCAGACACGTACCATGCATGACGCCTCTATTGAAGATGACCTGTACTCGCTGTCCCAGTTACCATCTTCGAATATAATGACTTTCAAAGGGTACGAGATAAATGTTAATACATTTTACACGATCGCCCAAGATAAGAAGAGCACCAACCAAAACAGTGGTGTCCACTTTGATGCAACAACCAAGACAGGAAAGGAAACATATTATGGTTACATAGAGGAGATATGGGAACTTGACTATGGACGTGGTTTGAAGGTCCCTTTGTTTCGGTGCAAATGGGTCAATATGACACGATATGGGGTAACGGAAGACCCGCAGTATGGAATGACAACAGTGGATCTCAACAATCTTGCGTATGCAGACGAACCATTCGTCCTAGCTAATGATGTGGCACAGGTTTTCTATGTGAAGGATATGTCTACCAAGCCGAGAAAAAGAAAAGATAAGGAAGCGAATGCATCATACGATGAGCCAAAGCGCCACATAGTTCTTTCTGGGAAGAGAAACATCGTGGGAGTGGATGACAAGACAGACATGTCAGAAGATTATGAAAAGTTTGATGAAATTGCTCCATTCACAGTGAATATTGACCCGAGCATCCAGTTAAATGATGAAGATTTTCCATGGCTACGGCGCAAAGGGACACACGCGAAGAAAATGTTTCACACCCAAAGATCTGGGAAGCGATCGGCTTCACTATCATCACTTTCTTCTGTGTTTCACACCCAGGAGGGAATCTCTGTAATAGTTAGGGTAGTTATGTGTTTTGGCATTTGAAAAGCGAAGAAATTTTATGTGCAAACAAATTCTTTCATGCATTTACAGATTTTTTCAGCTAAATGACCCTGAACTTGAAAAGCATTTCAAATGAACTCAGAAAAGGTTGAAAGTTGGCATGGTATCATAATTTCACCCACATAGCATGTGCAAAAAAGTAGAGAGGGTTACCGCAAAAACTGGATGCACTTCGTGTACAAAATGGACAATCTCTTTCGAAGTATCAGGGTTTCGGACGAAAACTCAATTGTTACAAAGACATTTCATTTTTTAAATAACCTAAGCATTACCAAATTGAATATAATGATAAACCAGACTAATATTAAACATAAGATAAAAGAATCACTGAAAAATCTATTTTCAAAGTTAAGTTATTCACAAACTAGTGATTCACACAAATTTCAAATAATTCAAAATGTAAACTATTCAAATTTGTAAACTACCGGCACTAATAGAAAGTTTGTACTTTTTTGTACCTAAAGCAAAAATATTCACAAAGAAACTCTAAATACAGCAAAAAACAACTCAAAAATAAATAAAACAAAAATAAATAAAGCAAAAAAATAAGAAAATAAAAAAGCCCGCCTACTGGGCCAAAGCGGCATGCATACGACTAGAAACCCAACCTGTTGTTGGGCCAGGATGCAGGCCCGCAAAGGCCCAATAGGCCCACAGGGCAGCACAGAACAGGTAGGCCCAGAAGGCCTGCAATAGAGAGGAGCTCGAGACAGCTGCCGCGATGGGGCTTATAAGCAGGTGCGGGCGCCCTTCGGCTAGAAGGTGGGACGAAACCTGCCCGCACCGCACGTGCGCTAGCGCCCCCCCTTTAGTACCGGGTGGTGGCTCCAACCGGTACTAAAGGGGGGCCTTTAGTACCGGTTGCAGCCACCACCCGGTACTAAAGGGGTGCGCTTCCCGCCGCTTGGCCTGGCCAAAATCGACCTTTAGTACCGGTTGGTGGCTCCAACCGGTACTAAAGGCCCCTCCTATATAAACAACACTTACGAAAATTTCGTCAGTTTCCTCCCACTTCTCTCTGCTTCATCGCCGCCGCCCCGTCCCGCGCCGTCGCCATCGCGCCGTCCCCGTCGACTCTGCGCCGCCCCCGTCCTTGTCGCGCCGTCCACGTCGCCGGCCCGTCCCCATCCCCGCACCGGCCCGCGTCCCCGTCCCAGCACCGGCCCGCGTCGCCGTCGCCGTTGCCTTGACCTCGCCCGCGCTGTGAGCCTTTGTCCCCCCTCTCCTCTTCCTCCAATCGAAGCCGCCGCGCACGCCGCCGGCGCCGTCGCCTTGGCTCGCCGTCGCCGTTGCCTGCACACACAACACATACACACACATACACACACACACACCATACACACACACACACACATACACAATTTTTGTTCTGTTTTTAGTTTTTAGTTTTTCTGTTTTTAGTTTTTAGTTTTTCTGTTTTTAGTTTTTAGTTTTTCTGTTTTTAGTTTTTAGTTTTTCTGCTATTAGTTATTAGTTATTAGTTTTTTCAGTTTTTTCTGTATTAATGTAATAGAAATGTTAGTTATATAGAAATGTTAGTTATATATAGAAATGTTAGCTTTTTCTGTATTAATGTTATAGAAATGTTTGTTATATAGAAATGTTAAAGAAAAATTAGTTATACAATTTTAGTTATAGAAATGTTAGAAATGTTAGTTTTAGATATGGTCGATGTTTTTTTAGTTTATTATATTTTTAGTTATAAAATTTAGAATTTGCATATAAGAAATCACAATCCAATCATTTAAAAAATGTTACTTTACTTTTGCGGCATATAGTATTTGTTGTCGACGATGCCCGGCCCGCATCCTCGCCGTCGACCCGTTCGCGATGACGTCCTGCTTCAGAGGACCCATGTCCGGGATTGGGCTTCGCCGGGCTAGCACTGGAAGGTGCTACCTGGAGGGGCACGACGCTTGGTGAGGAACCCGACCTCGGGTCCCGTCGTCGACCCTGATCTCCTTTGGTGTCGTTCGCGTGGGCCACATTCGGTGCAGAGGGAGCCGGCCCCGCCGGAGGTGGTGCGTCATCGTGTCAGGGAGGAGGACGAGCACGTCCATCGCTACATGGCTGCTATGGATGTCAGGTTCTCCAATACCTGGAGGTTCTTTGGGCAGATGACCGGAGATATGATCCTGTGATGGTTCCTTGTCTTTGGGTGTCCACCGCCCGCGCCCCAGGAACCGTGAGTGGCCTAGATTCTTCTATAGTATTCGATCTTTATTAGCTACCTAGGCAGTGATATATTCGAGATTATATATTATTCGAGACGATGTATTCGAGATTATATATTATTCGAGACGATGTATTCAAGATTATATATTATTCGAGACGATGTATTCGAGATTATATATTATTCGAGACAATGCATATTATGTACTATATGATTCAGTTTTTCCTTATTGATTGCATCCATGCATTGTAATTTGAATACTAAATTGTTTTATATTTCTTCTGTATTAGTTAAATAAAAGCTATGGTGGACAATACCGGCAGAGAGGGAGAAGAGGCCCTGTTCAAGGTCATACGCAGCCCTAGCAGGCCAGATGATCTGAATGAAGCAAATGATGGCTCCCAATATCTGAACAATACCGGGGAGGGTGATGATAAGATATTCGATCTCGACGACCGAGCTGATGAAGTCATGAACTATGGTTATGATTATGATGACGCAGACAATGATTATGATGACGAATACAATGTTGATCTAGAAATAACAAAGACTACCGGCGAGGTATATTTATATAAGCAGGCATCTAGTGAGCATCACATGTTTTTTTATTTGAAGATATATTAACGAATCGATCTTTCTTCTTTCAACCCTCCGGATCAAGCAAATCTGCTTCTACAGACAGCAGGACAAAGCGCGGCCCGGGCAAAAAGTTGAAGGAGGGTGTAAAGTACAACATCGATTCCATCAAAGCTAGTGGCGAACCCCTCACGCCTAAGAACATTGCGAACAAGTTCGTTCGTCAGTGCGGAGTTCTTGTGAAGGACCAACTCCCGATCTCCATTCAAGAATGGAAAGAGCCAAAAACTAAACGCCCAGATGTTACTTGGGTCGAACACAGAGCAAAACAAAAGCTTTGGGAATCTCTAATGGAACATTTCACCCTACCAGATTATTTCACTGATGCAGATGTGCAGAAAGTCAAGGACGCTGCTCTTAAGAAGATGGCAATTGCATTCAACACCCACAAGAAAACTATATGGGCCAACTACCTTGCTGCAGAAAGGAAGACTCCAGAATTCAAGGGAACACTGGAGAAGCAAAGAGAACACTGACCCGCTTTCGTGAAATTCAAGGAATCAAAATTATCTAAGGAACGGTCGAGAAAAAACAAGGCCAATGCCGCAAAAAAGACGCAGTTCCATAGGCTGGCTCCAGGTGGCTACGCGGTGGCAATGCCTAAGTGGGATAAGTCTGAGCAAGAGATGGAGGATGCAGGGGTCACTCCGGTTACTAGGAGCTGGCCCCCCAGGTGCAGAACTTGGTTCTATGCGCATGGGGGGCGTTGGACTCGAAGACAGGCCTGGTTTCGAAGAAGGCAAGTCTAAAAGGAGCAGAACAAAAGTTACTTGACGCAATAGAAGATGCTCGAAAGGGGGTGTTCATGCCCAACAAAGAGAACGACGAGCTTACAAGCGCCCTGGGAAATCCTGAACACCCGGGAAGAACACGAGGCAAGGGAGTTATTCCCTCGTATGAGGGCTTTTCGGAATGGAACGACGACTACACACTACAGGAAATAGGAGATTTGCCGTCAGTATTGCTCTTTGCCGTCAGCATTTCATCGGGGTAGACGGCAAAGACTACTTTTGCCGTCAGCTGCTGATAGCGAAGATGAACTTTGCCGTCTGCTTTTTTTTTACAGACGGCAAAGGCATAATTTGCCGTCTGCTTTTTTTCATAGACGGCAAAGACATACTTTGCCGTCTGTGCAAAAAAAGAAGACGGCAAACTATGTCTTTGCCGTCTGTAAAATATTTGAAGACGGCAAAGTATGTCTTTGCCGTCAGTATTTTTTTTACAGACGGCAAATAAGGAAACACACCACGCGGATCGAACCCACGGATCGATGACATGGCATCATCTGCTCCACACACACCACGATCTCTCTCTGTCCCACGCCGACCCCACCACTCTCTCTCTCTCTCCCAACCCGCGCGACCCCACCACTCTCTCTCCCAACCCGACCCCATCTCTCCCTTATCCCCAACATGACCTCTCTCTCCCTACTCGACCCCATCTCTCCCTCGATACTTTCCTCCTCTGGCTCCCTCCCTCCCTTCTCTCGATCCACCTCGCCCCCGCACTGGTCGACCCCACCTCGCCGGCGCCTGAGTTGGAGGCCACCACGTGATCCTCCACCTCTTCCTCGCCTTGGGATCCTCCTCCTCCTCCGTGCTCCCGACCTCCCGTCTCCTCGCTATCCCGAGCTCCCCAACTCGTCAACCGCTGCCGCCCTTCGATCCGGCCGCACCGCAAGAGCTCGCCGCCGCCTGAGCAGGAGGCCACCGCGGCATCCTCCTCCTCCTCGCCGCTGGGTCCTCCTCTTCCTCCTTGCCTGCGACCCCATGCCTCCTCCCGATCCCGATCTCCTCTGCTCGTCAACTGCCGCTGCCCTTCGATCCGGCCGCAGCGCAAGAGCTCGCCGCCGTGCGAGCAGGAGGCCGTCGCGGGATCCTCCTCCTCCCCGCCACATGATCCTCCTCCCTGACCGCGACCCCGTCCTTCCTCCCGATCTCGAGCTCCTCTGTTCGTCAATCATTGCGGCCCTTCGACCTGGCCGCGCCGCAGCTTCGTCAAGAGCTCGCCGGAGCTACCTGCAGCACCCCTTTCTCCTTCTGTCTCCCTCGCCCTCCATCTGCTCACGCTTAGATCTAGCCGCTGGCAAGGGCCAGTGCGTCCTTTTTTGTGAAATATTGTAGTTTTTACATGTGCTGATTTGTTCATTTGTTCGTCATGTAAACGGGGAACTTCATATTGTAAATAGTGCATTTCTGTGTAAATATTGTGACGATGGATATATTGTGCAAATAGAGTATTCTTGTCTTGTAAAAACTGTTATGTTGTCATACATTATCGAACTGTAGTTCGTGAAATCGTTGTGATTTTATATTGTCTACGCCATCGAGCGACTATGACCTCTGCACCTCTACTGGTGGTTCATATTTTTTAAATGAAATAATTTTCTTTGCCGTCTGGGGTGTATGAGGCATACGGCAAAGACAGAGTCTGGCTGACGGCAAATCTGTCTTTCTTTGCCGTATGCTATTATTTGGTTGACGGCAAAGCTGAAGTTTTGTTGACGGCAAAGATTTTGCCGTTTGCCCGACAAAATGCTGACGGCAAAGAACTCTTTGCCGACTTATCTTTGTCGTCTGCTGACAGACGGCAAAATCTTTGCCGTCTGTTTTTAGGCCTTTGCCGTCTGTAATCCACAGACGGCAAATTACCTGATTCCTGTAGTGACAGGACCCGTGCAAGAAAGAAGATGGAGGAGGAGAAGAAGAGGAAGCTGGAGGAGGAGTAGAGGAAGTAGGACGCGGAATGCCTTCAAGGCCTAGAAGCAAGGCACGTGGACTTGGCACTCAAATTCCAGTAGCAGCAGATCGACTCACTAAGCCAGGAAAGGGGGTCTCAGCAGTGGCCGCAGCAAGCGGATGATCATCCAGCATTGGATAGCACCATCCCATCCATGCCGAGAAGCAGCGTTGGTTCCGCCCCGGGCGACGCACTGCTGGATACATACCCTGTGGATGACATCATAGAGAACACTAACTGTGAGCTACACTTCAAAATGAAGAACATATCCATGAAGGTGGCGAACGCCGTTGCTTTTACAATTACCCCCGAAGCAACCTTCCATTGCGCCCTGATTCCAGAGGGCTATGCTCGTGTCTTGGTTGATGAGGTGGTGGACCCATATTCGGGGCTAGATCTTGACATTCCTGGAGGTGACGACGAGCGCACACTGGGAGAGGCCATACATCGTATCATCCTATGGAGAAAGGATTGCATCATCTTTCGAAGTCCACCGACACCGCGTCTGCCGACTCCTCCTCGAAGTCCGCCACCGTGTCAATAGACTCCCGCTCCTCCAAGTCCACGAACGCGTGAGCAGACTCCTGCTTCAAGTCCGGCACAGCGTCAGGCCACTCCTCCTGTTTCAAGTCTGACACCGTGTCAGGCCACACCTCCTGCTTCAAGTCCGGCACAGCGTCAGGCCACACCTCCTGCTTCAAGTCTGACACCGTGTCAGGCCACACCTCCTGCTTCAAGTCCGGCACAGCGTCAGGCCACTCCTCCTGCTCCAACAAAGCCACGTCAGCCGTCTCCGCCGCCTAAGCAATCGCAGAAGAGACACGCCGCAGCTATGGTACGTAGCAGTACGAGTCGAGGTAGTACAGAAAGTACAGGCAGAGACAAGCGATATAAATATGGTCCAAGCAGCCTCGCTCCTCTTCCTCAGAGGCCTTACGACATGACCGAGGAGAAAAACGATGCAATAGTGTGGGCCGAAGTGGACGCTCATTTTCGACCGAAACCGGCAACACCGCCGAGGGAGAAAGTGCCTGGGGAAAAGATTGACCACTTCATTCGTATGGCTAGACCACCAGCTCCCAAGCCTGTTGACTCAGACTATGAGTGCCAAATTAGGAAGGCACATTGAGCACGACTACAGAAAGAAGAGAGCTCGAGCTCGAGCCAACAAGCAGCTGACAAAAAATGCGGGAAAACCGTTCCCCAGCTGGGAGAACAGGCGGCGCAATCGACCCCCCCCCCACTTGTTGTGCCAACAACACATGAGAGTACGCGCACCCAATATTATTGTGGGCAAACCGTTTACGTTCCCGAGCTGGGCGATGTGGTAATAATCGAGGAGCATATAATGCAGGCTGAAATGCTCAAGATCACTGTTGGACAACTCCACGAGATCGAGCCCATGTCTCCGCTTAGAGAGGAGGAAATAAAACGGAAATATGTCCGGGGCCAACCTTTGGTCGAGCCAGACGAGGTCAAGAACCTCCCAACGAGAATGTATGAATTGCATCAGTGGTACATGAACATTACCAAGATTTCCAATCGAGGGTCCCGCATGGTGAATGTCAAGGAGGAGCATTACTTCCATGAGAAAGCTGTGTCCGTTGAGTATTCAGAACTATTTCAGTTATTCAATCAAGATGCACTCGACAAATCTATCGTCAGTTGCTATTGTCTGTAAGTGATTTCTTTCTGTAATTTAAGTCTCAAGCTAGCTCTAGTGCTCATTGATTGATCATTAATTACCTGTAATTATATATCCTCGCTATATATTCTTTTCTGTGGTATTATGCAGGATGAAGATGTATGAAATGAAAAAAGCTGGACGCTATGGCATTGGGTTCATTGACCCAAATACCGTTAATGAATACACATGGAAATTGGAATGGTGTAGACAAGATGTAGAGAAATGCATGCTAGAGTTCTTGAAGCGCCTCAATAGCAATGAAGATATACTACTTCCTTACAACTTCGAGTGAGTCACATTGTCTTGTACTACAAATTCTGTTTTTGCTTACTAGCTAGATGTTAATAAGTGTATAGGGTTTAGGGTTATAGTTGATTGGTGTTATGCACATGCCCGCTTAATTTATACATGCAAACGTATGCGCATGCAGCTTCCACTGGATCTTGTTAGACATTAAAGTTGACGAAGGAAAAATTGAAGTACTGGACTCACTACTTAAAAAAGATAGTGACTACAGCATCGTGAAGGGGATAGTCGACAGGTTATTTCAATCATTAGTAACTATATCTCGGCCTATTTAGTTCGTCATTTCCTGATATGAACTATTTTTAATAACCCCTTTATTAATTTTCTTTGCCGGCGGGCAGGGCTTGGCCAAAGTACATCAAGGTGACTCCGGGAAAATGGCGACAAAAGCTATGTTGGTATCGACCCAAGGTAAGTAATTAAGTAGTACTAGCTAGCTAGCTACCTTCTCTTTAATTCTTGATTCAATACCATTAATTAATTAACATGCTTGATTAATTATTATCTGATTAAATTCTATTCTCGTAAAGGCCCTGAAGCAGGCGCCGGGGACTGAAGTGTGTGCATACTACGTTTGCGAGAACATTCGCATGATGGCGTCCGAAAGGAGCAGGTCTGATAGACAGGACTGGGTACATTTGCCAGAACACTATTCACAAATCTTACATGATTGTCGATATCTAGTCACACAACTAATACACATGCATATTGATCTCCTTCTTAACAGTTCAAAGAGGTGCGGGACCAGCTCCTATCAACAGAGCGCATACGAGCACTTCAAGAGGAAATAGCGGGATTTTTGCTCGACCAGGTCATAGATCCCAAAGGAGAATACTATTACCCGCTACCGCCCCCATGAACCACTTGTCATCGTGCTCCGAAGGCACCAAGGCAACATGTAGGAGAAATTGTATATATATATATACATGTGTATGTGTGAATAATTAATGATGGTTGTGAGACATTCGATTATATCTATATATATGATCGGTTCTACGAGAAAATCTATTTATATATATGCATAACGTGCACAATATGTAGTATTGTAAAATACCAGCAAACAAAAAAGAATTAAATGGAAAACACAAAATTAATGGAAAAATAAAAATTAAAACCAAACCCCCCCCCAAACATTTAGTACCGGTTGGTGCTACCAACCGATACTAATGGTCTACCAGCACCCGGGCCTGGCTCGTGCCACGTGGTGGCACTTTAGCGCCAGTTCGTGCCGAATCGGTAGTAAAGGGGGGCCTGTATTCTCCACTCTTTAGTGCCGGTTGCAGAACCGGCACTAAAGGCCCTTACGAACCGGCGCTAAAGCCCGGTTCTGCACTAGTGAACAGAGGTAAATCACATGTATAAAGTAACGTAAATACTATTACCTCAATGCATATAGCGGAAGTAACAACAAGGTTGTGGATTCCCATCAACACCAACGGCAAAGTTGAGTGTAGAAATTGTAACCCTAACGTATCACTTACTCGTCGTAAGAATCCTCCAACATGAGACGTTGCAGCCACAAAGGGTCAGTACATTGAAAGTACTGGCAAATTCACACCATAGGATAATGATGAATAATAGCTATCACTACATGCATATATGGCTGGTGGAAAGCTCTAGGTTTATTTTTGCATAAAGCCAATTTTTCCCTACCTCAAAGGAATATATTTTGTTTAACTACAAAGTTGGTTGAAAACGTTGAGAAGGTTCCTCCAACTCAACCCCAATTAAAATATGAATAACCCAACAATCTTATTAATTAAAGTGATGAGATCAACATGATAATCCAAATACCAGAGACTCGGGATGTCCATAACTGGGGACACGGCTGATCATGATTAGTTTGTACACTCTGCAGAGGTTTGCGCACTTTTCCCCACAAGACTCGATCTCCTCCGTTGGATTTCTCGCACTACATGGTGTTTGAGAAACGGATGACCGAGACACAGTCTTTCAGAAGCATTAACTCTTTACTCTAGGTAGACAGTACCAACCGACATCCCCTACATCTGCTAGCCTACCACTGAATAAGGTCACGCAACATACTCAACTATGCTAGAGCCCATAATAGCTTGTGGCTGCTGTAACGCCCGGATAATCAAGCTACAGTAATCCCCCGGTAATGGTGCCACGTCACCACAGTTACTGTTGCTAATCTACCGTTAGGTCAAACCGTTTGAAAATTCGAATTCAAATTAATGTCAACAATAAAAGTTTTTCAAAATTTAAAACAAAATGTTCGGGAGGTGCCATATTTTGCATAAGTAAATATGGTGTAATAAACACATTTTTATAAAATGCCTAGATAAATTAAAATGATTTAAAACAGAAAAGAAAATAAATAAAAGAAAAGAAATTACAAAACAAAAAACAAAAAAAAAGAGAAAACCCCCTGGGCCGTGGCCCAACTGGGCCAACCCATCAGGCCCAGCCGGCCACCCAGTCCCCCCCCCCCTTATCCACTCTCCATCCCCCACCCGAACCGCCACCGACACCCCACTCCCCCCCCCCCCCCCGAAAATATCTCCCCCCCTCTCCCCCGATTGGATCGGGATCGAGAGGAGGAGAACACCGCCGCTCGGACCGCCCGACGCCGCCTCGTCCTCGCCGGCCTGCCTCCTCCTACCCGCCGGTCTGCTTCCCCTCGACGCCGTCGTCCCCGCCTTCCACCCCGAGCCCCGCTGCCCCAGTCCCCGCCCCCCCCCCCCCCGTGAGGACCCCCCTCCTTCTCCTCTTCCCCACGCCCCGCCAGTGCGTGCCCGCACGCGCCCACCGTGGCCGCGTCCGGCCACTGCACTCCGCCCCGCCTCTGCAGTCCCGTCGCCTGCCCCGCACCCCCCTGCCCAGCGCGCACAAGCCGCGGTCGCCGCGCCCCGCGCGCGCGCTCGGCCGCGCTCACCGCCGCACCCGCACCTCGCCGAGACCCCACGCCTGCGCTCACCTCGCCCCCTGCACCGCCCCACGCTCCGCCGCGCCGCACCCGCCCCTCCATCCCGTGCTCGCCCGCAACCGCCGTCGCCTCTGCCACTTTGCCCCGCGGCCACTTCCTCCGCCCCGCACGGCGCTCGCCGCTCGCCCCACCTCCGCCCGCCGTGGCCCTCGTGCCCCGCTGCGGCAACCCCCCCCCCCCCGCCATGGCCACGGCCCCGCCCTGCCCCGGGCAGGCTACGGGCGCCCGTCGCCCACGCCCACGCTCGTGCGCCCGCGCCCGCCTGTGGCCCCTGGGCCACTGCCAGGTGGGGCCCCGCGCCCCTGAGCCACTGCCCCTGGGCCCGAACCCCCTCTGGGCCACAGACAGGTGGGCCCCGCCCAGAGAACGTTTTAATAAAAAAGATTTTAAAAAAATTAAAAAAATAAATAAATAAATAATAAAGATAATTAATTAACTTAATTAATCCTGTTAATATTAACTAATTAGATTAATTAACCTAATAACTAATTAACCTAATTAACTACTGTTAATTAGCTAACAGCCCGTGACAGGTGGGACCCACCTGTCAGATTGACCAGGTCAACGGTCAACGTTGATTGCTGACGTCATGCTGACGTCATGCTGATGCATTAATTAAATTTCGAATTAAATTAATTTATTAAATTCTAAAAATGATTTAAATTTTTAAAATTTAATATAAAATAAACCGTAGCTCGGATGGAAAAACTTTGTACATGAAAGTTGCTCAGAACGACGAGACGAATCCGAATACGTAGTCCATTTGTCAGCCACACGTTCCTAGCATAGCGAACATGGAACTTTCCCCCTCCAGTCCGTATGTCCGAAAACGCGAAACATCGGGAATACTTTCCCGGATGTCCCCCCCTTCGTCGGTACCACCTACTGCCGCGTTAGGGCACACCTAGCACTGCTCATTGTCATGTCACGCATCGTCATGCTTACGTTTGCATTGTATTTACTGTTTCTTCCCCCTCTTCTCTCCGGTAGACTACGAGACCGACGCTGCTACTGCCCAGTTCGACTACGGAATTGACGACCCCTCCTACTTGCCACAGCAACCAGGCAAGCCCCCCCCTGATCACCAGATATCGCCTATTCTTCTCTATACTGCTTGCATTAGAGTAGTGTAGCATGTTACTGCTTTCCGTTAATCCTATCCTGATGCATAGCCTGTCCTTGCTACTACTGTTGTTACCTTTAACTGCAATCCTACATGCTTAGTATAGGATGCTAGTTTTCCATCAGTGGCCCTACATTCTTGTCCGTCTGCTGTGCTATAGTATCGGGCCGTGATCACTTGGGCGGTGATCACGGGTATGTACTTATATACTCTATACATGACACCTGTGGTGACTAAAGTCGGGTCGGCTCGTAGGAGTACCCGCAAGTGGATCTTTGTGGCGGAGCAACAGGGCAGGTTGAGACCACCTAGGCGAGAGGTGGGCCTGGCCCTGGACAGCATCCGCGGTTACTTCAACATAACACGCTTAACGAGTTCTTGGTATTTGATCTGAGTCTGGCCATTTGGTCTATACGCACTAACCAGCTACGCGGGAACAGTTATGGCCACTCGACGTCGTGGTATCAGCCGAAGCACTTTTTGACGTCAGCGACGGAGCGGCGCTCGCCGGATTGGACTGGAACGCCTGCTAGGCTAGGTCTGTTTCCGGCCGCCCTCGCAACGTGCAGGTGTGCAATGGGCGATGGGCCCAAACCCCTGCGCGCATAGGATTTAGACCGGCGTGCTGACCTCTCGGTTGAGCCTAGGTGGGGCTGCGACGTCTTGATCTTCCGAGGCCGGGCATGACCCAGAAAAGTGTGTCCGGCCAAATGGGATCGAGCGTGTTGGGTTATGTGGTGCACCCCTGCAAGGAAGTTTATCTATTCGAATAGCCGTGTCCCTCGGTAAAAGGACGACCCGGAGTTGTACCTTGACCTTATGACAACTAGAACCGGATACTTAATAAAATACACCCTTCCAAGTGCCAGATACAACCCGGTGATCGCTCTCTAACAGGGCGACGGGGAGGGGATCGCCGGGTAGGATTATGCTATGCGATGCTACTTGGAGGACTTCAATCTACTCTCTTCTACATGCTGCAAGATGGAGATGGCCAGAAGCGTAGTCTTCGACAGGATTAGCTATCCCCCTCTTATTCTGGCATTCTGCAGTTCAGCCCACTAATATGCCCCTTTACACATATAACCATGCATATGTAGTGTAGCTCCTTGCTTGCGGGTACTTTGGATGAGTACTCACGGTTGCTTCTCTCCCTCTTTTCCCCCTTTCCTTTCTACCTGGTTGTCGCAACCAGATGCTGGAGTCCAGGAGCCAGACGCCACCGTCGACGACGACTCCTACGGCATTGGAGGAGCCTACTACTACGTGCAGCCCGCTGACGACGACCAGGAGTAGTTAGGAGGATCCCAGGCAGGAGGCCTGCGCCTCGTTCGATCTGTATCCCAGTTTGTGCTAGCCTTCTTAAGGCAAACTTGTTTAACTTATGTCTGTACTCAGATATTGTTGCTTCCGCTAACTCGTCTATGATCGAGCACTTGTATTCGAGCCCTCGAGGCCCCTGGCTTCTATTATGATGCTTGTATGACTTATTTATGTTGTAGAGTTGTGTTGTGATATCTTCCCGTGAGTCCCTGATCTTGATCGTACACATTTGCGTGCATGATTAGTGTACGGTCAAATCGGGGGCGTCACAAGTTGGTATCAGAGCCGACTGCCTGTAGGAATCCCCCTTTCCACACTCCTTGGCCGAAGTCGAGTCTAGACATTACAAAACTTTTACTAACATGGTTGTGTGTCTTACGGGCCCACGTTGCCATTGGGTGGTACTAGGATCTTTTACTCCTCGACCTTTACTCTGGGACTCTGAACTCTCTTCTACTCGGGTTAAACGAATTTACTAACTCTAACACTAGGATCCCGTGACCGCATTCACCCCAAAGTTGGATAAGCCATAGTTGTTTCTTAGAATAGTATTTTGAACAATTCACACACTGTCATTTGACCCCTTTGAAACGTCTTTGCTTTCAGATGGAACCCACGAGGCAGGTCGTGCGCCACACGACGGCCATTGGTGCCTCGGGATCACCAGCTGTGCTAGCTGAGATGATGACCTATCTGGGTTATCGCTGGCACCCTGAGAACACCGTCTACGAGGAGTACCAGGACTTTAACCAGGAGCAGTACCGTGCCATCGTCCACCTCTACTCGCGGGAGTATGACTCCACTACTGTGCTGCACACCGCTCATGGTGTTGGAGTGACCTGGCTATCCTCGATGCTGCCTATGCTGCTCTGACACGTCTTCGTGGAGAGTATCGGGAGTTGGACACCTCCCCTTTCAGGCACATTGCTATCGCATCTGATGTTGGTGCGGAGGGATACTATACTGCTGCCTACTCCACTGTCACCCGAGAGCCCTTCTACCATCAGAAGCTGGTTCTGCATGCTGATGGGCTGGATCGAGCTAACCGAGCTCTTCGCCACGAGTTGTACACCACCCGTCAGCACATTTACCGTGCTCTGACGCTGCTGCACCCCTTTGTCCGATCTAGGGAGCTGCCCCGTTCTGCGATCTACCCAGCCAGGACTGTGATGCCCCAGGGTGTCGGCTGGCCAGATGTGGGAGGCCACTCTCCCGCACTTGGACCTCTTCTGCCACCTGAGCGTCATGTTCTGCACCAGAGTATTCGCGGACCCCAGGTTGCTGACGTGGAGTTCCCGATGCAACACTACCAGCTTTCAGGCTACACCTACTTCCACAGTACCTCTTGGGACTGATGTAGGCTTGCTTGTAGTTTTAGATGCATTCGCCGCGAGCCTGTGTGCCGCCTATATTGTTTTAGTCTATGTACTGAACTCCGTGTACTGAACTCTGTGTACTGAACTCTATGCATGACCCCTTTTGTAAGTTATGCCGATTACTATGTAGTAGCTATCGTGCTCCTTTCATTATGCATGTTTTATCATGAATGATTCTTGTCTTTGCAAATTTCTCAATGCTGAACTACCCCTATTATATATTAGCAGGATGGTTAGACCAGGTGGTCGTGGTAGTGGTGGCAATGCCCCACCACCACCTGAGTACATGGCTGGTATGATCCAACAGTTCGAACTGAACCGCCAATTCATGGAAAATATGATGGCTCAGTTTCCCCGTCCCAATATGGACCAGCAACCAACCCCAGTAACTCTGCAGGATTTCATGCGCCTCAATCCAACTGTGTACCGTAGCTCAACTCAGCCTCTGGATGCTGATGACTGGCTCCGTGACATCACCTATGAGATGGAGTCTGCCAATGTAGCTCCTGCCAGCTATGTCACCTTTGCTTCCTTCTTCCTGAAGGGACCCGCAGCTCAATGGTGGGACAGCCACAGGCGTACTCTGCCAGCTGGAACAATCATCACCTGGCCAGACTTCCAAGCAGCTTTCCGTGCCCGCTTCATTCCTCAGGGAGTCATGGACCGGAAGAAGCGTGAGTTCCGCAACCTCACCCAAGGCAACAAAACTGTTGAAGCTTATCAGCGGGAGTTTCTGGACTTGTCTCGCTATGCTGAAGAGGACATTGCAACTGATGCACGCAGCAGGAGAAGTTCCGTGATGGCCTTCAAGTTGACATCAAGCTCGCACTTCTAGTGCATGACTTTGCTGATTTCGCCACCCTGGTGAACAAGGCCATCAATGTTTAAACTGGTCTGCAGGAATACCAGAGCTCTCACAGGCGGAACCATGACACGGGCTCATCTTCGGGCCCGCCCTCACAGAAGTGTAAGATATGGATCCCGAACAACATGTACCGTCCAAATGCATCTGCCCCAAGGCAGACCTATGCTGCACCTCGTCTGCCCCCACCACCATCTAGGCAGTCAAGACTTCCAGCTCCACCACCCCAAGCTCCTGTTCCCACTCCCGATAATGGTTTGTGCTTCAGGTGTGGTCAACCAGGACACCGTGCTAGAGAATGCAACCAGAATCAGAATCAACTGGCCCTTCCAGCAACTAGCCATGGAAGCAACCAGCCCCGCAGCAACAACGCCAAGTCTTATGGTCGTGCTCATGCCAACCACGTTGATCTCAATGAAGCTCAAGACCAGCCTGCTACTGTGATGGGTACACTCCTCGTAAATTCAGTACCAGCATCCATTTTATTTGATACAGGTGCATCACATTCATTCATGTCAGAAGATTTTGCATTCATGCATGGCATTAAAAGCGAAGACATGAATGCTTCACTATTAGTACACACCCCTACGGGCCAATGTCGAACCTCCATGATTTGCAACGACGTCCCCGTTGAAATCGAAGGACTGGAATTTCTTGTCTCTCCCATCGTACTGAAGTCCTGTAGCATTGATCTCATTCTGGGAATGAATTGGTTAAAAGCGCATACTACTTCAATCGTTTGCACCACTAAGACCGTCCATCTGCTACACCCTTCAGATGAAATAGTTACTTACCAAGCTCATCTGGTGCAAAATGCCGAGGCGAGGCTCTATGCATTGAATGCATTGAACGCTGCACCACTCGAGGGCATTGAAAACATTCCCGTCGTGCGTGAATTCCTCGACGTCTTCCCTGAAGAACTTCCAGGGATTCCCCCTGCTAGAGCTGTCGAATTCATCATCGACTTGAAACCAGGCACCACTCCTATAGCCAAGCGACCCTACAAGATGCCGCCGCATGAACTCCTTGAGCTTAAGGAGGAAATCGACAAATCTCTTCGCAAAGGATTCATTCGCCCAAGTTTCTCTCCTTGGGGAGCACCTTCTCTCTTTGTCAAGAAGAAGGATGGGACAAACCGATTAGTTCAAGACTACCGTCCTATAAACCAAGCTGCCATTCAGAATAAATACCCTCTTCCTCGGATCAATGATCTGTATGATCAACTGGCGGGTTCATCAGTGTTCTCTATGCTCAACTTGAGGTTGGGTTACCACCAGATCCGTGTTCGCGAAGAGGATATCCAAAGACCGCCTTCGTGACTCGATATGGTTCATACGAGTACACCGTCATGTCTTTCGGTTTAACCAATGCTCCAGCCACCTTCTCTCGTCTGATGAACTATATATTCATGGATTACCTCGACAAGTTCGTCGTGGTTTATCTGGATGATATCCTGGTATTTTCCAAGAACGAAGAAGAACATGCTGAACATCTTCGGCTTGTGCTGGAAAAGCTATGAGAGCATCAACTATATGCCAAGTTCTCTAAATGTGAATTCTAGCTACCCGAAGTAACCTATCTTGGTCATGTCATCTCTAAGGATGGTATTGCCGTCAACCCTGAACGAGTCCAGGCTATCCTTGATTGGACTCCTCCCAAGAACGTTAAGCAAGTCAGAAGTTTTCTCGGTCTCGCCAGCTATTGCCGTCGATTCGTCGAGAACTTCTCCAAGATCGCCAGGCCTCTGACTAACCTGTTGCATAAAGGCGTCAAGTTCCAATGGACAGACAAATGTCAGGAAAGTTTCCAGGCACTCAAAGACAAGTTGACTTCTGCCCCAGTTCTAGCTCCACCTGATACTAAGAAGGACTTCGTCATTTACTGCGACGCTTCCCGTCAAGGATTAGGCTGTGTCCTAATGCAAGACCGCAAAGTGATTGCTTATGCCTCTCGGCAATTGCGCCCTCACGAAGAGAACTACCCAGTTCACGACCTCGAACTTGTTGCTGTCATTCATGCGCTGAAGCAGTGGCGACATTACCTTCTCGGTAATCGTTGCGAGATCTTCACCGACCACCAAAGTCTGAAGTATCTGTTTACTCAGCCAGACCTGAACCTCTGTCAGCAGAGATGGATGGAGCTTGTTGCAGACTTTGACTTGGGTATTTCCTATACGCCAGGCAAGGCTAATGTAATGGCTGATGTCGTGAGCCGCAAGTCTTACTGCAACCACCTCCAGGTTCACAAAGTTCAGCCTTTGCTTGTTAAAGAATTCAGGAACCTGAACCTCCATATTGTTCCTCCGGGTGCACTCGCTCCCCCTCCTAAGGAGTTTCGCAAGATGAACCTCCATGTTGTTCCCCAGGGTTCCCTCAATACCCTGGCTGTCGAGCCAGATCTCTTGGACTCCATCAAGAGAATACAGGGATATGACTCAGAAGCCCACAAGATTAAGCGCTACCTCGCAGAAGGAAAGCCCTCATTCTTCACTATTGCTGAAGATGGCACTTTATACTTCAAGGGCCGCCTAGTGGTGCCATGTGCAGAGAAAAACCTGGATATGACACAGGAAGTTATGAAAGAAGCTCATGATACGCCCCTATGTATCCATCCTGGTAGTACAAAGATGTACCAAGACATCCGTCAGAGATTCTGGTGGTCTAATATGAAGCAAGACATTGCTCGTTATGTTGCTGAGTGTGACGTTTGCCGTCGTACCAAAGCAGAACATGAAAGGCCTGCTGGAACTCTGCAACCTATCTCTATTCCTGAATGGAAATGGGACCATGTTGAGATGGACTTCGTCACTGGATTTCCCAAATCACAGAAAGGTAATGATGCTATTCTTGTCATCATTGACCGGCTTTCCAAAGTTGCACATTTCCTGGCGGCCAAAGAAACGATCACTGCTAGTCAGCTGGCAACGCTCTATATGTCCAAGATTGTTTCACTCCACGGTATTCCATTGGTTATCAGCTCAGACCGTGGCAGCTTATTCACTTCAAGATTCTGGGCAAGTTTCCAAGAAGCTATGGGAACTCATCTGTCATTCAGTACTGCGTTTCATCCTCAGTCTCAAGGGCAAGTTGAACGCGTCAACCAAGTTCTCGAAGACATGCTTCGAGCTTGTGTTATTTCCTTCGGCAAGAAATGGGAGGAATCTCTCCCGTATGCTGAGTTCTCTTATAATAATAGCTATCAAGCTAGTCTGAAGATGGCCCCCTTCGAAGTGTTATATGGACGAAAGTGCCGAACCCCTCTGAACTGGTCAGAAACTGGGGAACGTCCACTCTTCAGTCCGTATATTATCCAACATGCCGAAGAACAAGTCCGCATTATTCGTGAGAATCTCAAGACTGCTCAGTCACGTCAGAAAAGTCAGTATGACCGTCATCATAAAGACATGGTCTATCAACCTGGCGAAAAGGCTTATCTTCGAGTCACACCAATGAATGGTGCTCACCGCTTCGGAATCAGGGGCAAACTAGCTCCTCAATATATTGGCCCATTCACTATTCTCGAAAGACGTGGAAAAGTGGCATACCAACTGGAGCTTCCGCCAAACCTTTCTCAGGTTCACGATGTGTTCCATGTGTCACAGCTCCGTCGTTGCTTCAAGGACCCAATCCGAGCAGTGGATCATGAAGTGCTCGAATTGCAGCAGGACCTCTCCTATAAGGAGCATCCGGTCCGCATTCTCGACCAAGCTGAACGCCGCACATGTCAGAAGGCGATCAAGTTCCTCAAAGTCCATTGGTCGCACCATTCTGAAGATGAAGCCACCTGGGAACGCGAGGATCGCCTGCGTGATGAATACCCCGCCCTTTTTCCTTCTACCTCCTAAATCTCGGCATGAGATTTCTTGTAGTGGAGGAGTTTTGTAACGCCCGGATAATCAAGCTAAAGTAATCCCACGCTAATGGTGCCACGTCACCACAGTTACTGTTGCTAATCTACCGTTAGGTCAAACCGTTTGAAAATTTGAATTCAAATTAATGTCAACAATAAAAGTTTTTCAAAATTTAAAACAAAATATTCGGGAGGTGCCATATTTTGCATAAGTAAATATGGTGTAATAAACACATTTTTATAAAATGCCTAGATAAATTAAAATGATTTAAAACAGAAAAGAAAATAAATAAAAGAAAAGAAATTACAAAACAGAAGAAAAAAAGAGAAAACCCCCTGGGCCGTGGCCCAACTGGGCCAACCCATCAGGCCCAGCCGGCCACCCAGTCCCCCCCCCCTTATCCACTCTCCATCCCCCACCCGAACCACCACCGACACCCCACTCCCCCCCCCCGAAAATATCTCCCCCCTCTCCCCCGATTGGATCGGGATCGAGAGGAGTAGAACGCCGCCGCCCGGACCGCCCAACGCCGCCTCGTCCTCGCCGGCCTGCCTCCTCCTCCCCGCCGGTCTGCTTCCCCTCGACGCCGTCGTCCTCGCCTTCCACCCCGAGCCCCGCTGCCCCAGACCCCGCCCCCCTCCCCCCCCCCCCCGTGAGGACCCCCTCCTTCTCCTCTTCCCCACGCCCCGCCAGTGCGTGGCCGCGTCCGGCCACTGCACTCCGCCCCGCCTCTGCAGTCCCGTCGCCTGCCCCGCACCCCCCCTGCCCAGCGCGCACACGCCGCGGTCGCCGCGCCCCGCGTGCGCGCTCGGCCGCGCTCACCGCCGCGCCCGCACCTCGCCGAGACCCCACGCCTGCGCTCACCTCGCCCCGTGCACCGCCCCACGCTCCGCCGCGCCGCACCCGCCCCTCCATCCCGTGCTCGCCCGCGACCGCCGTCTCCTCTGCCACTTTGCCCCGCGGCCACTTCCTCCACCCCGCACGGCGCTCGCCGCTCGCCCCGCCTCCGCCTGCCGTGGCCCTCGTGCCCTGCTGCGGCAAACCCCCCGCCATGGCCACGGCCCCGTCCTGCCCCGCGTAGGCTACGGGCGTCCGTCGCCCACGCCCACGCTCGTGCGCCCGCGCCCGCGCCCGCCTGTGGCCCCTGGGCCACTTCCAGGTGGGGCCCCGCGCCCCTGAGCCACTGCCCCTGGGCCCGAACCCCCTATGGGCCACAGACAGGTGGGCCCCGCCCAGAGAACGTTTTAATAAATAAAAAAGATTTTAAAAAATTTAATAAAAATAAATAAATAAATAATAAAGATAATTAATTAACTTAATTAATCCTGTTAATATTAACTAATTAGATTAATTAACCTAATAACTAATTAACCTAATTAACTACTATTAATTAGCTAACAGCCCCTGACAGGTGGGACCCACCTGTCAGGTTGACAAGGTCAGCGGTCAACGTTGACTGCTGACGTCATGCTGACGTCATGCTGATGCATTAATTAAATTTCGAATTAAATTGATTTATTAAATTCTAAAAATGATTTAAATCTTCTAAATTTAATATAAAATAAACCGTAGCTCGGATGGAAAAACTTTGTACATGAAAGTTGCTCAGAACGACGAGACGAATCCGAATACATAGTCCATTTGTCAGCCACACGTTCCTAGCATAGCGAACATGGAACTTTCCCCCTCCGGTCCGTCTGTCCGAAAACGCGAAACATCGGGAATACTTTCCCGGATGCCCCCCCCCCCTTCGCCGGTACCACCTACTGCTGCGTTAGGGCACACCTAGCACTGCTCATTGTCATGTCACGCATCGTCATGCTTATGTTTGCTTTGTATTTACTGTTTCTTCCCCCTCTTCTCTCTGGTAGACTACGAGACCGACACTGCTGCTGCCCAGTTCGACTACGGAGTTGACGACCCCTCCTACTTGCCAGAGCAACCAGGCAAGCCCCCCCTGATCACCAGATATCGCCTATTCTTCTCTATACTGCTTGCATTAGAGTAGTGTAGCATGTTACTGCTTTCCGTTAATCCTATCCTGATGCATAGCCTGTCCTTGCTACTACTGTTGTTACCTTTAACTGCAATCCTTCATGCTTAGTATAGGATGCTAGTTTTCCATCAGTGGCCCTACATTCTTGTCCGTCTGCTGTGCTATAGTATCGGGCCATGATCACTTGGGCGGTGATCACGGGTATGTACTTATATACTCTATACATGACACCTGTGGTGACGAAAGTCGGGTCGGCTCGTAGGAGTACCCGCAAGTGGATCTTTGTGGCGGAGCGACAGGGCAGGTTGAGACCACCTAGGCGAGAGGTGGGCCTGGCCCTGGACGGCGTCCGCGGTTACTTCAACATAACACGCTTAACGAGTTCTTGGTATTTGATCTGAGTCTGGCCATTTGGTCTATACGCACTAACCAGCTACGCGGGAACAGTTATGGGCACTCGACGTCGTGGTATCAGCCGAAGCTCTTTTTGACGTCAGCGACGGAGCGGCGCGCGCCGGATTGGACTGGAACGCCTGCTGGGCTAGGTCTATTTCCGGCCGCCCTCGCAACATGCAGGTGTGCAATGGGCGATGGGCCCAGACCCCTGCGCGCATAGGATTTAGACCGGCGTGCTGACCTCTCGGTTGAGCCTAGGTAGGGCTGCGACGTGTTGATCTTCCGAGACCGGGCATGACCCAGAAAAGTGTGTCCGGCTAAATGGGATCGAGCGTGTTGGGTTATGTGGTGCACCCCTGCAGGGAAGTTTATCTATTTGAATAGCCGTGTCCCTCGGTAAAAGGACGACCCGGAGTTGTACCTTGACCTTATGACAACTAGAACCGGATACTTAATAAAATACACCCTTCCAAGTGCCAGATACAACCCGGTGATCGCTCTCTAACAGGGCGACGAGGAGGGGATCGCCGGGTAGGATTATGCTATGCGATGCTACTTGGAGGACTTCAATCTACTCTCTTCTACATGCTGCAAGATGGAGATGGCCAGAAGCGTAGTCTTCGACGGGATTAGCTATCCCCCTCTTATTCTGGCATTCTGCAGTTCAGCCCACTGATATGCCCCTTTACACATATACCCATGCATATGTAGTGTAGCTCCTTGCTTGCGAGTACTTTGGATGAGTACTCACGGTTGCTTCTCTCCCTCTTTTCCCCCTTTCCTTTCTACCTGGTTGTCGCAACCAGATGCTGGAGTCCAGGAGCCAGACGCCACCGTCGACGACGACTCCTACGGCATTGGAGGAGCCTACTACTACGTGCAGCCCGCTGACGACGACCAGGAGTAGTTAGGAGGATCCCAGGAAGGAGGCCTGCGCCTCGTTCGATCTGTATCCCAGTTTGTGCTAGCCTTCTTAAGGCAAACTTGTTTAACTTATGTCTGTACTCAGATATTGTTGCTTCCGCTGACTCGTCTATGATCGAGCACTTGTATTCGAGCCCTCTGGCTTGTATTATGATGCTTGTATGACTTATTTATGTTGTAGAGTTGTGTTGTGATATCTTCCCGTGAGTCCCTGATCTTGATCGTACACATTTGCGTGCATGATTAGTGTACGGTCAAATCGGGGGCGTCACTGCTGCACACGGAAGTTTCTAGCATGAATAATCTTATGATCCCTTTGAGACTGGGTGGCATTCCATAGGGTGATCACACGGGTACTCCGGGATTCCCTTGGGCAAGCAGTGGGTTCTCCAAGTGCCCGGGCAAACCACTGGGTGCTCCAGGGTGCCCCAACCATTCCACCCAGATGTGTATTAAAGTAGCCACCTTAAGTTAAACCTTAGTTAATAGTAATCTCTCACATCTTTCATGGATACACGCAAACCAGTCCACGTCTACGAGCATAGCATAGCAGTATAAGCATAACGTAGTAACACCCAGGGTTTGATAGTAAGGACAATAGGTTCCTACCTCACCAACTACTTCCCAATACCCACATGTTATCAAATCCTAACCATGCAATGTTTGAGGGTTGAAACTAATGCATAAAAACTAGGTAATAAATGGGATATGATCAAAGTGTGAACTTGCCTTGTACTATTTATGAAGATGATTCGCACTCGTAATTCCTGATAGTTCTACTCGTCACACTCCGATCAATCTATCGTAAGCAAGCAATAGCAACCACACATAAGCAATCATGCAAAAGAATCAAAGAAAAGATCTCGGAAAACTTCGAAAACAAGCAATTAACTCTTGCAAAAGAAAACAATTTCTAACAGTACCAAAATTAAGTGAATTTGGCCTGATCAGAAAGTTTAGGTCAAGAGCTTTAATTTGCAAAAAGAATCAACTCCAACGGAGTTATAAAACTCGAGTTACAATCAAACAAAGTTCAAATACAAATCTGTTTGAATTTAAAATTTAAAATTTTCAAAAATATGTTTAAGTTGTTTTACTAGATAGAGGGAATCATAGCGAAGAAGTGGGCGTTGGTTTCATCTAATTCCGACTAACGACCAAAAAGTAGTGATTGTTTTAAGATTAGGGACTAATTTGTAAAAACTTTAATCGCAGATAGGTCCCTGACGAAAAAATAACAGAAAAAGAAAAGCCTAAAAAGAGAACGTTCGTTTTCTAAACCTAACCAGCAAACGTTCTCTAAATAAGTAAACCTAAACAAAACCGTTTTTATAAAAAAACGATTTAGGGTTCGGCGGTTTTACCGGTTCGGCCGGTTCGGTGAGAAAAACCAACGGCGGCTCCGGCGTGGTGGCGAGCTCCGGCGGCTGCGGGGTGGCAACGGCGAGACGGCGGCGGGGCTGTGAGGCGTGGGGCGGCGCAGGCGAGCGGCGGCGGCGGTGCGCAGGCAAGGGGTGCGGCGGCGAACGGCGCGGCGCGGTGTGCAGCGGCGGCGACGGCGCTGGCGGCGGGGCTGCCTGATGCGGCGATGGGGAGGAGAAGTGGGGTCCGGGGCCCGCTATTTATAGGTGGCCGGGGCGGCGAGGCGTGGAGGGGGGGCAGGAGGAGGCCGGAGGCGGCACTATGGCGGCGGCGATGTCGGTCACGCTCGGGACTTCGTCCCGAGCTCGGAGACGGTGGCGCGCGACTGGGCCGCTGGGCCGGCTGGGCTGGGCGCGGCCCAGTTCGGTCGGCCCGAAGAGAGTTTTTTTTAAGACAGACAAAAAAAATAAAAGCAAAAGAAATAAAAAATATTATATAGGCATATAATATCTCAAAATTTTCAGAACATTTTTCGAACGTCAAATAAAATCCAAAAAATTTGAAGTAAAGCAAAAAGTGCTACTGTTGCAATAAAATCCAATAAAAATCATTTTAAAAATACCAAAATGATTTCAAATTTAGTTCTCTCCAATTTTCTGATGTAGGGAATCATTTTACCCTATTTTCCATATTTAATTTCTGGAGAAAATAATTTGAATAAAAACTAAATAACTGCAAATTGAAAATAATTTCAAAGAGACTTTAAATTTGATTCTTTTAAACTTCCAACTCATATTTCATATGTTTTCAAGAAGTCATTTTATCTTCTCTCATGAAAATCATTGAGTTGCTTAAAGTTTCTGAATCGGAAAATATTTCCAGATAAAATTCAAATCTTTTCTAAACCCTTTTCATTTATTTAAATGAAAGAAGTCATGTCATCTTCTCTCCAGGGTTTTGCGATGAAAAGAATTTGAATTCATGGAGATCATAAAATAAAAAAAATGAAAGTTTGGGAAAGTCCTTTTATTCCCTCTCATTTAACTTTCAAAAAGTTTCAAATTCCACTCAATTTCACACAATCAATCAGACAATCAATCATAACTATCTATTTAATATAACATTCCAAAATTTAGAATTTTGGGATGTTACAAAACTAATGTTATTGAAACCGTAACTCCGGAGGAATACATAAGGGACACTTTCCAGAACATTTCAGACTCCGGAAAGGAATAGGTATGTGGTACGGTGCTACCTCTTGAGCACTGCGATGATTTTTCCCTTGAAGAGGAAAGGGTGATGTAGTAAAGTAGCGTAAGTATTTCCCTCAGTTTTTGAGAACCAAGGTATCAATCCAGTAGGAGACCAGGCTCAAGTCCCTCGCACCTACACAAACAAATAAGAACCTGCAACCAACGCAATAAAGGGGTTGTCAATCCCTTCACGGTCACTTACGAGAGTGAGATCTGATAGATATGATAAGATAATATTTTTGGTATTTTTATGATAAAGAGAAATAAAGATGCAAAGTAAAATAAAAGGCAATAGAAATAGCTAAGTGTTGGAAGATTAATATGATGGAGAATAGACCCGGGGGCCATAGGTTTCACTAGTGGCGGTGGGTGAACAAATTACTGTCGAGCAATTGATAGAATTGAGCATAGTTATGAGAATATCTAGGTATGATCATGTATATATGCATCACGTCCGTGACAAGTAGACCGACTCCTGCCTGCATCTACTACTATTACTCCACACATCGACCGCTATCCAGCATGCATCTAGAGTATTAAGTTCATAAGAACGGAGTAACGCTTTAAGCAAGATGACATGATGTAGAGAGATAAACTCATGCAATATGAAATAAACCCCATCTTGTTATCCTCGATGGCAACAATACAATATGTGCCTTGCTTCCCCTACTGTCACTGGGAAAGGACACCGCAAGATTGAACCCAAAGCTAAGCACTTCTCCCATAGCAAGAAAGATCAATCTAGTAGGTCAAACCAAACTGATAATTCGAAGAGACTTGCAAAGATAACCAATCATACATAAAAGAATTCAGATGAGATTCAGATATTGTTCATAGATAAACTTGATCATAAACCCATAATTCATCGGTCCCGACAAACACACCGCAAAAGAAGATTACATCGAATAGATCTCCACGAGAATCGTGGAGAACTTTGTATTGAGATCCAAAGAGAGAGAAGAAGCCATCTAGCTAATAACTATGGACCCGAAGGTCTGAGGTAAACTACTCACACATCATCGGAGAGGCTATGGTGTTGATGTAGAAGCCCTCCGTGATCAATGCCCCCTCCGGCAGGATGCCGGAAAAGGCCCCAAGATGGGACCTCATGGGTACAGAAGGTTGCGGCGGTGGAATTAGGTTTTCGTGGATGCCGCTGATGGTTTGGGGGTACGTAGGTATATTGTAACACCCCGGATGTAACTTTCCATTTTTGTAACTCCAACTATTGCCATTTTCGGCTATGTGTTATGATATTCCCTTCGTGGTCGGGTTTTGTCTTTCGTTTTGTATTTTTGTTCATGTCATGCATCTCATATCATGTCATCATGTGCATTGCATTTGCATACGTGTTCGTCTCATGCATCCGAGCATTTTCCCCGTTGTCCGTTTTGCAATACGGCACTCCCACCTCCTCCGGCGCACCCCTCTTGTTTTCTTCTCGTGAGCGGGTGTTGAACGTTCTCGGAATGGACCGAGTCTTGTCAAGTGGCCTTGGTATACCACTGGTAGACCACCGGTCAAGTTTCGTTCCATTCGGAGGTCGTTTGGTACTCCAATGGTTAACTGGGTAACCGCAAAGTCCGTTTGTGTGTTGCAGAAAAACCCCCCTCCAAACAGCCCAAAACACGTCTAACTCACCTCCATGCTCTCGGTCATTCGATCACGATCGTGTGGGCGAAAACCGCACTCCATTTGGAGTCTCCTAGCTCCCTCTACCTATATATACACCTCCCCTCCCAAAATATTTCGCAGTCCAAACCCTAACCCGCTCCTCCGCGCCGCCGGACGTGTCCGCCCGGGGCCGGACACATCGCCGCCGCCGCCCCAGCAACTCAGAGGGCGACACGTATCGCCTTCGTACGCCGCGCCGCCGCGGCCCGGGAAGCCCGCGTTCGGCCCCCGCCGGGCCCGTCTTCCTCGCTGCGAGCCCGCAGCGCCCCGCGCCCCGCCTCCTTCTTCCTCCCGCGCCGCCGAAGCTCCCCCGCCGCCTGCCGGACTCCGCCGGCGCCGCCCGCCGCCCCATCGCCGGCGCCGCCGCCCGCTCCCGCGGGACCCGTGCCGCGCCGCCCGGGGTCGCCGCCCCTCTCCTCCGCCTCCTCCCGTCGTCGGTCGCCCCCGAGCGCCGCCCTCTCCCTCCTCCCTCTCCCTCCGGTCGAGCCCCGGCCAGCAAGGACTCCGGCGAGCCCGCTGCCCCGGCAAACTGCTCCATATCTCGATCCAGTCAACGCCGAGGTTGACTTCTCCTTCTCCCCGAAATCTGCAAGTCCTGTGATTTTTACGAGATATACCCCTGTTCATTGCATCATAACTCTCTGCATATAGCTCCGTTTCGCGCGTGTAATATATAGAAATGTTTGTCTCGTGATGCTCTTCATTTTGTTCCATTGCAGCATGTTCATTTGAGTCCATCTTGATGCCCAAATCTCTGGTGCAAGAGTGCTAATTGCTGTTATCTGCTGTTACTTATCAGAACTTGAGGATTTGTTATTTTTGTTGCATTTAATTTGTGCATCTTATGGGCATGAGCTCTACATGTGTCTTGATGTATGCCATGCCATCTTTACAGAGGTGTATTCCATGTATTTTTTGGATCTCTGTGGTGACTAGCACAAGCATGCAAACTAGGCTTCGTAATGTTTCTGATTTCAGGGACTTAGTAAATTTACTGTCTGTGACTGCTGTTATTTTGTTGCTATGTATCCATGTGTCTACAGAGAGATCCATGCTTATTTTCGAGATGTTCAGTAAGGATGTTTTTTAGATATTGTTGTAATTGATCCATTCATGCCCTTGTTTGCAATTATGGAGTGCCATAGCATGACTCAATCTTCCACTACTTTTGCTATTAAATATTTCTGGCAGATTGTTTACATGATATTCAATTTCGCCAAGCTTGTTGTAGTTGTTTCATACATGCTATGTATTTGATCTTGCCATGGATAGCTTCATAAACTTGCCATCTTGCTGTAGGTATGCTTTTTTTATCATGCATTGCTTTGGGGTGAGTGCATCAAGCTCACCAAGATCCCTTCATATTATTGTTTCTGCCATGCTCTGTTTTCTGCTAAGTCTGAAACCTGATAACGAAACTTGCTATGTTTACATGGTTGCCATCATATCTTCTGCTCCTTTTTGGCTTATGGTCAGTAAGGGACTTCTGTCATATGCATTTAGTAGAATACTTCCATGCCTTGTTTTCACATGTTAAGTTCCTGTAGCATGTTGATTTCGTGCTCTGGACATTGCTACCTGATGCTGTTTCAGGCATGTCCAGTAATTTTCTCCAAGTCTGTGAACCTGTTATCTTTTGCACTTTTGCCATGCTTGTTTGAGCCTGTTATGTTATGATCTAGCCCTAGCTCAGTGTTCATATTTTGTCAAGCATCTCCTGTAGATTACAGCCATATGCTTTGTTGCTACGTCGAAGTGTTGTAGCCTTGTTACTTGTTGCACTCTAAGTGCTATCATGCTGTTAATCGCAGATTCGTGTCATTCTTGTTTTGCTTGCCATTTGCAAACCGTGCATCCGTTTCCGGTGATCTTTATATCGATTTCGACCGAAATCATCTCATATTTCCAGTGGCATGCTTGGTTTGCCAAGGTACTGCTTTGTTCATCATTTTTCTTCCGGAGCACGCATATGCATCGCATATCCCATCTCGCATATCATTCATGTTTTGCATCATGTTGCTTATGCATTTCCCGTGATTGATTGTGGTTCCTTTGCTTGTGTTCTTGTGTTGGGTAGAGCCGGGAGATGAGTTCATGAACGAGGAACCTGTTGAGTACGCTTACGAGGATCAAGCTTTCCACAACTCTGAGAACCTTGCAGGCAAGATGACCATGCCCCCGAAATCACTACTATCTTTGCTTTGCTAGTTGTTCGCTCTATTTCCCATGCTGCGCTACCTACCACTTGTTATATCGTATGTTCCATATTGCCATGACAGGCTCTAACCATCCTTTCCTAGCAAACCGTTGTTTGGCTAAGTTACCGCTTTTGCTCAGCCCTTCTTATAGTGTTGCTAGTTGCAGGTGAAGATGAAGTTTGTTCCATGTTGGAACATGGATATGTTGGGATATCACAATATCTCTTATTTATTTAATGCATCTATATATTTGGTAAAGGGTGGAAGGCTCGGCCTTATGCCTGGTGTTTTGTTCCACTCTTGCCGCCCTAGTTTCTGTCATACCGGTATTATGTTCCTTGAGTTTGCGTTCCTTACGCGGTTGGGTGATTTATGGGACCCCCTTGACAGTTCGCCTTGAATAAAACTCCTCCAGCAAGGCCCAACCTTGGTTTTACCATTTGCCACCTAAGCCTTTCTCCCCCGGGTTTTCGCGAGCCCGAGGGTCGTCTTTATTTTAAACCCCCGGACCAGTGCTCCTTCGAGTGCTGGCCCAAACTGGGCGATGTCCGGCGCCCCCTGGGCAACCAGGGTCTATGCCAACCCGACGTCTTGCCCATCCGGTGTGCCCTGAGAACGAGATATGTGCAGCTCCTATCGGGATTTGTCGGCACATTCGGGTGGCTTTGCTGGTCTTGTTTTACCATTGTCGAAATGTCTTGTAAACCGGGATTCCGAGACTGATCGGGTCTTTCCGGGAGAAGGTTTATCCTTCGTTGACCGTGAGAGCTTATGATGGGCTAAGTTGGGACACCCCTGCAGGGTATTATCTTTCGAAAGTCGTGCCCGCGGTTATGAGGCAGATGGGAATTTGTTAATGTCCGGTGGTAGAGAACTTGTCACTTGACTTAATTAAAATACATCAACCGTGTGTGTAGCCGTGATGGTCTCTTCTCGGCGGAGTCCGGGAAGTGAACACGGTTTGAGTTATGATTGACGTAAGTAGGAGTTCAGGATCACTTCTTGGTCATTGCTAGTTGACGACCGTTCCGTTGCTTCTCTTCTCGCTCTCGTTTGCGTATGTTAGCCACTATATATGCTTAGTGCCTGCTGCAGCTCCACCTCATTACACCATCCTTTCCTATAAGCTTAAATAGTCTTGATCTCGCGGGTGTGAGATTGCTGAGTCCTCGTGACTCACAGATTCTACCAAAATAGTTGCAGGTGCCGACGATGCCAGTGCAGATGATGAGATCGACCTCAAGTGGGAGTTCGATGAGGAACGTGGTCGTTACTATGTGTCTTTTCCTGATGATCAGTAGTGGAGCCCAGTTGGGTCGATCGGGGATCTAGCATTTGGGGTTATCTTATTTTTATTTGGATTTCGGCCGTAGTCGGTCTATGTGTGGATTTTGGATGATGTATGAATTATATTTTATGTATTGTGTGAAGTGGCGATTGTAAGCCAACTCTCGTTATCCCATTCTTGTTCATTACATGGGATTGTGTGAAGATGACCCTTCTTGCGACAAAACCACAATGCGGTTATGCCTCTAAGTCATGCCTTGACACGTGGGAGATATAGCCGCATCGTGGGCGTGACAAGTTGATAATCAAATCCATCCCCGGCTTAGAAGCCCCCTGCTTGATCGAATCGCTGGCGTTGTTGAGTCTAGAACAAAAATGTTTTGAGTCTTAGGATTATATATATCGGAGAGTAGGATTCTTTTTACTCCTCAGTCCCTTCGTCGCTCTGGTGAGGCCTCCTGACGTAGAAATTTTGACTCTTCTCTCCTCAAATTTCACTAAAAAAATTTAGGATCTCACGGGTATCTTAGAATCGTTCCGATGGTTTTGTCACGAGAACATTGTTCTTGGTGCCTCCTGACATTTAGGGGTTGTGGCAGTGTCCCAGGGAGTTGAGCTCCGAGGTGTTGTCGTCACAATTTTATCGTTGCAGTTCTGGAATACCTGAGTTTCGCCGACATCGAAATCTCTTTTATGAAGTTGTTGGTGAGATCACCTCGACGCCACCCAGTACTGGGGCGGGAGTTCGGGAGTATTGCCATAACTCGTATAACGGATGCTTTTCGAAGGTTGAGGTACACGATTTCCGAAGGTTTCTTGGTTATGTGTTGACGGATGGATACAGCTGGATCTAGGGATTGCTAGTTTGGGTGATATATTTTGTGTCCCCTGTATCCCCAACACCAGATTGCATAACCAGAAAGTTTCGGGAGTTTAGAAGTGGGAATTCAAGTAGCTCCTAGGATATCTTTCCGACAGACGCATGATATGAGATTGGGGTTCGACGTCTAGTGGTCCGCCTTTCCACGGTTGGTTTTACAGTGGTCTCGTAGTGTCTTAAAGAGTCCTTGGCTATGCCGACTCGGGGACGCTTCGTATGTCATGTGCACTGCCTTGTACATGATGGTGCTGTACGATCGAGCCCGTGTGGGCCCCACCACGAAAACTTCGGACGAAATCTCTATCATATGTTTGTTCCAGCTTATTCTGCAAGCCAATACTTTGTTTTGTTTTCAATTGTGGTATTCGAGTTGCTTCGGAGTCAAATGTTGATTCCATACCTTTTTTTTCTAAGTGGCTTCTCAACTAATGGAAGTGTGATGATTTACTATGGAATTCATTCGTTCATCCTCGTTCGAATGTTTATTGTGAATACTATATGTTGCAATTTCTATCTGTTGATTCTACTTGTCTATTTGTCTATCAAGATGCTAACGGATGTCACCCTCTTCAGGATGGCTCCGCCAACTCGTCAGAATCCGGAACGCAATGAAGGGAGTCAAGCGAACCTTCCGCCACCACCTCCGCCTCCGGAGGCATGGCAAGCTATCATGGCAGCCACCAACGCCAATGCTCAGATGATTCTGCAATTCTTGCAAGAACGCACCCAAGGGCAAGGCAATCAAGGAAATCAAGACCAAGGCAACAATCAGCCTCACTTCGCTACTCTCAACCAGTTTCTCGCAAATCAGCCCAAGTCTTTCAGCTACTGTGCCAAGGCCACGGATGCCGATGATTGGCTCGTGGACATCAACAAGCATTTTGAATGTAGCAATGTCAGGCCTGAGGCCTATGTCAAGTTTGCTTCTTTTCAGCTCAAGGACCAAGCTGCTGATTGGTATCAACAATACAAAGATTCCAGAGGAGGTCGTGTGATCACTTGGACTGACTTCTGTCGGGACTTCAAAGCGCACCACATTCCACAAAGTGTTGTTGAGAGCAAGCGTGAGGAGTTCTGCAATCTCAAGCAAGGCAACATGTCTGTGTATCAATTCAACATCCAGTTTCAGAAACTTGCTCGCTTCGCTAAACAAGACGTTCCTGATTAAAAGAGCATGATCTATCACTTCAGAGGTGGCCTTAGAGAGGATCTGCAGTTAGCTCTCGTTCTTGTTGAGCCTACTCAGTTTGATCAATTCTATAACATGGCACTGAAGCAAGAGGCTGCTCAGCTCAAGTGTGAGGCTTCTAGGAAGAGAGTCAGGGACGCAGTTCAGTCTTCTTCTTCCTCACTTGTGGCTGCTAAGCAACAGAAGTTCTGGTTGCCTCCTCCTCCTCCGTTTCGTCAGCCTTACTAGCAGAAGAACAAAAGTGGCCATGGATATTCCCACTCTCCCAACCCTGGCTATCAGAACAAGTCTCAAAATCAAGCTCCAAAGTCGAATGCTCCTTATCATCGTCCATTCTCAGAGGTGACTTGCAACAAGTGTCAGCGGAAAGGTCACTATGCTAACAAGTGCTTCAATCAAAGGCGCCTTCCGCCTCCTCCTCCTATCAGATCTTCCAGCAATGCAGTGGTCAAGCATAATCCAAAGTCTGCTAAGGTGAACATGATGAATGCAGCTCAAGCAGAGGAGTCTACTGATGTGATAATGGGTAATCTTCCAGTTAATGATATTCCTGCAAAAGTTCTTTTTGATACTGGTGCATCGCTTTCTTTCATTTCAAGACCTTTTGCATCCAAGCATGAGTTGGTTTTTCAAGATTTGCCTAGACCGTTATCAGTTGTCTCTCCGGGTAAATTCATGAATGCAAGCTCCATGGTTCCGGATGTTTCCATCAAGATGGGAAACTATAAATTTCTGTCTTCTCCAATTGTTCTTGGTGACTCGGATATTGATCTAATTCTCGGGATGGACTGGCTTTCTAAGCATGAGGCTCAACTTGATTGTGCTGCCAAGGAAATTCAATTGACACACTCTTCTGAGGATGTTATTATTAATGCCGCTCGTGATGAAACCATTCGGTTATTTTCTCTCAATGAGAAGGGCGAATTGAATGCCATCTCTCAAATTCCAATCGTTTGTGAGTATCAAGATGTCTTTCCAGAAGAGCTTCCGGGTATGCCTCCTCACCGGCCAGTTGAGTTCGTTATCGATCTTGAGCCCGGCACTGAACCCGTTTGCAAGTGTCCATACAAGCTTGGACCCAAGGAGCTGAAGGAATTGAAGAAACAGCTCGATGAACAAGAGCGTCTGGGTTTGATCAAACCAAGTTCATCTCCATGGGGTTGTGGTGTTCTTTTTGTCCAGAAGAAGGATGGCATGGAACGACTTTGTGTCGACTACCGTCCATTGAACAAGAAGACAATCAAGAACAAGTATCCACTTCCCAACATCAATGAGCTATTCAAGCAACTTAAAGGTGCTCAAGTATTCTCCAAGCTTGACCTTCATATGGGTTATCATCAGATTCGCATTCGTGAAGAGGATATTCCCAAGACAGCATTCATAACAAGCTTTGGTTCTTATGAATATACTGTCATGTCTTTCGGCCTTGTCAATGCTCCTCCAACATTCTCTCGGATGATGAATTTCATCTTCAACCCCTATACCAATGAATTTGTCCTGGTGTATCTCAATGATATCTTGGTCTTCTCCAAGAATAAGAAGGACCATGCCAAACATTTGCGGTTGGTGCTCGACAAGCTCAGAGAGTATCAATTCTATGCGAAGTTCTCAAAATGTGAGTTTTGGCTCGATGAATTTCTTTACCTTGGTCACATCATCTCTGCCAAGGGCATCGCTGTTAATCCCGAGAAGGTGTCCGCAATTGTGAATTGGGAACCTCCTCAGAATGTCAAGCAGCTCCGCACTTTTCTTGGTCTTGCAAGCTATTGCCGAAGATTCGTTGAGAATTTCTCAAAGATTGCAAAGCCTCTTTCCAACCTCCTCCAGAAGCATGTGAAGTATGTCTGGTCTCCTGAGTGTGACGTTGCTTTCAACACTCTCAAAGAGAAACTCGTCACAGCTCCTGTCTTAACTCCTCCTGACGAATCCAAGCCATTTGAAGTTTTCTGTGATGCTTCTCTCCAAGGTCTCGGTGCTGTGTTAATGCAAGAGAAGGAAGTTGTGGCCTATACCTCTCGTCAGTTGAAGCCCAACGAAAAGAACTACCCCACTCACGATCTTGAGTTGGCGGCAGTTGTCCATGCATTAATAACATGGAGACATCTCTTGTTGGGAAGAAAAGTGGACATATTCACCGATCACAAGAGTCTCAAGTACATCTTCACTAAGCCCAACCTCAATCTCAGGCAGACTCGATGGGTCGAAATGATTCAAGAGTACAATCCGAGTATTGAATATACTCCAGGAAAAGCCAATGTCATTGCAGATGCTTTGAGCAGGAAGGCTTATTGCAACAGCTTAATTCTCAAGCCATTCCAACCGGATCTTTGTGAAGCTTTCCGCAAGCTGAATCTCCAAGTTGTTCCTCAAGGCTTTCTTGCCAACCTCATAGTCTCTCCTACTTTGGAAGATCAAATTCGTGAGGCACAACTTCTTGATGCCATGGTGAAGAAGGTGAAACGTGGTATCGACAAGGGTCTTTCCAAATACAAGTGCTATCGCATTGATGACAGAGACACTTTATTCTTCGAGGACCGGATTGTGGTTCCTAAAGGTGATCTAAGGAAAGTCATTATGAACGAGGCGCACAATTCTCTTCTTTCCATTCATCCTGGAAGTACGAAGATGTACCATGACCTCAAGCAGTCGTATTGGTGGACTCGAATGAAGCGAGAAATCGCTCAATTCGTGAATGAATGTGATGTCTGTCGAAGAGTGAAAGCAGAACACCAACGACCAGCTGGTCTCCTTCAACCTCTTGCTATCCCAGAGTGGAAGTTTGATCATATCGAAATGGACTTCGTGACTGGTTTTCCAAAGTCCAAGCGCGGAAATGATGCTATCTTCGTTGTCATCGACAAGCTTTCTAAAGTGGCTCATTTCCTTCCAATCAAAGAATCTATCACAGCAGCTCAGTTGGCAGAGCTATACACCTCCAGGATTGTCTCCTTGCACGGCATTCCACAATTGATTTCTTCAGATCGTGGAAGCATCTTCACCTCTAAGTTCTGGGACTCCTTTCAGAAGGCCATGGGCACCAATATTCGCTTCAGCACAGCTTTCCATCCTCAAACTAGTGGCCAAGTCGAGCGAGTCAATCAAATTCTTGAAGATATGCTCAGGGCTTATGTCATTTCCTTTGGCATGAAATGGGAAGATTGTCTTCCATATGCCGAATTCTCCTACAACAACAGCTTCCAAGTGAGTTCGGGCAAGGCCCCATTCGAGATTCTCTATGGCAGAAAGTGCCGTACTCCTCTCAATTGGTCAGAGACTGGTGAACGCCAACTTCTTGGCAACGACTTAATCACAGAGGCTGAAGAAATGTGTAAAGTCATCCGTGAAAATCTCAAAGCCGCGCAATCGCGCCAGAAGAGTTACTATGATAGTAAGCACCGTGATTTGGCTTTCGAGATCGGAGACCATGTCTACCTCCGCATCTCTCCAATGAAAGGCACTCGTCGCTTCGGTATCAAAGGGAAGCTTGCCCCTAGATACGTGGGTCCTTTCAAGATCATTGGCAAAAGAGGCGACCTCGCCTATCAACTTGAGCTTCCTTCCAACTTCGCGAACGTGCACGATGTGTTCCACGTGTCACAGCTCCGCAAGTGCTTCAAGACGCCTGAGCGCACCATCAACTTCGAAGAGATTGACCTCCAAGTAGATCTGTCTTATCATGAGAACCCCGTTGCTATTCTTGAAGAAACTGAGCGCAAGACTCGCAACAAGTCAATCAAATTCCTGAACGTGAAGTGGTCGCACCATTCCGACCGAGAAGCCACCTGGGAACGCGAGGACCATCTCCGTTCTGAATATCCGGAGTTCTTTCAGTCCTAGATCTCGGGACGAGATCCTCTCGTAGTGGTGGAGTGTTGTAACACCCCGGATGTAACTTTCCATTTTTGTAACTCCAACTCTTGCCATTTTCGGCTATGTATTATGATATTTCCTTTGTGGTCGGGTTTTGTCTTTCATTTTGTATTTTTGTTCATGTCATGCATCTCATATCATGTCATCATGTGCATTGCATTTGCATACGTGTTCGTCTCATGCATCCGAGCATCTTCCCCGTTGTCCGTTTTGCAATCCGGCACTCCCACCTCCTCCGGCGCACCCCTCTTGTTTTCTTTTCGTGAGCGGGTGTTGAACATTCTCGGAATGGACCGAGTCTTGTCAAGTGGCCTTGGTATACCACCAGTAGACCACCGGTCAAGTTTCGTTCCATTCGGAGGTCGTTTGGTACTCCAACGGTTAACCGGGTAACCGCAAAGGCCGTTTGTGTGTTACAGCAAAAACCCCCTCCAAACAGCCCAAAACACGTCTAACTCACCTCCATGCTCTCGGTCGTTCGATCACGATCGTGTGGGCGAAAACCGCACTCCATTTGGAGTCTCCTAGCTCCCTCTACCTATATATACACCTCCCCTCCCGAAATATTTCGCAGTCCAAACCCTAACCCGCTCCTCCGCGCCGCCGGACGTGTCTGCCCGGGGACGGACACATCGCCGCCGCCGCCCCAGCCACTCTGAGGGCGACACATGTCGCCTCCGTACGCCGTGCTGCCGCGGCCCGGGAAGCCTGCGTTCGGCCCCCGCCGGGCCCGTCTTCCTCGCCGCGAGCCCGCAGCTCCCCGCGTCCCGCCTCCTTCTTCCTCCCGCGCCGCCGAAGCTCCCCCGCCGCCTGCCGGACTCCGCCGGCGCCGCCTGCCGCCCCATCGCCGGCGCCGCCGCCCGCTCCCGCGGGACCCATGCCGCGCCGCCCGGGGTCGCCGCCCCTCTCCTCCGCCTCCTCCCGACGACGGTCGCCCCCGAGCGCCGCCCTCTCCCTCCTCCCTCTACCTCCGGTCGAGCTCCGGCCAGCAAGGACTCCGGCGAGCCCGCGGCCCCGGCGAACTGCTCCAGATCTCGATCCAGTCAACGCCGAGGTTGACTTCTCCTTCTACCCGAAATCTGCAAGTCCTGTGATTTTTACGAGATATGCCCCTGTTCATTGCATCATAACTCTCTGCATATAGCTCTGTTTCGCGCGTGTAATATATTGAAATGTTTGTCTCGTGATGCTCTTCATTTTGTTCCATTGCAGCATGTTCATTAGAGTCGATCTTGATGCCCAAATCTCTGGTGCAAGAGTGCTAGTTGTTGTTATCTGCTGTTACTTATCAGAACTTGAGGATTTGTTATTTTTGTTGCATTTAATATGTGCATCTTATGGGCATGAGCTCTACATGTGTCTTGATGTATGCCATGCCATCTATACAGAGGTGTATTCCATGTATTTTTTGATCTCTGTGGTGACTAGCACAAGCATGCAAACTAGGCTTCGTAATGTTTCTGATTTCAGGGACAGTAAATTTACTGTCCGTGACTGCTGTTATTTTGTTGCTATGTATCCATGTGTCTACAGAGAGATCCATGCTTATTTCGGAGATGTTCAGTAAGGATGTTTTGTAGATATTGTTGTAATTGATCCATTCATGCCCTTGTTTGCAATTATGGAGTGCCATAGCATGACTCAATCTTGCTCTATTTTTGCTATTAAATATTTCTGGCGGATTGTTTACATGATATTCAATATTGCCAAGCTTGTTATAGTTGTTTCATACATGCTATGTCTTTGATCTTGCCATGGATAGCTTCATAAACTTGCCATATTGCTGTAGGTATGCGTTTTTTGTCATGCATTGCTTTGGGGTGAGTGCATCAAGCTCACCAAGATCCCTTCATATTATTGTTTCTGCCATGCTCTGTTTTCTGCTAAGTCTGAAACCTGATAACGAAACTTGCTATGTTTACATGGTTGCCATCATATCTTCTGCTCCTTTTTGGCTTATGGTCAGTAAGGGACTTTTGTCATATGCATTTAGTAGAATACTTCCATGCCTTGTTTTCACATGTTAATTTCCTGTAGCATGTTGATTTCGTGCTCTGGACATTGCTACCTGATGCAGTTTCAGGCATGTCCAGTAATTTTCTCCAAGTCTGTGAACCTGTTATCTTTTGCACTTTTGCCATGCTTGTTTGAGCCTGTTATGTTATGATCTAGCCCTAGCTCAGTGTTCATATTTTGTCAAGCATCTCCTGTAGATTACAGCCATATGCTTTGTTGCTACGTCGAAGTGTTGTAGCCTTGTTACTTGTTGCACTCTAAGTGCTATCATGCTGTTAATCGCAGATTCGTGTCATTCTTGTTTTGCTTGCCATTTGCAAACCGTGCATCCGTTTCCGGTGATCTTTATATCGATTTCGACCGAAATCATCTCATCTTTCCAGTGGCATGCTTGGTTTGCCAAGGTACTGCTTTGTTCATCATTTTTCTTCCGGAGCACGCATATGCATCGCATATCCCATCTCGCATATCATTCATGTTTTGCATCATGTTGCTTGTGCATTTTCCGTGATTGATTGTGGTTCCTTTGCTTGTGTTCTTGTGTTGGGTAGAGCCGGGAGACGAGTTCGTGAACGAGGAACCTGTTGAGTACGCTTACGAGGATCAAGCTTTCGACAACTTTGAGAACCTTGCAGGCAAGATGACCATACCCCCGAAATCACTTCTATCTTTGCTTTGCTAGTTGTTCGCTCTATTTGCCATGCTGCGCTACCTACCACTTGTTATATCATGCGTTCCATATTGCCATTACAGCCTCTAACCATTCTTTCCTAGCAAACCGTTGTTTGGCTAAGTTACCGCTTTTGCTCAGCCCTTCTTATAGTGTTGCTAGTTGCAGGTGAAGATGAAGTTTGTTCCATGTTGGAACATGGATATGTTGGGATATCACAATATCTCTTATTTATTTAATGCATCTATATATTTGGTAAAGGGTGGAAGGCTCGGCCTTATGCCTGGTGTTTTGTTCCACTCTTGCCGCCCTAGTTTCTGTCATACCGGTATTATGTTCCTTGAGTTTGCGTTCCTTACGCGGTTGGGTGATTTATGGGACCCCCTTGACAGTTCGCCTTGAATAAAACTCCTCCAGCAAGGCCCAACCTTGGTTTTACCATTTGCCACCTAAGCCTTTCTCCCCCGGGTTTTCGTGAGCCCGAGGGTCATCTTTATTTTAAACCCCCGGACCAGTGCTCCTTCGAGTGCTGGCCCAAACTGGGCGATGTCCGGCGCCCCCTGGGCAACCAGGGTCTATGCCAACCCGACGTCTTGCCCATCCGGTGTGCCCTGAGAACGAGATATGTGCAGCTCCTATCGGGATTTGTCGGCACATTCGGGTGGCTTTGCTGGTCTTGTTTTACCATTGTAGAAATGTCTTGTAAACCGGGATTTCGAGACTGATCGGGTCTTTCCGGGAGAAGGTTTATCCTTCGTTGACCATGAGAGCTTATGATGGGCTAAGTTGGGACACCCCTGCAGGGTATTATCTTTCGAAAGCCGTGCCCGCGGTTATGAGGCAGATGGGAATTTGTTAATGTCCGGTGGTAGAGAACTTGTCACTTGACTTAATTAAAATACATCAACTGTGTGTGTAGCCGTGATGGTCTCTTCTCGGCGGAGTCCGGGAAGTGAACACGGTTTGAGTTATGATTGACGTAAGTAGGAGTTCAGGATCACTTCTTGGTCATTGCTAGTTGACGACCGTTCCGTTGCTTCTCTTCTCGCTCTCGTTTGCGTATGTTAGCCACTATATATGCTTAGTGCCTGCTGCAGCTCCACCTCATTACACCATCCTTTCCTATAAGCTTAAATAGTCTTGATCTCGCGGGTGTGAGAGTGCTGAGTCCTCGTGACTCACAGATTCTACCAAAATAGTTGCAGGTGCCGACGATGCCAGTGCAGATGATGAGATCGACCTCAAGTGGGAGTTCGATGAGGAACGTGGTCGTTACTATGTGTCTTTTCCTGATGATCAGTAGTGGAGCCCAGTTGGGTCGATCGGGGATCTAGCATTTGGGGTTATCTTATTTTCATTTGGATTTCGGCCGTAGTCGGTCTATGTGTGGATTTTTTATGATGTATGAATTATATTTTATGTATTGTGTGAAGTGGCGATTGTAAGCCAACTTTCGTTATCCCATTCTTGTTCATTACATGGGATTGTGTGAAGATGACCCTTCTTGCGACAAAACCACAATGCGATTATGCCTCTAAGTCGTGCCTCGACACGTGGGAGATATAGCCGCATCGTGGGCGTGACAAGTTGATAATCAAATCCATCCCCGACTTAGGAGCCCCCTGCTTGATCGAATCGCTGGCGTTGTTGAGTCTAGAACAAAAATGTTTTGAGTCTTAGGATTATATATATCGGAGAGTAGGATTCTTTTTACTCCTCAGTCCCTTCGTCGCTCTGGTGAGGCCTCCTGACGTAGAAATTTTGACTCTTCTCTCCTCAAATTTCACTAAAAAAATTTAGGATCTCGCGGGTATCTTAGAATCGTTCCGATGGTTTTGTCACGAGAACATTGTTCTTGGTGCCTCCTGACATTTAGGGGTTGTGGCAGTGTCCCGGGGAGTTGAGCTCCGAGGTGTTGTCGTCACAATTTTATCGTTGCAGTTCTGGAATACCTGAGTTTCGCCGACATCGAAATCTCTTTTATGCAGTTGTTGGTGAGATCACCTTGACGCCACCCAGTACTGGGGCGGGAGTTCGGGAGTATTGCCATAACTCGTATAACGGATGCTTTTCGAAGGTTGAGGTACACGATTTCCGAAGGTTTCTTGGTTATGTGTTGACGGATGGATACAGCTGGATCTAGGGATTGCTAGTTTGGGTGATATATTTTGTGTCCCCTGTATCCCCAACACTAGATTGCATAACCAGAAAGTTTCAGGAGTTTATAAGTGGGAATTCAAGTAGCTCCTAGGATATCTTTCCGACAGACGCATGATATGAGATTGGGGTTCGACGTCTAGTGGTCCACCTTTCCACGGTTGGTTTTACAGTGGTCTCGTAGTGTCTTAAAGAGTCCTTGGCTATGCCGACTCGGGGACGCTTCGTATGTCATGTGCACTGCCTTGTACATGATGGTGCTGTACGATCGAGCCCGTGTGGGCCCCACCACGAAAACTTCGGACGAAATCTCTATCATATGTTTGTTCCAGCTTATTCTGCAAGCCAATACTTTGTTTTGTTTTCAATTGTGGTATTCGAGTTGCTTCGGAGTCAAATGTTGATTCCATACCTTTTTTTCTAAGTGGCTTCTCAACTAATGGAAGTGTGATGATTTACTATGGAATTCATTCGTTCATCCTCGTTCGAATGTTTATTGTGAAGACTATATGTTGCAATTTCTATCCGTTGATTCTACTTGTCTATTTGTCTATCAAGATGCTAACGGATGTCACCCTCTTCAGGATGGCTCCGCCAACGCGTCAGAATCTGGAACGCAATGAAGGGAGTCAAGCGAACCCTCCACCACCACCTCCGCCTTCGGAGGCATGGCAAGCTATCATGGCAGCCAGCAACGCCAATGCTCAGATGATTCTGCAACTCTTGCAAGAACGCACCCAAGGGCAAGGCAATCAAGGAAATCAAGGCCAAGGCAACAATCAGCCTCACTTTGCTACTCTCAACCAGTTTCTCGCAAATCAGCCCAAGTCTTTCAGCTACTGTGCCGAGGCCACGGATGCCGATGATTGGCTCGTGGACATCAACAACCATTTTGAATGTAGCAATGTCAGGCCTGAGGACTATGTCAAGTTCGCTTCTTTTCAGCTCAAGGACCAAGCTGCTGATTGGTATCAACAATACAAAGATTCTAGAGGAGGTCGTGTGATCACTTGGACTGACTTCTGTCGGGACTTCAAAGCGCACCACATTCCACAAAGTGTTGTTGAGAGCAAGCGTGAGGAGTTCCGCAATCTCAAGCAAGGCAACATGTCTGTGTATCAATTCAACATCCAGTTTCGCAAACTTGCTCGCTTCGCTAAACAAGACGTTCCTGATGAAAAGAGCATGATCTATCACTTCAGAGGTGGCCTTAGAGAGGATCTGCAGTTAGCTCGCGTTCTTGTTGAGCCTACTCAGTTTGATCAATTCTATAACATGGCACTGAAGCAAGAGGCTGCTCGGCTCAAGTGTGAGGCTTCTAAGAAGAGAGTCAGGGACGCAGTTCAATCTTCTTCTTCCTCACTTGTGGCTGCTAAGCAACAGAAGTTCTGGTTGCCTCCTCCTCCTCCGTTTCGTCAGCCTTACTAGCAGAAGAACAAAGGTGGCCATGGATCTTCCCACTCTTCCAACCCGGGCTATCATAACAAGTCTCAGAATCAAGCTCCAAAGTCGGATGCTCCTTATCATCGTCCACTCTCAGAGGTGACTTGCAACAAGTGTCAGCAGAAAGGTCACTATGCTAACAAGTGCTTCAATCAAAGGCGCCTTCCGCCTCCTCCTCCTGTCAGATCTTCCAGCAATGCAGTGGTCAAGCATAATCCAAAGTCTGCTAAGGTGAACATGATGAATGCAGCTCAAGCAGAGGAGTCTACTGATGTGATAATGGGTAATCTTCCAGTTAATGATATTCCTGCAAAAGTTCTTTTTGATACTGGTGCATCGCTTTCTTTCATTTCAAGACCTTTTGCATCCAAGCATGAGTTGGTTTTTCAAGATTTGCCTAGACCGTTATCAGTTGTCTCTCCGGGTAAATTCATGAATGCAAGCTCCATGGTTCCAGATGTTTCCATCAAGATGGGAAACTATAAATTTATGTCTTCTCCAATTGTTCTTGGTGACTCGGATATTGATCTAATTCTCGGGATGGACTGGCTTTCTAAGCATGAGGCTCAACTTGATTGTGCTGCTAGGGAAATTCAATTGACACACTCTTCTGAGGATGTTATTATTTATGCCGCTCGTGACAAAAGTTTAATATTGACATAAAAATAATAATACTTCAAGCATACTAACTAAGCAATTATGTCTTCTCAAAATTACATGGCCAAGAAAGTTATCCCTACAAAATCATATAGTCTGGCTATGCTCTATCTTCATCACACAAAATATTTAAATCATGCACAACCCCGATGACAAGCCAAGCAATTGTTTCATACTTTTGATGTTCTCAAACTTTTTCAATCTTAACGCAATACATGAGCGTGAGCCATGGACATAACACTATATGTGGAATAGAATGATGGTTGTGGAGAAGACAAAAAGGGAGAAGATAGTCTCACATCAACTAGGCGTATCAACGGGCTATGGAGATGCCCATCAATAGATATCAATGTGAGTGAGTAGGGATTGCCATGCAACGGATGCACTAGAGTTATAAGTATATGAAAGCTCAACAAAAGAAACTAAGTGGGTGTGCATCCAACTCGCTTGCTCACGAAGACCTAGGGCATTTTGAGGAAGCCCATCATTGGAATATACAAGCCAAGTTCTATAATGAAAATTTCCCACTAGTATATGAAAGTGACAACATAAGAGACTCTCTATCATGAAGATCATGGTGCTACTTTGAAGCACAAGTGTGGTAAAAGGATAGTAGCATTGTCCCTTCTCTCCTTTTCTCTCATTTTTTTATATATATGGCCTTCCCCTTTTTTTTATGGCCTTTCTCTTTTTTTTAGTCCGGAGTCTCATCCCGACTTATGGGGGAATCATAGTCTCCATCATCCTTTCCTCACTTGGGACAATGCTCTAATAATGATGATCATCACACTTTTATTTACTTTACAACTCAAGAATTACAACTCAAAACTTAGAACAAAATATGACTCTATGTGAATGCCTCCGGCGGAATATCGGGATATGCAATGAATCAAGAGTGACATTATGAAAGAATTATGAACGGTGGCTTTGCCACAAATACGATGTCAACTACATGATCATGCAAAGCAATATGATAATGATGGAGCGCGTCATACTAAACGGAACGGTGGTAAGTTGCATGGCAATATATCTCGGAATGGCTATGGAAATGCCATGATAGGTAGGTATGGTGGCTGTTTTGAGGAAGGTATATGGTGGGTTTATGATACCGGCGAAAGGTGCACGGTATTAGAGAGGCTAGCAATGGTGGAAGGATGAGAGTGCGTATAATCCATGGACTCAACATTAGTCATAAAGAACTCATATACTTGTTGCAAAAATCTACAAGTTATCAAAACAAAGTATTACGCGCATGCTCCTAGGGGGATAGATTGGTAGGAAAATACCATCGATCGTCCCCGACCGCCACTCATAAGGAAGACAATCAATAAATAAATCATGCTCCGACTTCATCACATAACGGTTCACCATACGTGCATGCTACGGGAATCACAAACTTTAACACAAGTATTTCTCAAATTCAAAACTACTCAACTAGCATGACTCTAATATTACCATCTTCATATCTCAAAACAATTATCAAGCATCAAACTTCTCATAGTATTCAACACACTCATAAAAAAATTACTAATCTTGAATGCCTATCATAATTAAAGCAAATTACCACGCTGTTTTGTAGGATTCTCAAAATAATCTAAGTGAAGGATGCGAGAACAATAGTTTCTATAAAACAAATCCACCACCGTGCTCTAAAAGATATAAGTGAAGCACTAGAGCAAAAACTATATAGCTCAAAAGATATAAGTGAAGCACATAGAGTATTCTATCAAATTCCGAATCAAGTGTGTCTCTCTCAAAAGGTGTGTGCAGCAAGGATGATTGTGGCAAACTAACAAATAAAGACTCAAATAATACAAGACGCTCCAAGCAAAACACATATCATGTGGTGAATAAAAATATAGCTCCAAGTAAATTTACCGATGGATGAGGACGAAAGAGGGGATGCCTTCCGGGGCATCACCAAGCTTTGGCTTTTAGGTGTCCTTAGATTATCTTAGGATTCCATGGGCATCCCCAAGCTTAGGATCTTGCCACTCCTTGTTCCATACTCCATCAAATCTTTACCCAAAACTTGAAAACTTCACAACACAAAACTTAACAGAAAATCTCGTGAGCTCCGTTAGCGAAAGAAAACAAAATACCACTTCAAGGTACTGTAATGAACTCATTCTTTATTTATATTGGTATTAAACCTACTGTATTCCAACTTCTCTATGGTTTATAAACTATTTTACTAGCCATAGATTCATCAAAATAAGCAAACAACACACGAAAAACAGAATCTGTCAAAAACAGAACAGTCTGTAGTAATCTGTAACTAATGCAAACTTCTGGAACTCAAAAAATTCAGAAAAAATAGGAAGACCTAAATAATTTGTTTATTGATCTGCTGCAATTGGAATCAATATTTTATCACGTTCTGGTAATTTTTAACAATTGTTTTTGTGAACAGAAAGTTTCTGGAATTTTCAGCAAGATCAAATAACTATCATCCAAGAAGATCCTATAGGTTTAACTTGGCACAAACACTAATTAAAACATAAAAACAAATCTAACCAGAGGCTAGATCAAATATTTATTCCTATACAGAAGCAAAAAGCAAAAAACTAAAAATAAAATTGGGTTGCCTCTCAACAAGCGCTATCGTTTAACGCCCCTAGCTAGGCATAAAAGCAAGGATAGATCTAGGTATTGCCATCTTTGGTAGGCAATTCTTCAATAAGACACCTATAACCCTTAGGAGTTTCTTTCTTTCTATTAATTATCAAACTTCTAGGCACGAAATCAAAAAAATCATTTGTAGCAAATGGTTCCTTAATGATAGCAAAAGGATTGGGATGAACACTTATTGATTTGAGATCTGCGGTTTCCTTATTAGAGGATCCACCTTTATTTTTAGGAAAATACATAAGCTTGGCAATTTTGGTAGGAGGATTTGAAGTGTTCTTTATAGAAGAAAAGGCGGTCCCCAAGTTGGTAATGATACCCTCAAGTTTATCGATTCTAGTAGAATCTTGATTTATTTTTTCATTAACCATGGGTTCCTTTTCTTTAAAAAATTTCAAAGTGACTCCTACCTTAGATCCATATTGGGTAATTTGGTTGTGGATCTTTTTATCCAAATTTTCGATTAACTCTACGGTAGCAACTTTTTTTCAATAATTTCAAGTCTTTGCATCACATGCTCCAAAGTTAACATAGTTCCATTAACCAAAAGAGGTGGTGGGCCAAACAAATCTATCATAGCATTATAAGAATCAAAAGTATGGCTACCCAAGAAATTTCCTCCGGTAATGGTATCAAGAATGTATCTATTCCAAGGAGTGATGCCTACATAAAAATTGCGAAGAAGAACGGAAGTAGATTGCTTCCTAGTAGATCTATTTTGCGCATTGCAAATTCTGTACCAAGCATATTTTAGATTTTCTCCCTCCCTTTGTTTGAAATTAAGAACTTCATTCTCGGGAGATAAGGGAGTAGATAAAGTACTAGCCATAACGACAAAGCGAGCGGAAAAGAAGCGAACGGGAAAGAGAGGGCGAATAAAACGGCAAGGGTGAAGTGGGGGAGAGGAAAACGAGAGGCAAATGGCAAATAATGTAATGCGAGGGATAAGGGTTTGTGATGGGTACTTGGTATGTCTTGACTTGACTTGACTTGGCGCGAATCTCCCCGGCAACGGCGCTAGAAATCCTTCTTGCTACCTCTTGAGCACTACGTTGGTTTTTCCCTTGAAGAGGAAAGGGTGATGCAGTAAAGTAGCGTAAGTATTTCCGTCAGTTTTTGAGAACCAAGGTATCAATCCAGTAGGAGACCACGCTCAAGTCCCTCGCACCTACACAAACAAATAAGAACCTCGCAACCAACGCAATAAAGGGTTTGTCAATCCCTTCACGGTCACTTACGAGAATGAGATCTAATAGATATGATAAGATAATATTTTTGGTATTTTTATGATAAAGAGAAATAAAGATGCAAAGTAAAATAAAAGGCAATAGAAATAGCTAAGTGTTGGAAGATTAATATGATGGAGAATAGACCCGGGGGCCATAGGTTTCACTAGTTTCTCTCAAGAGCATAAGTATTACGGTGGGTGAACAAATTACTGTCGAGCAATTGATAGAATTGAGCATAGTTATGAGAATATCTAGGTATGATCATGTATATAGGCATCACGTCCGTGATAAGTAGACCGACTCCTGCCTGCATCTACTACTATTACTCCACACATCGACCGCTATCCAGCATGCATCTAGAGTATTAAGTTCATAAGAACGGAGTAACGCTTTAAGCAAGATGACATGATGTAGAGGGATAAACTCATGCAATATGATATAAACCCCATCTTGTTATCCTCGATGGAAAAATACAATACGTGCCTTGCTGCCCCTACTGTCACTGGGAAAGGACACCGCAAGATTGAACCCAAAGCTAAGCACTTCTCCCATTGCAAGAAAGATCAATCTAGTAGGCCAAACCAAACTGATAATTCGAAAAGACTTGCAAAGCTAACCAATCATACATAAAAGAATTCAGATGAGATTCAGATATTGTTCATAGATAAACTTGATCATAAACCCACGATTCATCGGTCCCAAAAAACACACCGCAAAAGAAGATTACATCGAATAGATCTCCACGAGAATCGTGGAGAACTTTGTATTGAGATCCAAAGAGAGAGAAGAAGCCATCTAGCTAATAACTGTGGACCCGAAGGTCTGAAGTAAACTACTCACACATCATCGGAGAGGCTATGGTGTTGATGTAGAAGCCCTCCGTGATCAATGCCCCCTCCGGCAGGACGCGGAAAAGGCCCCAAGATGGGATCTAACGGGTACAGAAGGTTGCGGCGGTGGAATTAGGTTTTCGTGGATGCCCCTGATGGTTTGGGGGTACGTAGGTATATATAGGAGGAAGAAGTATGTCGGTGGAGCAATGTGGGCCCCACGAGGGTGGAGGGCGCGCCTGGGGGGTAGGCGCGCCCCCCTGCCTCGTGCTCTCCTCGTTGATTTCTTGACGTGGACTCCAAGTCCTCTAGATCACGTTTGTTCCGAAAATCACGTTCCCGAAGGTTTCATTCCGTTTGGACTCCGGTTGATATTCTTTTTCTGCGAAACACTGAAATAGGCAAAAAAACAGCAATTTGGGCTGGGCCTCCGGTTAATAGGTTAGTCCCAAAAATAATATAAAAGTGTATAATAAAGCCCATTAAACATCCAAAATAGAATATAATATAGCATGGAACAATCAAAAATTATAGATACGTTGGAGACGTATCATACGGTAAGTAAACCGACTCCAAAACAGTTCTGATGGCAATTTTTCTCCGTTTTGGAATATTTAAGAAAATAGGAAAATAAGAAGTAGTCCGGGAAGGACACGAGGCGTCCACGAGGGTGGAGGGCGCGCCCTACCCCCCTGGGCACGCCCCCTGCCTCATGGGCACCACGTGTGCTCTCTGGACTCCGTTTTCTTGCACAATACTTCTTTTGGTCGGTAAAAATTCATTATATAATCTCCCGAAGGTTTTGATCCTCGTATCACGCAAATATCCTCTGTTTTTCTTTCGGGCTATTTTCTCTCAGAGTTGTCAAGGCCAGGCATCATGTCGTCCCCCTCCTCCAACAATGAGGGCAATGATGCTTGGCTAATGAAGATAGAGCTGAAGAGACAAGAACCTGGGGAGATCGACAAGGATGATGGGATCAAGAAGGCCATGGAGGATCAAGCTCCGGGAGTAGAAGAAGAAGACATCCTTCAACCTCATCACAATCTTCTTACCCCAACTGAGATTGAAGCTTTCAAGATTATTGAGTTAGCTCGTATACAAAACAAGTATCTCACACGTGAAAATATTTTGCTGAAGGAGCATATCACCGCACTCAAGGGCATTATCCGCAAATTGGAGGATCTCCTACGCTCGATGTGCTACTATCCGTCATCACCACCACCTTCCTCACCTCTGAAGAAAGAGACATAATCACATGGGTATGGGCACTCCCCTTGGCGACTGCCAAGCTTGGGGGAGGTGCCCCGGTATCGTATCACCATCACACTCCTATCTTTACCGTTTTTCTTAGTTTGATCTTTTTGGTAATATCTTGATCTAGTAGAATAAAAGTCTAGTATGATATAGTTTTGAGTTTTGCTTTATGATCCCTCTATGTAATCGAGTCCGTGAGCTATATATAATAAAGATTAGTTTTGAGTCAAGGGCTTGATTATCTTGCTATGATCTTGAGTGAATAAAAGAAAGAATAAAAAGAAATAAAGAGATCATATTGATCTTATGGAGAGTAATGACTTCGCATATAAAGAGTATGATGAATAAAAGTTGTTGAGAGTTGACAAACATAGTTTTGGTCATCGTTGCAATTAATAGGAAGTAATAAAGAAAGAGAGGTTTTCACATATAAATATACTATCTTGGACATCTTTTATGATTGTGAGCACTCATTAAAATATGACATGCTAAAGAATTGATGTTGGACAAGGAAGACAACGTAATGGGTTATGTTTTCTTATATCCGAAATAAAGTATATTGTCATGGATCATCCAACATGTTGAGCTTGCCTTTCCCTCTCAAGCTAGCCAAATTATTTGCACCAATTAGAGATACTACTTGTGCTTCCAAACATCCCTTAAACCAGTTTTGCCATGAGAGTCCAGCATACCTACCTATGGATTGAGTAAGATCCTTCAAGTAAGTTGTCATTGTTGCATGCAATAGAAAATTGCTCTCTAAATATGTATGATTTATTAGTGTGGAGAAAATAAGCTTTATACGATCTTGTGATGTGGAAGAAATAAAAGCGACAGACTCCATAATAAAGGTCCATATCACAAGTGGCAATATAAAGTGACGTTCTTTCGCATTAAGATTTTGTGCATCCAACAATAAAAGCACATGGCAACCACTGCTTCCCTCTGCGAAGTGCCTATCTTTTATTCTTGTCTTATACCTTATGCAAGAGTCATGGTGATCTTCACCTTTCCTTTTTACATTTTATCCTTTGGAAAGCACATTGTGTTGGAAAGATCCTGATATATAAATCCAATGGGATGTAAGCTATCATGAACTATTATTGTTGACATTACCCTTGAGGTAAAAGGTTGGGAGGCAACATTATAAGCCCCTATCTTTCTCTGTGTCCGATTAAAACTCCATACCCATAAGTATTGCGTGAGTGTTAGCAATTGTGAAAGACTAAATGATAGTTGAGTATGTGGGCTTGCTGAAAAGCTCTTACATAGACTCTTTCCGATGTTATGATAAAATGCAATTGCTTCAATGACCGAGATTATAGTTTGTTAGTTTTCAATGAAGTTTCGGATTCATACTTGACATTGTGAATAGATTGTTACTTTAGCATAAGAAATCATATGACAATATTTATATATGTTGCTGTTATAAGAATGATCATGATGCCTTCATGTCCGTATTTATTTTATCTACACCTCTATCTCTAAACATGTGGACATATTTATCGTTATCGGCGTCCGCTTGTTGATCACCAACGACGGTTTATTCGGTGGAAGATCATATGTTCAGATCCTTTATGCATACCTCACTTCTAAACCTAACATGTAGTTGATGCTAGTTGGTTTATTCGGTGGAAGATCATATGTTCAGATCCTTTATGCATATTAAAACTACATCACCGAACATACCTCACTTCTTTCATTTTAGGTTTACCTTAATTCTTCTTTCGTAGTTGCGGCTGCTTGCGAGAGGGGTTAATTATAAGTGGGATGCTTGTCCAAGGAAGGACAGCACCAAGCACGGGTCCACCCACATATCAAATTATCAAAGTAACAAACGCGAATCATATGAGCGTGATGAAAACTAGCTTGACGATAATTCACATGTGTCCTCGGGAGCGTTTTGCTTTATATAAGAGTTTGTCCAGGCTTGTCCTTTGCTACAAAAAGGATTGGGCCACTGTCGTGGATTTGTCACGGCAGATGTCCTAGTGTGAGGACTTAGTCGTGAGGCCAACGCGTCTATGCGGTAGCTTGAGAGGGGTTGATCGGAATCGAGAGACGCAACACAAGACAAGGATTTAGACAGCTTCGGTCCCCGGGAAACATCATCCGGTAACAACCTACATGCTGTTTGAGGCTAGGTCTCATTATGATCACGGGAGAGTCGCCGGGAACCGGCTCTCGGTGTCTAGCCCTAGAGATTGTTTCTTGTCCCTTTTGGGGTGCCCCGCCCCTCCTTATATAAGCTGAAGGGGCGGGTTACATGTAGAGTCCAACTCGGACTTAAGATTTAACCTTACTTTGACGTCTCACCATGGGCTTCTTAACGTCTTGGGCTTCTTACAATCTGGCTTACCACCTGGCTTACCGTCTGGCTTAACATGTGCCGGGTTACATGACTGTGTCTGCCGGGTTACATGACTGTGTCTGCCGGGTTACATGACTGTGTCTGCCGAGTTACATGACCATGTCTGCCGGGTTACAATGCTCAACGGTTCCCGCGAGCTTAACCTACTTAACTATTCCTGCCGGCTTATAGTCTGCCGGGTCATCAATTAAACACCCAATCCCAGCCGGGTTATATCTCCAGCCGGGTCATACTGCGGGGTATATCCCCGACATTAGCCCCCAGTTTAATTTGGATTCATCCATGTTAAACTGATCCTGTAAAACAACATAAGAACAATTTTGACAGATTATGCTCCGGGTTAAAAAGCTCTTGTAAGCCGGCACCTGATCATCCTTAATTCCTTGGTATTCCCTTCTTCTAGAAAATCCGGGTCAATAAGCCAACTTCATAATCAATTTGCCGACGTTGGTTTCTCACAGAGAAAGACTGAAGAATAATTCATTTGACTCAGCTCCCAATGTTTTAAAAATATAGGTCTTGAAATACTCATGTGACCTTCAACCGGCTTAAAGATGTAGAACTCCATCATATTCATATCATTTGTAGCCCCCAAGTGCCGGGTCATTATGGTATAATGAGCAGGGACTTTGTAAATATGATCATGTAAATTTGAGCAGCAACGTGTAGCCCCCAAGGGCCGGCTCAGTAAGATAATACCGAGCTGGGACTTTGTATATAATTCATTAATGATAACATCATATGATGTAATTTCCACCATGGGGCTTGAACCCACATCCGTAAGGTTAAGAGCTTTGTACTCTACCAACTGAGTAGTGGACCTTTCAATATAATGAACTGAGGCTTGTGTACCTTGAATTTTTGACATGAGCAATTGGTAGCCCCCAAGGGCCGTCTCATTACAATGGGATGAGTCGGGTCTTCAATAAGTTGGTCAAAAAATGACTTTACATTAGCCCCCAAGTGCCATGGTGCACGCTGGCAGTGACATGGGACTTGCATATTTGATGTGATCTCAATTTGAATAATGTAGCCCCCAAGTGCCGGGTCGTAAGCCTGCAGCGACTCGGGACTATTCCTTCCATTGTGAAAATAAATCATGTCCATTAATAAAATAATAATCATTGCGCTAAAGCGACTTTGATGACCTCCATCAAAATATTGGCTATTGATAACCATAATAGAAATCCAGCCATGTTTTCTTTGGTTCGAATACGACCTATGTTTGAACAAGAAGCCCCCTAGTGATCATAAGAATATTTAACGACTCTGATTCGAATACGATCAGGGTCACACCAAAAAGGTTAAGCTAAATTCGAATACGATCAGCTCCCAATGGTCATTAAAGTAGGGTACCTATGTTTGGGTTATGCTTTGTAAAGACTATTTTTGGTCCCTTTAATTTTTCCTGAGAACTCGAACTTTGCGAGAGATAAATTCTTTTTGAACCGGAAAAACCGGATATTGAGAGTTTCAAAGCTTTGTGATGGACAAATTTACCTTGAACCGGATTTTGAACCGGATTTGAGAGCTTCAAAACTTTGTGGCAGATAAATTTCCCTTGAACCGGATGTTGAACCGGATTTGAGAGCTTCAAAACTTTGCGGGAGAAAGATGTCTCTTGAACCGGATTTTAAACCAGAATCTTCAATTTGAACCGGCAATTTTCTGACGGCCTTTAAATTTTCATCAATATGGTGGTGGCCTCCGGAACCGGGTTATCCTTCCCTCCAATGACCCGGAGTTCCCGAGTCATGTCATTGTAGCCCCCGAGTCTCAAGACGACTCGAGGAGTTGGCTTGAGATTCCCCATATTTAACCGTGATATAAACCGGTATGAGTCATTCAACATCTCAGTGATATAACTTGTCCTGCACTGGAGAACTCGCAAGCCAGAGTAATTGCTCTTTTAAAGAAAACAATAAAAAATATACTGGATGGATCTCACTTGACATATCAGGCCAGAAATTATCCACCGCGGAGTTGATGATTACCCCGGTAAAGCTGAAATCAATCACGGCCAAGTCGGCCGTGGGAACAGACAAATGAATCGGCCGCGACGTTGTACACGGGTGCGGACGAGCAAGTTGTCCTCCGCATTGTAAACCGGTGCGGACGCGTGAACCGGCCGTCCGTTCAACGGGTAACGTGACACGGAGGAAAACGCCATTGTAGAACATTGCCAGTACGTGCTCTATACCCGCAGTAGAACAATAATTTTATCTATATATAAAAACACCATAGGGCAGTATAATGGTGATCAGAGGAATTAAAATGTACTGATAAAATATATAAGAGGGATAGCACCTTGTTTTTTGTGGGATAATTCTGAACCACTTCCATTGAGCCGGCATTATCTGTGTATCAAAATACGGCCCAGCTCAAACATAGCATCTCTTGCTAGTCCACGCTTTGTCCATTTACCTTTTAACTGCTTCAATAAAAAGGTCCATGCAATATCCATGATGACTATCAGAGAACACCAATGGTATTTCATTCCGTAATCCCTTCTCCATTAGTAGCTGGATGCATGCCTCCTCTTGTGTGCTATAAACTTCTTTCTGAGCCATTGACCTTCCACACCAAACCTGTGAGTAATTTAAGCACAGTCCATACTCCTGTTGGAAATCATCTCCAATAACTCTTGGCCTACAATATGGGCCATCACGTAGCCCTTCCTGAATAACACTAGCAACTCCTCGTTGTGTCCTCAAACAATGATTTTTCACAGTTTCAGTTTCTCAGGTGTTTCAGACAAGCTCGGCGGGTTCGCAGTAGCGGAGGCGTCTGTAACAGCGAGGCGGCTCGAGGCTGCACCTGGTGGGGGCAGAGCGAGGCCGGCTCTGGGGCAGCACCTCAGAGGCAGGCCACGGTCACGAGGCCGGCGGGTCGCAGAGGCTCACAGCGAGGCGGCTCGACACGACGGGTCACAATAGAGGCAGGCCACGGCGGGTCAACGACGGCGGGTCAAGGCCACGATGGATCGACCATGGCGGGTCAACCACGACGGCGGTTCATGGCAGTCTTCCCTATATCAGTTTTGTCAGTCATCTGTCTTTAAAATTCAGTCCGGTCTGGTCAAATACAAGCCATGTATTCTGGTCCACTAATCCGCCTGGAAAGAGTGAGATATCCAGAGGTGAGCGCGAGCCGTGGCGCACCAGACTTCGCCCGGTCTTTGAGCGTGCATTTGATCACCCGTGACGCCACACTGGCCGCATCATCCGGCGGTTTCAATGTGCGATAGGGTGGCTCAGCGCAATGGCGACACCGATTTGACAACAGAGGAGCGATAAAGCGGCGGCCGACGAGGGCAGCGATCCAGCGGGCAGCCGATGCAGGCAGCTCAGTTGGGCTCCAACAGGACAAGGCGGCCCGGAACGCCCCAGGCGGAGCTGACGGGGCGACGACCAAGGCGAGGCCACACGGTGGCTCAGAGACGCCGGGTCAGCCCCGAGCCCGACTCTAAGAAGCACCGGTGGAGGCGGGGCGCGCGGCCGAGACACGGCGCGGTGGCTCAAGGCGTGGCGGCAGTTTGCGGCAGTGGAAACGGCGGCGACTTGGCGGCAGTTGCTGGTGCGGTCGATGGCTGTTGACGGCTCACCACAAGGATGAGATGGCGATGACTAGGCGCCCGGCGGGTTGCAGGGCGGGTCAGCGACTCAGCGATGTGACGGGGTCGCGGAGGAAGTGAAGTGAGCCGGCGACGTGGTGTGTCTAACACGCCGCGGCAATAAAGGCGACGACTTGAGGCGTTGGTGCTGGCGTTTCGCGGAGGTAGCAACGGCTCTCTTCATCGCGTGAGGCGGTGGCGTCTCAGACGTGCTCACAGGTGATGGCTCAAGGCGGCGGGTCAACGACAGCCGGAGGGGTCGATTCGAGGTGGCCTTCGGCTCAAGGTGGCACCGAGGTGTCAGCTCGGAGGGCAAACCCCGGCGGAGGTGGAGTGAAGGCGGCGCCAGCGGCCTCTCAGCCGCGGCGGCGACTCAATCGAGGTGGAAAGCGGCGACTTGAAACGGAGACGGCTGAGGTAGCTTATGTGCGTCGGCAACGGCGGTGGCTGACTTGAGGCCGGCGGCTCATGGCCATGGCGACTTTCAGCAGAAACTGAAGGCAGGTTACGGCGACTCAAAGGGAAAAACACAGCAAGGTGGCTGAAACGAGCCTGCATCGATGATCCGGATTGGTGCGAAGCAGCCATTGACCCGGCGGCAGAGGCAGGTTGGAGGCCGTGGCCGAGCAGCAAGGAAAGGCCGCGGCCACGGTTGGCAGACCGTCAGGCGGAAACCAGACGAGGCGATTCGATCGGAGTCGTCCTTATCCGGTTCATGTCTTTGGTCTGACTTCTTTTGTCTTGACGTGAGGATGAACTAAGAGCGGCTCAATTGAAACACTTGATGACATGTAGTTGAAAACAACCAGCAACTGTTTTGACTGATTAAGTCTTCACGTGGAGGTGCGAAAGCAGCGTGGCCGAGGCGCTTGGCTTAGTTCCCCATCATTAGGGGCGATACACGGCGATTCACAGCAGAGGCCAGGCCGGCTTCAACGCGCGGACCCGACTCGGGGCGGAGGTGGCTCGATGCAGCAATTTAAGGTGGAGACGTGCCACTGATAACAGTCGCAGCGGCTCGGAGCTGCACCGGCCATCCGAGACTAAAGCGGGTTAGCACAGCGGTTTGGAGGCAGGGGCGACTCAGGTGACTCGGAACCGGCACAAAATCGCGACAACGACTTGGAGTCGAGGCCCGAAGTGGAAGCTGTTTGAGAACAGAACAAGGTCGGCCTGGCGGCAAAGTAGACGAGTCCGCGACGACGAGGCCGCGCCAGCATGGACTGCTCAGGGGTGCAGGCGGTTTAGACGACTCCAACGAGTGCATGACGCGGGACGACCCGGCGGGCGACCGGGCGGCTCACGATGCTTGGCAACTCTCCGTCGGCGCCTCACAGCACAGGGCAGCGGTTCGTAGCACAGAGGCCGATAAAGGCCGTGGTAGAAGCGGAACAGAGGAAAACGAAGCCGGATCGGACAGGCATCATTGACTCCTCTGGGTCATGTTTGACTTTTTGGCGAAAACAACTTGAGCCACCGGCGGAATAAATCTATCCAAGCACTTGAACCGGTTGGACGTTTGATGCGCCTGATCAAAATTCTCTCGGTCTCGGCGACTTTTCAATAAACGGTGGCGGAACAGCTCGCAACCCTAACTTTTTTGAACCTTAAATCTCACAAATCTTCAAATCTGGACTGATGAACTTGACACTGATGCAAATCCTTTCAAACCAGCTCTTCTTTATCCGAAGAACTATGAGCCCCTCGAACCCTAAAAAAGATCCCTTCAAGAACTCAACACCACCGTGCGCTCGCCCCACGGTGGGCACCAACTGTCGTGGATTTGTCACGGCAGATGTCCTAATGTGAGGACTTAGTCGTGAGGCCAACGCATCTATGCGGTAGCTTGAGAGGGGTTGATCGGAATCGAGAGACGCAACACAAGACAAGGATTTAGACAGCTTCGGGCCCCGGGAAACATCATCCGGTAACAACCCTACATGCTGTTTGAGGTTAGGTCTCATTATGATCACGGGAGAGTCGCCGGGAACCGGCTCTCGGTGTCTAGCCCTAGAGATTGTTTCTTGTCCCTTTTGGGGTGCCCCGCCCCTCCTTATATAAGCTGAAGGGGCGGGTTACATGTAGAGTCCAACTCGGACTTAAGATTTAACCTTACTTTGACGTCTCACCATGGGCTTCTTAACGTCTTGGGCTTCTTACAATCTGGCTTACCACCTGACTTACCGTCTGGCTTAACATGTGCCGGGTTACATGATTGTGTCTGCCGGGTTACATGACTGTGTCTGCCGGGTTACATGACTGTGTCTGCCGGGTTACATGACCATGTCTGCCGGGTTACAATGCTCAACGGTTCCCGCGAGCTTAACCTACTTAACTATTCCTGCCGGCTTATAGTCTGCCGGGTCATCAATGAAACACCCAATCCCAGCCGGGTTATATCTCCAGCCGGGTCATACTGCGGGGTATATCCCCGACAACCACCTTGCTGCACTTTATTTACTCTTATTACTTGTTACCCGTTACAAATTACCTTATCACAAAACTATCTGTTACCGGTAATTTCAGTGCTTGCAGAGAATACCTTATTGAAAATCGCTTGTCATTTCCTTCTGCTCCTCGTTTGGTTCGACACTCTTACTTATCGAAAGGACTACGATAGATCCTCTACACTTGTGGGTCATCAGTCAATTCATTGGTTCACTCAATGTTGCAACTTCATGATCACATTATTTTATAGCCCGGACACGCTGTCATGATGCACCAAAGGATGGAGGGCAAGCGCTACATACTGACTCATTGTTGGATGGAGCTCGAGGGAGAATCCATCTTGATAAACAACATGTGTCGATGAAGAAGTTCAAACTCGAGGTGAGAAAGCTTGCTATGAAGGCCGCTTTCGAGGAGTATGGTTGAATTTGGGATTTAAACTTGTTGAACATCGATGCTTTTATGTGGTGGTGGATTTAAATTTATTGAACATCCGACACTTATATTTAGATTTAAATGTATAGTTGAATTGCTATCAATCATGATTCAAAGTAAGACTGCATGGCAGAAATTTGATTTTCTTATTGAAAATGGGCGGACTATTGATTATTCTTTTTTTTTTCTTATGAAAAATGGGCGGATATTTGCTGGATCGGGTTGGATGGCCACCCCCTACCCTCTGTCCGTGGACATCCAGCATGTCCGGTTTCATGCACCACGTTGAAGATGCCCTAACTTTGCGTTCATCATAACAGCTACACCCCCACTCTGCACAATTTGCTTTATCCAATCTTGTCTAGCTGGTAATCATTTCATATTTCATTCTTACGTTGAAACCTTATTTTGTGTTTTATTTGAAAATAAATAATACAACAAAATACACAACAGAGTCAAGTCCCTATTCTGTCCAGATGTCTGAGCAGTGAAAGCACAAAGCACTTTGTCGTTTAATAGGCCAAGTCCCGAGGGGCCTGGACATGTGCGAAGTGGCCGGCACGAAAGATGCATCGGTGGCATGCATGCGAGCAACGAGACGTGCGCCTCAGGTGAATGACACCCACCCACATGGCGTGCCCCGTGAGTGGCGTGACGTGCACCGGCCGGCCCCGCGCGCGTAGACCTCAGGTCAACGCGTGCCGCTCCCGGTCTTTACTTAAGAATGAGATGCGTAGTGCTGATCGACCAATATATGTGCTTCTAGTTCCTTTGGCGGCCGTTGAGGAGAGGCGCCGGCTGGCTGGCTCCTTGAGGTATTGTGGCTCGTGGCTTATTCGTGCAAGCATTGGGTTCTCTGGCTCGGCCGCCGGCCGGCATTAGGAGTGTAGTCCGGGTTCAATCATGCCAAATTAAGCTACTCCATTTATATTGGAACTAACAGTGTCACTTACGAGTAGGTTATTCTTGCATGCATGCAGTTGGAGCAAATCTGAATCGGCCGGATTACGACTCCCTCCATCGACGACCAAGAAGATGAGTTTCGGAGTCGATGCTTCGCAGGACCTGCAACTGCCTGTGAGTAACACCTAGCCGCGCACATTGTTTGGTTATAAGAGAGTGAGCAGCTTATATGTACGTACGTACGTACGTGCTGGTACGTTCAGGCTAGGGTGCAAGGCGACGGCCACGACACCGGAGTGGTCATCAGGCAGAGCGTGGAGGCCGTGCCTGTCCGGCAGGGGTGGCAGACCGGCCTGTTCGACTGCGAAGACGACGGCTGCGACGCATGTACGTATACTACGTAGTGAAACTAATACTACTCAGTATGCAATGCTCGAATGCGCTTACATAGCGTACGCGGTACGCACGCGCATGCATGCAGTTTGCTGCAGCGTGTGGTTCCCCTGCGCGGCGTTCGCCTGCGTCGCCGACATCGTGGACCAGGGCTCGGACGGCCGGTGCGTGCACTTCACCTGCTACCTCGGCGCGGCCTACTTCGGGCTGTGGTGGGTGTACACGGGGTGGTACCGGCGCAAGCTGCGGGAGCAGTACGGCCTGCCGGAGACGCCGCTGCCGGACTGCCTCACCCACCTGCTCTGCCACTGGTGCGCCCTCGCTCAGGAGTACCGGGAGCTCGCCAGACGGGGATTCAACGTCGACCAGGGTACACACTACGCGCGCGCGTGCACCATGCTAACTTACATTAGTAGCATTGCAGTGAATCTATAACTGTTTAGCTTTTGCGTGCGTGCAGGCTGGGAGGGTCGGCCGCGGCCGGCGACTGCACCGGCGGCGACCACCGTGCCCCGGGTGCAGGTGCCGATGACCAGGCTATGAGCGACCGATCAAGCGCAACGTGGGACCGTCGAACGAACCAGCTCGGTCATGCTTAGTGAAGTAGCCCACTACCTTAAATCCTTAATAACCCAGCGTGGCCGTGCGCGTGTGTGCATGCATGGCCATAGCTTTTGGTTTGCTCTGGCCGGCATCTTTGCTACTGCCATGTACTGTGTGGTGTGGCGATTGTACTTGGCCTGCAGGGCTGTAATGCCATTGTCACTTAATTATGTGCGGTTATTAGTGTACTCGTAATGAGAATGCAGTTTCCCTGTTCCGTCCGTGTCGTGAGATGAACCCTCCCATGGGCTATTTTATTTTTTGCCAGCTCTCCGGACCTGGGCACAGTGCACCATCAGATGGGCTTTCTCCGTTGGGCCAAAACGGGTGGCAAGTAATGAAACCAAAAAATATAGGTGAAATTAATTGAAGCGGGACCAAACAAAATAGGATCAAACCAAAAATATCACCTCCCTTTAATAGTAGGTATAGATAGATATAGGTATAGATATAGATTATGGGACAGGAAGCCGGCCCTGCAATTCTAACCAGACTGGTAAGCCCAACTAAAACGGAAAGCCCGGCATGTATTCCGGACCAATCCATCCATTTCGAATTACTCACGGATTAGGTTTCACTGAGACAAGTCTTTGAAAAACAATTGCACTACCAATTTGTAGCTTTCGTGATACAAAATCAGTGTCACAAATAAGTACTATGAATACAAATCTCACGACATCAATTTTATGTCACATAACATCTTTACTCTTATAAAAAACTGAGTTGATGATGATGGTGTGCCTGCCATCTTGTAATATAGACCGTTGGATCTATATCTCACGAATAGAAAGCAAACTATGACAATTTTACAAAAGATACCCACACCTCTCTCCACATTTACAGATAAGGCCTTGCCTCGTTCAACCTTATCTCCCACAACCTCATTGCTGAGCAATTAAAAAAGAAAGTCTCTGGAACAATCTGGCATGATGGCCACTGCCGGTGCCGTTCATCCCCATGCCTACGCCCAGTCCGACCACCAGTCACCACCACGCCTCACTCCTCACCTTATCTCTCATCTTTCTCGAGGTATCATTTTTTCGATGAAATTCTCGAGATATCATTTTTCCGATAAAATTCTCGAGATGTCATTAGTTTTTACACATGGGATTACTCCTGCATGAGTCAATCACAACAGGTGTTTTGTAAAAAAAATGCATCTTGATATTCCGTGCAATGCACGTGCATCTTGCTAGTACAATATTATTATAGAGTTATTGATGGTCAAAGGCTTGTCCTAGCGAAACCTATCAAAATAGTCCGAATTCTTTTAACAACAAACATGTTGAATGTTCTACAGGCATGAACAATTTCGTGAAGAAAAAGCATTCCCAATGCTCCGGGCGAAAGAAAAACAAAAACGGTGCTCCAAAAAGACTAATTTTGAAAGCACATTCGTGCAATCAAATCGATAGAACATCATTGCAGGGCCAAAAATTTGAGGCTCACTGCAGTAATCTTGAGGGGGAAAAGGACCTGCTTGCACCATAAATATGACTGCATCCAGATATCAAACACCTCCATAGGTATCAGTAGGTCAGATAATTAAGCACAACATTTTTACAGAAAGTGAGAGGATCTGAAACAATGGTGCTGCAGATGTACCATCAGACAGAAAAGTCACAAGTACAAAACCGTGTGAGAGAAGATAAAAGCTCCAACAACATTTACTTCATCAGAAGGAGCTACTAGTGCAGAAATATGGGGGCGAGTTTTTGGGACAATAATTTGCTGACACGAGAGGTCAAAAATAGCCATGGTATAATTCCAACCTGCAACAGAAACACAAACACAAGGGGTATTAGAGAACATAGAACAGCGTAACTTTTGTGTTAATTCCTGTGAAAATATCCAGCAAATTAGCTAGGACATTTGGATAATCTTTTCCAAACATGTGCATTCAAGATATTTGGGAGCAAACGATTAAAGGAAGCATGAAATAGGACACCCGCACACTGTATTTGCCAATCCTGCAAGTTTATGTATGTGCACAGTAGGGTGCATCCCCAAAAGGAAATTCCCATTCATGTATTCCAGGAGAATATTTTTAGCATTGTGATAAAACCAAACTTGTCCTGTGCAAAGGAGAACCTTAAGCTAAACTTTGATTATGCTTACCACGACACGTCCTGTAGCAGCATCAACGCCTTTCCAGGAGAACATCCTTCCTGTAAATAATTCAAAATCAGTAAATTCTTAATGCCTTAATGATGTGTTTTTCCGTCAGATACATCTTCATGGTTGTACATGTATAGTGTGTCCATGAAATGAAGAAGAACAATGAACCAGTTTCGTTCCCAGAGAGTAAACAAGAACAAACATCCAACTCGAAAGTATGTTGCCTTTAGAGAAGTCGAAAGTATGTCAACATTCAATATCTTAAAGTCAAATATTACTGTATACCAAATACAAATGCAATTATACATATTAATGATCTGAAAACGGATAGAATGATATGGTAATTTGGCAGTTTGTCTAATTGTTTTCGGTGGAGCTGGAGGGGGTATCTGGTTGATGAATTACTTTATCGGAAATCACTACACCACTACTTTGGGTAAAACTTTGTTTTTGCCACTCTAGCTTTTGCCCACTTTGCTTATGACATCGACAGTCTATCTCTGTTCACACCTCTGGCTATTACTTTTTCAAATACAGAGATGGCGGTACTTGAATATGACAAACTCTAACACTTGTGTTTATATGAGCTCTCAGAAAAAAAAACAGGACTAGCCTTGATGGCATTTTTGTAAGAAAAAAGGCGAGCACCAACCCAGCGGAAGCTGAGCCTCAAATGCAGGTCGGCGGGCTGTGAGTACTTCAGCCTGCTCTAGCTAGCCAACTGGTCAACACCCAGTTCTCTGAAAAAACTGTTCTAAAAAAATTCTCTGAAAATACTTTGACCAACCGAGACTAGCCCTCTGTGGCATTTTTGTAAGAAGAAGAAAGGCGAGCACAGAGGCTGAGTCTCGAACGTAGGTTGGCGGACTGCGAGCAGTTTAGCCTGCTCCTGCTCTTGCCTAGCCAACTGGTCGACACCCAGTTCTAGTTTATATGAGCTCACAATGTTTCAAAATGTCGAATGTACACATTCTAAAATGATATAGTAATATATCATGATGAGCAGGCCTGGCAATTTAAAGCACAATGAGCAGACATTAGGCAGTCAATGAGACTTTGGACAAGCTAACAAAGTGATAAGTGGCATTAACATACCGAAGGGCTGTAGAAGATGGTTGGGGACGGTAGCTACAGGTGCACTCCAAAACGACAGAACGAGCAAACCATAGACTAGGACCTACCACCAGATCAATTTCATGAGACACTCCTGAGGCTATAAATGTCAAATACAACAGAGAACAAAAACTACAATCATGAAGCACCTTGGTAGCCTTCAGAACTTTGCCATATTTCTCATGTAGAGACTGCTTCCCCTTAATGTCCGACTGTTGCACTGCAAAACAGAAAGAAGCTTATTTGTGTGCTGCATACTGATGGATGAGATTTGCTTTGATATCAATACCGGTGGGGGTTTTCGTCCCAAAGAAATATAATTTTGGTAGTCAGCTAACATGAGAAGAAAGATCACAACCACACCCAAATGTTAAGGGAACTAAATGTTTCAATGTAGGCAGCCAAGAATTCAACTCTTACATTTGGCTAGTTCCTTCTCTTTAGCAGCAGCCAGTCTCTTGAGCTTTGCGGCCTGCGCAAACGTCGAGGGCCTGCAACATGAACAGAATCGATGACATTGCAAAACATAAAGTTCTGAAGAACAACTCTACCAAAATCACCAAATCAGAAGAGAGAAGAGAGGGAGGCAGTAAAGAAATCGCCTACGTTGACAGTGCACTGGACTCCTTGAGAAGCTGCGTGATTGCCACCCGTAGTTTGACCTGCTCATCGCTCACTGATCCCCTCTGCAACACACGAACCGGTCAGGACAAGATTACCTGAACATAGCAGTCGAAATCGCGCAATGCAGCAGATCCAGTAATCCCCCTCAATTCACCGCGAAAATCGATTCTATTCTTCCACGGAGACCGAATTCTCCGGGGGGAATCGGCGCCAAATTCATCGGGGGGAAAGAAGAAGAGAGAGAGAGGAAGAGCTTCCGTGGCGCTGACCTTCTTGGCGAGATCGAGCATGCTTTCGAGCACGTGCACCGCGCAGACGAGGAGGAAGACGAAGATGGCCGCCAGGGCCATGGTAGCCGGTGGCGAGCGGGGCGGCGCCGCCGCGCGTGGGGGTCAGGGCGGTGGTGGTGATGGGTTCGTGGGTGGGCCTCCGTTGTGCGCGTGCGTGCGTGCGCCCGACCGAGCCAGGTAAGGTGCCTTGTGCTCGGCGTGGAGCGATCCGAGCCGTTAGTTGCTGGGCCATCTATCGCGCTCGACGGCCCGGATTGTTTCAGGAGACCGGATAGGAGCCGGAAGCCGCAGGAAGGGAAAGGCACCACCAGACCGGAGAGGCAAAGCGGAATCCATGGCGCTGTCGAGCTCGGAGAAGAAGACGGCGGCGGAGGTGGTCGCGGCGCTGGAGCTGCACCGCCACCCCCACGGCGGCTTCTACCTGGAGACCTTCCGCGACCCCTCCCTCGCGCTCCCCAAGTCCGCGCTCCCGCCCCAATGTAAGCTTCTCCATGGATTACTCACTGCAGCTTTAGGCATTCATCTTGATCTCGCGGTGGGCTTGTGTGCTCTTCGATTAGAACACTCGGAGGATTGTAGAAGCGCTAGTTGCAGTGGCTCTTCAGTTTTTGTTAGTTGCTGCCATCCATTTTGTGAGCTGGGGTTCGGTTAGGTGATGGCAATTAGTTGGATTTAGATCGGGAAACAGCCCCATTGTTTGTGAGTGTTGCATTATTGCTTCGTTGCAAGCATTTTGTATGTATATAGAAGTTGTTGCTGATTCTCAAATCTGATCCGTCCGAGATATTTGATTCAGAGAAATATTTTATGCCATCATTTCCTGAGTTATGCACATTGATGTTCTCAAGCAATGAGCAATGCGTGGACTTATATATTTGTGTTTGTAACTCCATGGATTCTGATCTCTTCTTGCACATCAAAAGAATTCAAGGTAAGAATAAAGTACAAATAAGAAACTATATTTGTGAATGTCAAGACAACTAATTTTGCGTGTTTGATTTATGTTAGTCGAGCATGCTTTGTACCTGCACTATAGCTAGTGTTAGAAGCCGTAGTGGTTGTTTTTAGTGGAGAAAGTGAAGTAGTTAGCACTAAGGGACTCGGGGTTATAAAAACTGTTTGGGATGTGCAAAACCCTCGTATTTCTAAACCCTGACTTCTTGCTAGAAAAAAATACAAGCAGGCTTGCTATTTATATTAGGTGATTCTGTCCATGTTTTAGTATAATTGTGGAAATAACATAAACATGGCCCAGACTTGGGATATGTCATTTGCGGCTTACCGTTTATGAGATTTCCTAACCGCTCGAAAGGTTTGTAAATGAAAGCCTTCTCTAGGATCTCCAACATATATTTTAGTCCATCAGATTTTCTTGCTGAAAAAATCCGTCAGTCATTGCTAGTTTTCTGAATCTTGCATGCGGATCTGCTTATTTATGAGCATTAATCAATAAATTATGTTGAGAGGTTCCTTTATCTTTTACTGTTCTGCCTTTTTGCCAGCCAACTAAATTATGCATGTCACAACCAAGCCAAACTGTTGGTTGTCTGAAACATATACCATCCGAAACATGTGACTTGGTGACATCATCCTAGCACATTAAATTGTTCTTTTATGGTCTTCTATTGTTATACAACTCAGCTTGCCAAATTTGTGCTATAATTCTGCCGTAACTTGTCAGTTTGGGGCTATGACAACGCAGATCAACATTCAAAGGATTTTGCATCACTATGAGCCCTCTTGTCAGAATAACGAGACAATCTGTTAGCTCACCTGAACCATCACTACCTTAACTTTCAGATGTTACAACAAACAAACTGAATAACTGAGACACTCGCACCTATGGTAGTAAGCCTTATCTTCTGCATATCCTTAAATACTTTTTTCAAGCGCCATGCACTCAAAACTTTCATAATTGGCTAATATAAGTGCAATGTCTAGTCGTTTCTAATATGTGTTACTTTCTAAAGTTGGTAACAAAGGAAAGTCATACGTTGATCACTTGATTTGCTGAGGTTTCTGAAGAATAGCTTCTGTTAAGCAATAGGTCTTTCCTAATTTGTTACTTCATGTTTAATTCTTCTAGATAAGGTGGACCGTGCTGTGAGTAGTGCAATCTATTTCCTGCTGCCTGCTGGGGAGATCGCTCGGCTGCACCGCATCCCTTGCGCTGAGGCATGGCACTACTACATGGGGGAGCCCCTCACGGTCTGCAAACTTAGCGCAAAACAAAATTGTTGATCATTTTCTAAGCATGCTGCCCATCTTATCCAATATATTACCCATTTCAGGTATTTGAGGTGCACGATGATGGGCAAGTCAAGATGACAGTAGTGGGTCCCGATCTACGGAAAGGGCAGAGACCGCAGTACACGGTCCCTCCGAATGTGTGGTTTGGTGCCTTCCTGACCCACGACATCGAGTCCTTCACTGATGACGGCAGTGTTTTTGTCGAGACACCTGGACGGGACCCTGACCTGCACTATTCTTTCGTTGGAGTGACCTGTGCCCCGGCATACCAATTCGAGGATGATGAAATGGCCACACGCGACGGCATGAAAGCTTTGGCTCCTAATGCGGAAGCTTTCATCAATTACCTTGTTCCAGCTTAGTGCATTGCTGCTGCAAGTAGGTTGTTGTTTGTGGTGAACATCTTCCATCTGCTAGTTATTGAAAACTAATGTGTATGATATGGTGTTCAATTATTTGATTTTAGAGAGTAGTTCAATATGGAAGTTGATACTCATCTAATCAAGTATGGAAGTTCAGTAAGGTTTGCTCTTGTTTTCATGAATAAATACCATCCACTGGTGATATGTGTTTCTGTTTATGCCTGGTGGGTGTTGTTCTTAACAACAATGAGAAGTGCATGAACTAGTGACGCTCATAACAACAGACATAAGGATAAACTACCAAAATTTGAATGGAATCATTCACGTGACTCCCAATTTAGCGTTCATTTGATCGCTGCATGATAAGTCGTTAAGCGATGCTAGTTCTACTTAGCCTGTGTTTTCTCTTTGGTGATGGAATGTTAGTTGTTGGGCTTTATTTTTCATGAACTTTGTAATAATACATTGTTTTTTTTTGTCTAGGTGGATCGTCTAGATGTATAGGTTGAAAAGGCTAAGAGAATTTGTTTAAAAGATCGATAAAGCTCTTATAGTGGCTTATAACCTACCAAAGGAACAAGCTCATAACCAAAGGATTCATGGCTATTGACCTACCAGAGGACCAATAATTTCATACCACTGTCTACCACATAACTCTTTTATAAGGAGCAAGTCTTCCCTAAGGAATAACTCGTTCCTCAGTTTACTTCTGCTTTAGAATTCAATTTTGTGCAATATTTGTCGTGCCTCTGTGCTAAAGGCGTTTGAATTTGATAGACATGGGCATAGAAGGCACCAAGAATTATTGATGAATAACTCGAATTGCAACATCCACTCAGTCGTGCTTAGCTCCGAGCCTCATCCTACGGGCCTGTCGGCGCAGCCATTGTTTACGTACCAGCACTCGGATCCGGGCCTGTCGGCGCAGCCATTGTTTACGTACCAGCACTCGGATCCTCAGTGCTATATCTTTGTGTATGCCATTAGACCAACATGCTGCAGTTGGGCTACGCACCACATTATCATGCCATCTTTAATGTACCAGCACTCGCGTTGCTTCTAGTTCAGTAAGTATGGAGAGAAGAGGCATGAGAGAGGGGGGCCTGCCATACAAAATGCAACATGGCTTGATGGATTTAATCATTCAGCCTTACAGCAGGGCAACACATTTGCGATCAGTCTGTTTTAAAGTAGAGCTTCCAGATTTGTTTGCTTTTTAGCCCGACTTGTCGGAATGGCACCAATCACTAACTCAGGCAAAAGTTACAAGACTGGCCCCAAGGCCGTCTAATTTCATCAACAATTCTTGATCGCGTTCCACGATGTTATAACTAGTGAACCAAAAAATCAAAGCACCGATTAATGCGCTTTGTAGCTATTGCCTAGTATTGCCTCGTGTGCTCTGACACTCCTCCTCGAATACTTGCAGACTTGTGAGACGGCACACACGTTGCTAGCCGTAGGTGGCGCCCTGTCGATTTGTGACTGCTTGTGGTGATGCCTGCTAACCGTGGGTGCCCGCGCATGTGGAGCATTTAGGAATTCTCATCAATGGTAAGTCACAAATGACAGGTTTGTAAAATGAAAATCTTCTCTAGGATCTCCAACAAATATTTTTAATCCATTAGTTTTTTTCTTGTAAGTATCCATCAGTTAGTGCTTGTTTTTCTGAAGCTTGCCCTCGGATCTGCTGGTTTATGAGCATTAATCAATAAAATTATGTTGAGAGGTTTCTATATCTTTTATACTTCTGCTTTTTTGCTGGCGAAGTAAATTATGCATGTCATAACCAAATCAAAATGTTTGTTGTCTCCAACATATACTCCCTATGTTTCTTTTTACTTAGCATATAAGATTTGTTCGAAGTCAAACTTTGTAAAAGTTTGACCATGTTGTTAGAAAAAAAATCAACATTCACAATATGAAATCAATATCATTAGATGCATCATGGAATTAATTTTCATATTGTATAACTTTAATATTGTAGGTGTTGATACTTTTTAATATAAATTTGGTCAAACTTTATGAAGTTTGACTTTGGAGAATTCTTATACGTGGAGTAAAAAGAAACGGAGGGAGTACCATCAAAATCTGTGACTTGGTGACATCAGCCTAAAACATTAAATTGTTTATGGTCTTGTGTTGTCATACAACTCTGCTTAGCCAATTTTGTGGTATAATTTTGCTTTAACTTGTGAGTTTGGGGCTATGACAAGACACATAAACATTCAAAGGATTTGTCATCCTTGTGCTTATGAGCCCCACTGTCAGAACAAAGAGACATTGAATTATCTCTCAGATCACATGAGCCATCACTACCTTAGCATTCAGATGTTACAACAAACAGACCATGAAACAGATTGAATAGCATAGACACTCAAACCTATGGTAGTAAGCCTTATCTTGAACATATCCATAAATACTTTTCAAGCACCATGCATGCAAAACTTTCATAATTGGCTACTAGAATGCAGTGTCTTCATTTCTGATGTGTGTTAGTTTCTTAAGTTGGCACCAGGAAACCTATGTGTTGATCACTTGGTTGCTGAGGTTTCTGAAGAAGCTACTGTGTTAAGCAATAGTACTTTCCTAGTTCGTTACTTTGTGTCTAATTGTTGTAGATAAGGTGGACCGTGTTGTGAGTAGGGCAATCTATTTCTGGCTGCCTGCTGGGGAGATCGCTCGGCTGCACCGCATCCGCGCTGAGACATGGCATTACTACATGGGGGAACCTCTCACGGTCTGCATACTTACCAGAAAACAAAATCTCTGATCATTCTCTAAGCATACTGCCCATCTACCCAATAATACTCATTTCAGGTATTTGAGGTGCATGATGATGGGCAAGTCAAGATGATAGTAGTTGGTCCCGATCTACGAAAAGGGCAGAGACCGCAGTACATGGTCTCTCCGTATGTGTGGTTTGGCGCCTTCCTGACCCACGACATTGAGTCCACTGCTGACGGCAATGTTTTTGTCAAGACACCCGGACAGGTCCCTGACACGCGCTATTCTTTCTTTGGAGTGCCCTGTGCTCCGTCCTACCAGTTCGAGGATGATGAAATGGCTAGACGAGACAACATGAAAACTTTGGCTCGTAACGCGGAAGCTTTCATTAATTACCTTGTTAGCTTAGTGCATTGCTGCTGCAAGTAGCTTGTTGAACATCTTCTATCTGCTAGTTATTGAAAACTAGTGTGTATGATATGACGTCCAGTTATTTTACTTTAGAGAGTAGTTCAGTATGGAAGTTCAGTAAGGTTTGCTCTTGTTTTTCCCCAATATATACCATCCATTGGTGATATTTGTTTGAGTTTATGTCCAGTGGATGGTGCTCTTAACAACAAAGAGGCATGAACTAGTGATCCTCATAAGAAGAAACATAAGGTAAACTACCAAAATTTGAATGGAATCATTCATGTGACTCCCAATTTAGCGTTCGGTTGATCACCGCATGAGAAGTTGTTAAGCGATGTTGGTTCTACTTATCCTGAGTTTTCTCTTTGATGATGGAATGTTAGTTGTTGGGCATTTTTCATGAACTTTCTAACAACGCATTATTTCTTTGGCTAGGTGCAACTCAAGAAGTTTAGGTTGAAAAGGCTAAACAATTTTGTTTAAAATATCGATAAAACTCTCATTGTAGTGGCTTAACCTACCAAAGGAACAAACTCATAACCAAAGGATTCTTACTATTGACCTACTGGAGGAGCAATGATTTCTTGCCACTGTCTACCACACAACTCTTTATAAGGCGCAAGGCTTCCCTAAGGAATAACTCGTTCCACAATTACGTCCATCTTAGAATCCCATTTCATGCCAAATTTGTTGTGGCTCTCTGTTCAAAGAGGATTTGAATTTGATAGACATAGGCGTAGAAGGCATCGGGAATTATCTTGTAACTATTGAGCCAGCTCTAAGGCATCGGGAATAATCCTGTAACTAGTGAGCCAGCAATTAGAGCACACATGAATGCCGTTCGTAGCTATTGCCTACTTCAGCCTCGTGTAATCCTCGAATACTTGCGTACTTGCGGTACGGCTGTTAGTGGCGTCACGTCAATTGGTGACAGCTTGTGGTGGTGCCTGCTAGCTAGCCAAGGTATCCGGGAGCGTCAGGAGCATAGTGTCGCCCAGATGGATAAACGGGCCCTCCATTGTGTTTCCATCATCCCATTCCCATGTCTGTGCTGTAAAGCTCGCCTCCAATCACTGCCGTTTTAGGCGCTCGGCTAGATCCTTTGATCTTGCATCGAGCTTCATGAACGGTAGAAACATGAACTAGTCCTGGGACTTTTCAGTGTTTGTTTGTAGTTGCAATCCATTTACTGAAGTGGGGTTCGATTAACTGGTGGTGATTAGTTCAATTTAGAGGAGGAAACAACACCAATGTTTGTTAGTGATGCATGATTGCTTTGGTTTAGGGGGGCACTTGCGAAGTGAGCAAATCGATTTCCTTCTTGTGAGGTCTGCGGTATTCTCGTGAAATCCACGAAAGATGTTTTCCTAGAATTATTGAGGTTAGACTATAGAAACAAAAATTAGACAGCCAGATGGCATACAGAGGTTTAGCGAAAATTGCGTATGTAGGACATGCCTACAAGCCAATCTCCCAATGTATTTTTTGAAACAAGAATCCCCCAATGTATTCAATTGGCATAATAAATACTCGACCGATAAAGCCCACTCGGGCCATCACACTCACACATCTCCATCTCCATCACCACATCGCCTCCGGTCTAGTAGCTCCCTTTGTTTTTTCTTTTATTAAGAAAGAAAAAATCTTTGCCTTTTTCATTAATTAAGCAAGAGGGGGAAAAAATGTTTCTATCCATTTGCATGACAAAGGAAGGGGATGTCTCTACACATCAGCCAAAATGGCTAGACAACATGAAAAGAACATCAACATGACACACTAGGACTTTCCATGTAGGATTGCTCTCCTGGCATCGGATAGCTCAAGTTCTTGGCGCCGGCAGTTGAGACTCGTCCACCACGCTTTCCGAGAGCTCGAAATGTACCAATCTTCAGGGTGTTGTACATCGTGAATGCCAAGCTAGGATAGTGTCATCTTCCAAACTCTGATAATGTGTCTACACTTGAGAGGAGGTGGGAAATGGACCCTGGTTCTCTTTTGCAGTTTAAGGGCCACAACTAGGCCACCCTCTACACTGAAGCCTCTCCACCATCCAAAGCCGACCCCGAAGGGCGAGCCAGGCAAAGTGCTTGCATTTTTTAGGGGCTCATATCTTCCACACGACGGGTCGCATAGCAGAGTCAATGAGGTCCACAAATTGCATGTTGTAGGCCGTGGTGGCAGAATAGGATCCGTCTGAGGTGAATTTCCACCGAATAGAATATGTAGTACCCTGCTGCAGGTGGATGGAGCATGTCCGAACATGCGGTTTGGCACCTTCTTGACCCACGACATCGGAGTCCTTCACGGATAACGGCATCCTGTCAAGACACCCAGACGGGACCCTAACCTGCACCATTCTTTATGCTCTCTGGCGTTCCAGTTCGAGGACGATGTGATGGCCACAAGCGGCGGCATGAAAATCTTGGCTCTAACGCGGAAGCTTTCATCAATTGCCTTGTTCGGACTTAGTGCATTGCTGCTGCAAGTAGCTTGTGGTGTTTGTGATTTTTGGAAAAGGCATTGTGTTGTTTGTGATGAACAACGTCTTTCTGCTTATAATTGAAAATTAGCTTGCGGTATGATATGATGTCCAATTGTTTGACTTCTTAGAATACCCTAGTATGGGAGTTGATGTTCATGCAATCATGTTGCTCTAGCTATGTATGGAAGTTCAGTGTGGTTTGCTCTTGTTTCTTCTGAGTAGTTTATGTTCAGTAGGTGGCTTTTTTAATTTCAAACTGAAGAGCATGGGACTGGTGACATGAAGTAGTGCTGCTCTACAGAATCACGGACTACCTACATTTAAATGGAATCCTTCACGTCACTCCCAAATATGGTTGATGTGATCACCGCATGATAAGTTGCCAAGTGATGTTTGTTCTACTCCTACTTTTTAATAGAAAAGGAGGATATATCCTCAGCCTCTACATCTGGACGATGCATGCAGCCATTTATTATTTATTCACAAAGTTCTTACAAAGTAATACATCAGTAAGCTTTAAGCCAACATCTTGGCAACATCTATCGCTACTCCTATTCCCTTGATGAAAGGGTGCCGAACGTCCGAATCGAATACCAAACAGACATCGCACGAAAGCCTAACATCTTAAGCCGGATGCCCCAACCAAGCCACAATGTCGGGACTGGGTCACACACCGGTCCGACGCACTCTCAGAGGATGCCGCCATCTTCTTCCACCAATCCATCTCCAGAATAGGTACTAACGCACCGACCTTGCCAGGCCTGTCGTCGACACTACCATGGCGCCAGACAACGCCAACATCTTGCACGTATCCATCCACAGGTGCCCGTCGCCGAAACACCGCAGCGCCATCTGCCGGGGTCCGCCGTCGACCTTGCGGTAGATGTAACACCGTGATACATCTCCAACGTATCTATAATTTTTGATTATTCCATGCAATTATAGTATCAATCTTGGATGTTTTATATACATTTACAAGCAACTTTATATCATTTTTTGGGACTAACCTACTAACTTAGTGCCCAATGTCAGTTATTGTTTTTTGCTTGTTTTTTACTTTGCAGAATATCAGTACCAAACAAAGTCCAAATGTCATGAAATTTTTTGGAGATTTTTTCTGGCAATAAGAGACCCTGGAAGCTTCGGGAAGGAAGGAGAAGACGAATGAGTGGCCCACTAGGCACCAGAGCGCGCCCTGGGGACTAGTGGGGCCCACAAGCCTCCGTCTGACCTAACTCCGCCTCTATAAATACCCTAAAATCAGGAACCTACCAGGGAGTCCATGAAATATTTTTACCACTGCCGGCAAGCCTCCGTTCTCGAGAGATTCCATCTGGGAACCATTTCTGGCACTCTGCCGGAGAGGGAAATGTTTCACGGAGGGGTTCTTCATCATCTTTGCAGCCTCTCGGATGATGCGTGAGTAGTTTACCATAGACCTGCGGATCCATAGTTAGTAGCTACATGGCTTCTTCTCTCTCAATGATCTTCAATACAATGTTCTCCTTGATGTTCTTGGAGAACTATCCGATGTAATTCTTTTTTGCGTTGTGTTTGTTGGGATCCGATGAATTGTGAGTTTATGATCAGACCTATCCATAAATATTATTTGGGTTTTCTCTGAACTCTTTTATGCATGATTAATATAGCTTCGTATTTCTTCTCCAATTTATTTGTTTGGTTTGGCCAACTAGATTGATTTATCTTGCCATGGAAAGAGGTGCTTTGTAATGGATTCGATCTTGCAGTGCTCAATCCCAGTAATAGAAAGGGACATGACACATATGTATTGTTGCTAATAAGGGTAACAAGATGGGGTTTATTCATACGTGAGTTTATCTTATCTACATCATGTCATCTTGCTTAAAGCATTACTCCATTTTTCCATAAACTTAATACACTAGATGCATACTGGATAGCGGTCGATGTGTGAAGTAATAGTAGTAGACGCAGAATCCTTTTGGTCTACTAATCTCGGACGTGATGCCTATGTATGATCATTACCTTGGATATTGTCATAATTATTTGCTTTTCTATCAATTGCCCAACAGTAATTTGTTTACCCACTGTATGCTATTTTTTCGAGAGAAGTCTCTAGTGAAAACTATGGCCCCCGGGTCTATCTTTTATCATATATTAAAACTAAAAATACCTTGCTGTAATTTTCTTTTATTTATTTTATTTTGCATTTTTGTCAGATCTATATCAAAACCTATACAATTTAATCTTGCTCGTAACCATTGAGGCATTGACAACCCCTCTATGCGTTGGGTTGTAAGTATTTGTTGTTTGCGTGCAGGTGCTGGTTACATACTGTTGCTTGGTTCTCCTACTGAATTGATAACCTAGGTTTCATAATTAAGGGAAATACTCATCTCTACTGTACTCATCATCCTCTCCTCTTCGAGGAAATCCAAACACAGCTCACAAGTAGCATGCCGCTCCTCCTCTTGTCCACTATAGCCAGTACTTCCTCCAAAACAACGCCCCGCGGAGGGAGAGCGACATCGAAGGCGACGTCGTCGTCCGATCCGGTAGACCCAAATCTAGGGTTTCCCCCGGAACATCTCGATCGAGTTGACTTGACCTATAACAATGATGCCTCGAGAAGGAAACAACGTCAGAGACGCCACCATCATCCGCCAAGACCGCAGTCAGGTGCGGTTTTCACCAGATGCCGCGTCGTCCCGATCTCGCGGCTGGCTAGAATCGCGCGGAGCTTCGCCATGAAGAAGGATGCCGCCGCCGGTACTATAGCGGAGATCCTCCACCCCCTCATCAGAGCCCTAATCGCGTCGCCGACCATCCACATGAAGAATCGACGACGGATCTGGGTGGCATCCAGATCCGCAGTCGCCTCCATGCCCACCATCGCTAGCACCACCAGCCATGGGGTCGTCGGTTGTCGCCACACGGCCAGGGAGCCGCCCTGCCCGCGGTGCGAAGCCCCCAGCCCGAGGCACCCCAGCGCCAGGAGTGTTTGCCAACGCCTCCTCCTGCCTCAGCGCCTTGGCACCGGGCGCCACCGCCACCGCGGCCAATGCCACCGGTAGCGGCGGCAGGATCTTTCGCTGTGGGGTGGGGGGCTGATGGCGCTGGGATCTAATCCCCCTGGCGCCGCCCAGTGGTGGCGGTGCTGAGGGGGTCGGGCTGAGGCGGTCCTACTCCTACTTAGCTCGCATTTTTCTTTTGATGATGGAATGTAAGTTGTCAGGATTTATTTTCCATGAACTTTTTAATTATAAATTGTTGGTTGGCTATGTGCAATAGATGTATAGGTTGAAAATATTAATCAAATTTGTTTAAAAGATTGATGAAGCTCTCATAGTGGCTAACCTACCAAAGGACCATGCTCATAACCAAATGATTCTTAGCTATTGACCTACAAGTGGAGCAATGATTTCAACCCACTGTCTCCCGCACAACTATTTTATAAAGAGCGAGGCTTCCGAAGGAATAACTCATTCCTCGGTTTACTTGTGTTTAGAACTCTGTTTCGTGCATTGTTTGTTGCGTCTCCGCACTAAAGGGAATGAATTCAATAGACATAGGCATAGAAGGCAACGGGAATTATGGATGGATAACTCAAACAACAACACCCACTTACTGGTTGTTAGCTCCGAGCCTCCTCCTCTTGCTCCGCCGGCTCATGTGTTCCTTACGCATGGTGTCCCTCTAATTAACAGTGGACCAACATGCTACAGTTGTGCAATACACCCCATTTGCATGCCATCTCAGATGAACCAGCACTCATATCAGTTTTGCGTCAATAAGTATGGGGAGAAGAGTCAGAAGGAGATGAGGGCCGAGAGAAACAAGCAGCATGGTCACTCGATGGAAAGAACTTCAAAGCCTTGCAGTAGGGCAACAAATTTGCGATCGGTTTGTTGCAAAATAGAGCCTCCGGATTTGTTTGCTTTTTAGCCCAGCTTGTCGAAATGGCACCAATTAGCAACTCAGGGAAAAGTTACATGACTGGGCCCTGAGGGCGTATAATTTCTTCAACAATTTTTTATTACGTTCCTCGATATTATAACTAGTGAACCAAAAATTAGAGCAACGATGAATGAGCTTTATAGCTATCGCCTATTATGGCCTCACGTGCTCTGACTCTCCTCCTCGAATAGTTGCAGATTTGCGGTACAACGCACACGTTGCTAGCCGTAGGTTTCACCTTGTCAATTGGTGACAGCTTGTGGTGATGCCTCCATGGGTGCGTGCACATGTAGCGAGCATAATGCCTTTCTGATGGGAAAATGGGGCCCTTCGTTGTGCTCCCCATGTCTGCGATCCCATCCTGTTGCAAGCTAGCCTCACTGCGGCTCTAGGCGCTTTCATAGATTTTTGATCTCGCGTTGGGTTTTGTGCTCCTCGGTTAGACCACTCCGACAAGAGCTTCAAGAATGGCAGAAACTAGTCCACGAGTTTTCGATGATTGTTATCAGCTAGAATCCATTTTGTTAAGTGGGTTTCAGATTAATTGATGGCAATTAATCTGATTTGGATTAGGAAATAGCGCCAAAATTTGTGAGTGATGCATGATTGCTTGGTTCTCGTGAAATGTTACCATTGATATCCTTCTTACCTGGTATACTTGTATAATCCACTGAAGATAACAAATTCAACATTTTATTGGCTAGAAAATTGCGGCTAGTCCTCAAATCTGAGCCTTTCGAAATGTTTAATTCAGTTTCATGCTTCTCCATCAAATGGTTGTGCGGAAAAATGAAACTCACCACTGACCACTTCTATACCTTTTGCCCCTTAATTACCCCTAGTTAAAAAAATGTTGTTCATGTGCTAATTCAAAAAACTATTCATGTCATTATTTTTGAGTTATGCACACTGAAGATATTCTACAATAATGATAAACCAGGGACTCGGGGTGATCCAAACTCCTTTGTATGTGCAAACCCCAGTACTATTATGCCTTATAAATTCTTGCTCGAGAAAATATAAGCAGACTTGCTATTTAGATTTGGTGATGTAGTCCATGTAGTAATATAAAGAGAAAAGTATGTTTTTGGTCCCTCAAGTTCTCATAAAGTATAGACTTGGTCCCTCAAGATTTTTTAATATACATTTGGTCCCTCAATTCTCAAAACCGGATAAGTTTGGTCCTAAACCAGATTTTGAGCACGTTGACCGGGTTTGACCGCCACAAAACCGCTCGATGAATACTATATTTAAAAAAAACTTCAAAAAAATGACAAAATTTTACTAGAGCCCGTCCGATGTCATTTCATGACAAAATTTTGGTCGCACCTTGCGCACGTAAGCATATTGGACCCCAAAAAATTTCAGAATTTTTGATTTTGTTTTGATTTTTTTAATTTATTATTCATCAGGCAGATATTTTTGTTTTTTTTCCACGAGCTCCTCGAGTGCTGAAAGAGCCCGAAATTTTGTTCCCATCTTGCGCATGTAAGCATATTCGACCCCAAAAAATTTCAGATTTTTTTGAAGTTTCTTTTTAAATTACTGTTCATCAAGCGGGTTTGTGGCGGTCAAAACCGGTCAACGTGCTCAAAATCTGGTTTCGGACCAAACTTATCCGGTTTTGAGACTCGAGGGACCAAATGTATACCAAAAAATCTTGAGGGACCAAGTCTATACTTTGTGGGAACTTGAGGGACCAAAAACATACTTTTCTCCAATATAAATTGTAGAAATAACATGAACATGGCCCAGACTTGGCATATGTCATTTACAAATTACAACTTATAGTTATGGGATTACCTAATGCCTACATGTTTCTAAATGAAAACCTTCTTTGGTGTCCCCAGGAAATATTTTAATCCATCTGTTTTTTCTTGTCGAAAAATTCGTCTGTTAGTCCTGGTTTTCTGAACCTTGAAGGCGGAGCTGCTGATTTATGAACATTAATCAATAAACTTATGATGAGATGTTTCTCTATCTTTTATCCTGCCGCACTTTTACCAGCCAAGTAAATTACGCATGTTAATGCCAAGCCAAAACGTTGGTTATGTCCAACATATGCCATTAAAATCTGCGACTTGGCGACATCAACCTATCATATTTTATGGTATTCTATTGTTACATGACTCTGCTTAGCAAGCTTTGTGCTATAATTGTACTGCAACTTGTGAGTTTTGGGCTATTACCACGCACATCAACATTCAAAGGATTTAGCATCCTTGTGCCTATGAGCCCTAACTGCACTAACTTTCAAATGTTACAAGAAACAAACCATCAAACAAACCAAATAGCTTAGACGCTCATGCATATGATGGTAGGCCACATCCCCTTTCTTCCAAGTGAACAGGTGACCGCATCCCCTCCTGCTTCGCCCTGCATGTGATGGGGAGGGCGACCTAGCCACCGCCACCAAACTACACCTCCTCCCTCGTCACCGCCAGCGGTGGTAGGGCTCCTTCGTCGCTGCCTACCGGGGTTGGCGCGGGCTGGCTGCTCCAAACCTAGTTATGGCGCGCCACAACGCGGTGTCACACTGGCGCTAGTGATGGCGCATGGGTGCGGTGGAGGCGAGACGGTTTACCCTGCTCGCCCCGCCCCCCCCGCCCCCCCCCCCCCCCCCCCCCCCGTCTCCGCCCCTGCTCGGCCAGGTCAGTTTCACGAAGGAGAAGGGCGCGCACCTACGTGCATCGCGTTGAACACCATCGATAAACACTCACTTGTTGCTGGCGCAGCCCTAGCTAACTCTCTCTCACAGCTGGACGGAGGTAGAAGAAAGAAGAACGAGAAGGACACAGCAGGATTTTGCCCGGCGCACGAACGCCGCCGGCCGCACGAACGGCCACTTAGTTTCTTTCCTGAGCACGAACTCAGCTGCAAAACCACCTGCCGATACACAGAGGCTAGCGAGCCTTTATACGTGCGCTCGTACGCACGCCACGCCGCTCCATACGGCGCTCCCAGTCGCCCACATCCCGCGTCCCACGCCATACCTGGCCTGCGCTCCCGTCGCGCCCGTACGCGGACGACGCGGCCACCAACAGCCCTGGACGCGTTCTCCTCCGGCTCCGTCGGCAACAAGCTCACACACGCGCACGTACACGTGCTGCTACACACACACGCAGCTACGGCCTGACTATGCCCGGCTCGTCTGGCACCCACACGCACGCGCGCCTGACTCGCCCTGGCCGAGCCACGGTTTATTTGTCTAACATTCACCCCCTAAGCCGTGGCTCAGAGGAGTCCGCCGTCTTCGACCCCGACGACGTCCGCCAGCAGCGCGCGCTCCGCCGCCGGTTCCCTCCGCAGCTGGGGCAGTCGCGCTTGAAGTGCCCGCGCTCGCCGCACTTGTAACAGCGCCCGCGCCGATTGCCGCCGAAGCCCGACGCCCGGCTCGGCATGTCGTCGTCGTCCCGAGCTCCGCCGTGCCGACGCTCCCGCGCTGCCCACTGCGTCGCCGTCATGAGAAGCTTCTCCCCGCCGCGCTCGCCGCCGTCTTGTCCACGGCGCCGAACACGCTCGTCGAACGCGCGCAGCCGCCCGAGCGCCTCGTCGAACGCCATCGTCGTCACGTCGTGGAATTGCTCGATGCCGGCGACGACGGGGAAGAGGCGATCCGGCACCGTATCCAGCAACTTCTCGACAGGTGCTGCGTCGCCCAGCGTCTCCCCGAGGTTGGCGTACCTCGCCGCCATCGCCGCGAGCCTCCCGCCGTACACGTCAAGCTCCTCGCCATCCGCCATCTTCAGGCGGTCGAATTCGCCGCGCAGCGTCGCCAGCCTCGCCGCGCGGACCCGATCGGCGCCGACGAACCTCACCTTCAAGGAGTCCCATACCTCCTTGGCGGTGAGCTTCGTCGACACCTGCAGCAACACGTCCTCCGGTAGCGCTCCGAGCAGCAACGCGCGCGCCGTCTTGTCCTTCCGCGCGTTCACCGCCGCATCGCCCGGCGCCACCGCCTCCCACACGGTGTGCACATCGAGGATGGCCTGCGCCTTGATCGCCCAGATGGTGTAGTTGTCCACCGTGAGCATCGGCATCGCCATCGACGCCGATCCGCCCGCGCCTCCGCCATGTGGGACGAGCGCCATGGTCGCCGGTGATCGCCCGAACCGAAGCTCTGTATATCAATTGTTGGCGCAGCCCTAGCTAGCTCTCTCTCACAGCTGGACGGAGGTAGAAGAAAGAAGAACGAGAAGGACACAGCGGGATTTTGCCCGGCGCACGAACGCCGCCGGCCGCACGAACGGCCACTTACTTTCTTTCCTGAGCACGAACTCAGCTGCAAAACCACCTGCCGATACACAGAGGCTAGCGAGCCTTTATACGTGCGCTCGTACGCACGCCACGCCGCTCCATACGGCGCTCCCAGTTGCCCACATCCCGCGTCCCACGCCATACCTGACCTGCGCTCCCGTCGCGCCCGTACGCGGACGACGCGGCCACCAACAGCCCTGGACGCGTTCTCCTCCGGCTCCATCGGCAACAAGCTCACACACGCGCACGTACACGTGCTGCTACACACACGCAGCTACGGCCCTGACTATGCCCGGCTCGTCTGGCACCCGCACGCACGCGCGCCTGCCTCGCCCTGGCCGAGCCACGGTTTATTTGTCTAACACTTGTTGCTCCTCCCGCGGTCGCGGGCGTCGCCAGTGCCGTCGTCGCCGTTGCCGTGGTCACCGTCGTCATCGTCGCCGCTGCCGCGCAGGAAGAGTGGCAGCGTGGGCTTCTTGATCCCAAACGCCCCCGCCGATCCCCTCTTCCCACACGAGCCCGCGTGGTTGGGCGGCGCAAGCCCCAGCTCCAGCTCCATGGCGCCCTTCGTCAACTATTTTCCCTGTACTACGTGATCACAGCTGAGAACTTGTGCTAGGAGTAGCGCTAGTGTACTCTGGCAGGCGGCGACACCGTGCGATCGATGCGTGCTGTATATATAGGCGCGCGGGGCACCGCGGCCGATGGCTACGTTCGATGCATGGTGTGACAGGGGAGGTCGATCTGGAGAGAGTGAACTCGTCGTGCCTGGGAGCTGCGGTGCTTGTGGGCTAAGCCTGTGGCTCGGGTGGTGGCTGATGTCCATGACCATGCAGGCCGTGTGGTGGCGGGGGTACAGCGTTCAGTGATGGTGGTACGAAAGATCAATCGTATCCTGTTTTGGTGGCGGTGAGTTCTTGGCTTCTTGCTGGGGTGAAAATCCGTTCTGGCTTCGGCCAAGCCACCGGCGGAGGAGACGTCTTTGGCGTCGTCCCCTTAGTGAAGGCGGCATCGTGGTTACTCATTGGCCCGTCATGTTGCTCTAGGAGAAACTTTGATCCTAGATTGAGCGGTGGCGACGCTCTAGTGTGTCGTGCCCTTTCTGAAGGCGTCAGCTTGGAGCCCATCGTCCATCGCATATGACTTCGTCTCTTTGCGGCGACTCGTTCAAGGTTGAGGGCTTCAAAGGCATCAAGTGATGCTCATTCTTCCTACTTGCCATTTGCTTGGAGTTGTATAGGGGTAGTGTAGTTGCGTTTCAGTACCGTTGTATCCTTCTATGTCTACGTGTGGTGTGGTGTCATGCCATGTTATATGTGCTAGGTTGTTTGGTGGTTGTTGTTTTTATATATCAAGCAAGGCAAGAGCCTTTTTGGGATATGGTGATAGGCATTATCTTGTGCAAAACCGGAAATACTTTTCAAGACCATGCAATCAAAACCTTCATAATTGGCTAGTGTAAGTGTACCGTCTAGTCATTGCTGATATGTGTTAGTTACTAAGGGCATCTGCAACGCTGGCCCATAAACTGGACGCCGCAGGAGTCGACCATCCAAAGCTATCCACGTGCATTTCAAATAGGCTTTCAATGGACGAGTTACACGCAAACCTGATGATTTTCATACAAACTAAAGAACATTCATTAAATTCTGGACAGTTTTCATTTAAAAAGGGACTGGACCTAAACCTAGCATACGGTGATACCCATCATCCAAATCCTTGTTGTTCCCTTATGGTGACCACATCCTCCATCTCTTGTCTCCATGAGCGGCAGGGATAAGATTGTGAAGTGAAGATGCAGTCGCCAGCGAAGAATAGTAGAACATGGGAGACAAACCGGCCCACTTAAGACACAATGCCCCGCCGCCTCCCATGGTCTACTCCTTCTTGTTGGAGTCCGTGACATGTCCATCGCTAGTGGAAGTGGGATCGATGATGGATATGCGGCACTATCCTCCTGCCACATGCGCCCCTGATAGTTTGGTGGCGGTGCATAGGATGCACAGCTAGCGGCATTCTCGTCCTTGATCGCATGAGTATCCAACGCCGCCTTCACATCTGGCTGCGCCGGCTCTGCATTGCATGCTGCTTCTTGAGCACGAGCGGATCATAGGCATAGAAGTCACCAGGAATTACCTATGAGTAGCTGGAGTTACAACATGCACTCGTGAAGGAAATAAGCCCTAGAGGCAATAATAAAGTTGTTATTTTATATTTCCTTATTCATGATAAAGGTTTATTATTCATGCTAGAATTATATCGATCGGAAACCTAAATACATGTGTGAATATATAAACAAACACCGTGTCCCTAGTGATCCTCTACTTGACTAGCTCTTTGATCAAAGATGGTTAAGGTTTCTTGACCATGGACATGAGTTGTCATTTGATAACGGGATCACATCATTAGGATGTGATGGACAAGACCCATCCGTTAGCTTAGCATTATGATCGTTAAGTTTTATTGCTATTGCTTTCTTCATGTCAAATACATATTCCTTCGACTATGAGATTATGCAACTCCCGAATACCAGAGGAATGCCTTGTGTGCTATCAAACGTCACAAGGTAACTGGGTGATTATAAAGATGCTCTACAGGTATGTTCAAAGGTATTTGTTGAGTTGGCATAGATCAAGATTAGGGTTTGTCACTCCGAGTATCAGAGAGGTATCTCTGGGCCCTCTCGGTAATACACATCATAAGCTTGCAAGAAAATGACTAAGGAGTCGGTCACGAAGTGATGTATTACAGAATGAGTAAAGAGACTTGCAGGTAACGAGATTGAATTAGGTATGAAGATACCGACGATCGAATCTCGGTCAAGTAACATACCGATAGACAAAGGGAATAACGTATGCTGTCATAACGGTTCAACCGATAAAGATCTTCGTAGAATATGTATGAGCCAATATGGGCATCCAGGTTCCGCTATTGGTTATTGACCGGAGAGGTGTCTCGGTCATGTCTACATAGTTCTCGAACCCGCAGGGTCCGCACGCTTAACGTTCGATGACGACATTGTATTATATGAGTTATGTGATTTGGTGACCGAATGTTGTTCGGAGTCCCGGATGAGATCACGGACATGATGAGGGGTCTCGAAATGGTCGAGAGGTAAAGATTGATATATAGGACGATAGTATTCGGACATGGGAAGTGTTCCGGAGGGTACAAGGTACATATCGGGTCACCGGAAGGGGTTGCGGGCACCCCCGGCAAAAGATATGGGCCTTATTGGCCAATAGGGGAAACACACAAGCCACATGGGGCTGGTGCGCCCCCCATATGGGCCGAACTAGAGGAGAAGGAAAGAGGGGAAGGGAGAAGGAAAGGGGGGATTCGGCCTCCCCCTTCCTTCCCTCCTCCCTCCTCTTTCCTTCCTCCTCCGGTAAATAAGGAGGGGGGGGGGGGGGGGGGGGCGCCCTAGGAGGAACCCAAGTAGGATTCGGTCCTACTTGGCCTCTCTCCTCTCCTTCCCACCTATATATATGTGGGGGCGGGGCGCCCCTAGCACACACCAGACAATTGCCTAGCCGTGTGCAGTGCCCCCCTCCATCGTTTACACCCTCGGTCATATTTTCGTAGTGCTTAGGCGAAGCCCTGCGAGGATCAATTCACCATCATCGTCATCACGCCGTCGTGCTGACGGAACTCATCTACTACCTCGACATCTTGCTGGATCAAGAAGGCGAGTGACGTCACCGAGCTGAACGTGTGCAGAACGCGGAGGTACCGTGCGTTCGGTACTTGATCGGTTTAAGCGCAAAGAAGTTTGACTACATCAATCGCATTGAGAAATGCTTCCGCTTACAGTCTACGAGGATACGTAGACACACTTTCCTCCTCGTTGCTATGCATCTCCATGGATAGATCATTGCGTGTGCGTATAATTTTTTTTTTCCATGCAACGATTCCCAACAACTCGCTGGTCGCAATGGTGCTCGGCCTCCGCATCTTACTTTGCTGACCTGCATCATCCACTATTCTGCTGCTTCAAAAGGTCAACGTCTTACTACTCAGCTGTTGACCAAAGGTCCCAATTTGCCTCATCTCACTGCTAAACATCAGCTCAGCATCACCACGTTGTCCTATACGGCAAATTCTCCTGCCATCATGAGCAACCAACATCATATATTTGGTCGCTAGATGGTTCGAAGAAGCAACATTGAAAAATGAGCAATCAGACTTGCCTACAGACCAGACCTTCCAGGTTTGCTTACTTTTTAGCTCACTCACAGGAAGAGACATGCCTAGGAACCTTTCACACTGTAAACGAGCGGAGAACGTCGTACCTCGTTAGAGGCGACGGTTGCGTGTTATATAGGCAGGGGCATCTCCCTGATAAGCATACAAAGTTGTTGGGATTACATCTTGAGAAACAAGGAAGATCTAGAGAGATAGAGAGATAAGAAGTTACAACAAGATGGACTCTATCTATCTAGCCAGGCCAGGTTCGGCCGGTGCGTCCTATGGGCCTATTGCACTATGTTTAACATCCTCCCATAATCACAACTTGGACATGTTGAGATTACGCTTAAATTCCTCAAAACTTCTTGTAGGCAAGGCCTTGGTAAACCCATCAGCAACTTGATCTTGAGAGTGAATAAACCGAACATCCAATTTCTTGGCAGCAACCCTTTCTCTGACAAAGTGAAAGTCTATTTCGATATGTTTAGTTCATGCATGAAAAACTGGATTAGCAGAAAGGTATGTAGCACCAAGGTTATCACACCATAAGCATGGAGCTTGTTTGCAGCGTATGCCAAGTTCCTTAAGCAGAGACTGAACCCAGATAATTTCAGCAGTAGCATTTGCTAGTGCCTTGTATTCTGCTTCTGTGCTAGATCTAGACACAGTAGCTTGCTTTTTAGCACACCAAGAAATCAGATTTGGACCAAAGAACACTGCAAAGCCACCAGTTGGTCGTCTGCCATCTAGACAGCCTGCCCAATCAGAGTCAGAGAATGCACTGACAAGTGTTGATGGTGACTTGCTGAAAGTCAGTCCAATGCTCAAAGTATTTTTAACATATCTAAGTATGCGTTTTGCAGCTGTCAAATGTACTGTAGTAGGTGCATGAAGGAACTGACATACTTTGTTCACAGCAAAAGAAATATCAGGCCTAGTCAAGGTTAAATATTGTAATGCACCAACCATACTTCTGTACCTGGTGCTATCCTCTTGGTTCAAGAGTTCTCCCTCTGACAAGGACAATTTTTCTGAGCTGGACAAAGGTGTCAATGCTGGCTTGCAACCTTTCAACCCTGATTTGGCTACAAGATCAGTTGCATACTTTTCTTGGGTAAGATAGAGGTCATTTCCTGCTCTCTTTACTTCAATACCAAGAAAATAATGCAGGTCTCCCAGATCCTTGAGAGCAAATTCAGAATTTAAATCTTTTAACAATCCTGTGACAGCCTCATCTGATGAACTTGTGACTATAATATCATCAACATATATAAGTACAAATATGGAGGTATTTGACTTATTATAAATAAATAATGAGGTGTCAGATTTGGAAGGAGCAAAACCAAGTGCCTGAAGTTTTGAGCTCAACCTGGAATACCATGCTCTGGGAGCTTGTTTTAATCCATACAAAGCCTTATCAAGCTTGCAAATGTGAAGGGGTTTACTTTTGTCCTCAAACCCAGGAGGTTGTCGCATGAACACTTCCTCTTCCAGAACACCATGGAGAAACGCGTTCTGTACATCTAGCTGACGGAGACTCCATCCCCTAGACATGGCAATAGACAAAACAAGGCGAATAGTGGCAGCCTTTACAACAGGACTAAATGTGTCCTCATAGTCTAAGCCATACCTTTGCTTAAAACCTTTCGCAACTAGTCTGGCTTTGTAGCGATCAATGGTTCCATCAGACTTCTTCTTTACTCTGAAAACCCATTTACAATCTATCACATTTTTACCTTTCCCTTGATGTGCAGAGACTAAATGCCAGGTTTTATTTTTGTCAAGCGCCTTACACTCTTCTTCCATGGCCCTTTTCCATCGTGGATCATTCAAAGCTTCTGCTACAGTACGTGGAACAGTATCTGCATCATGTGTATTACAAGCATAGCCAAATTTTGCTATATGTTTGTAGTTTTTCGGTTGGATTACTCCCCTTTGAAGTCTGGTCCGAGATGGCGAAGGGGCAGGCACAGAAGATCCAGCGCCTGGATCAGCTGCAGGTCCCGAAGACGACCTGTCGGGTGCGTCAGGCGCGGGTGACGAGGCGGGATCTTCTGCGGCCAAAGGGCATGACGTACTGGAGGATGGCGGCACAAAGGATCCCGCAGCTGCGCCAGCCGCAGCGTCCGGCTCATGATGGGGCGATGATGAGTGGGCCCCCGCAGATGCGGCGCGGGACTCCACGCCCGGATCCTGCCGAGGCGCGCGCCGCGTGTAGTGACGCGGTTCGGGGCCGAACCGACCGGACGCAGGCGGCGCGTGGTCCACCCGCGCGGGCGCGCCGTGATTGGCCGGACCGCGGCTGTCGTGGCGTGGCGCGGGGCTCGGTGCAGATTCGTCTGTCCCGTCACGCTCGGATCCTGCGGCTGATGCGCCCCGATCCCGAGGCGGATCTGCCTCGATGGCGCTGCTGCTGCATCCAGGAGGCATAAAATGACAGTTTTGGCCAATTTCTTCATCATTTTCTGTCCCATTTTTTTCTGCTTCATCACAAAACTCATCACCACCATTAGTAGGAGGATTAGTCAATAATTGATCACTCGTAGTAAAACCATCCCCATTATCAGAACCGGTGAGATGAGATGGAAGAAGAAGAATTTCCTTTTGAAGGAGAGCGCCGGCGTTTGGGTGGAGATGTGCAAAAGGAAAAACTGTCTCGTTGAACACAACATCACGGGATATATAGACACGACCCGTGGATACATCAAGGCACTTAACACCTTTATGTTGTGGACTATAACCAATGAAGACACATTGTTTTGACCGGAAAAGGAGCTTGCGATTGTTGTAGGGACGAAGATTTGGCCAGCACGCACAGCCAAACACTCGGAGGGATTTGTAATCGGGTTTGGTGTGAAGAAGGCGTTCTACCGGAGTTTCATTGTTGATGACTCTACTAGGAAGAATATTAATAAGATGAACTACGGTGAGAAAGGCTTCATCCCAGAATTTTAATGGCATAGAGGCAGCTGCAAGAAGAGCTAGACCTACTTCGACGATATGCCTGTGCTTACGCTCAGCAGACCCGTTCTGCTGGTGAGCATGAGGGCACGATATGTGGTGAGATATGCCAATCTGTTGGAAGAAGGAATTGAGGTTTCTGTATTCCCCTCCCCAATCAGATTGGATAGCTAGAATTTTGCAGTTGAACTTTCTTTCTACAAGTGCTTGAAAGTTGTGAAAAACTTGAAACACATCAGATCTCTTTTTGAGGAGATAAATCCACGTGTACTTACTAAAATCATCGATGAAGCTTACATAATAAGTGTGGCGCCCAACTGAAGTAGGCGCGGGACCCCAAACATCAGAGAAAATGAGTTCAAGAGGCTTGGTAGAAACACTTGTAGATATAGGATAAGCTAACTGGTGACTTTTAGCACGCTGGCATGAGTCACAAATAGTTTCACAATCACGCTCACCAACAAACGGGAGCTTATTCTTTCTAAGTAATTTCTCAATCAAAGGAAATGATGCATGCCCTAATCTATCGTGCCATCGTGTTGAAGACACTTTGGTAACACCATAGGCTTGTTTATTCAATCTCCTAAGCTCCGGAATCAACGGGTAGAGCCCTCGAACGCATCTACCTCGATAGAGGATTTTGCTCGTGACCTGATCCTTGATCAAAAAGAAAAATGGATGAAACTCAAGGAATACATGATTATCGAGAGCAATGCGATGAAAGGAAAGGAGATTCTTTGATGCACTAGGGACATGCAAAATTTTTCTGAGACGAATATTTTTGTGGGGAGTTTTTATTACTGAATGACCAATATGACTAATACTCATACCTTCTCCATTGGCGGTATGGACTTGGTCTTGCCCACGATACTTTTCGCGCATGGTCACCTTCTCCAACTCCCCTGTGATGTGATCTGTCGCGCCGCTGTCCACGTACCAGTTCGTGTCGACGCCGTAGGAGCCGTCGGCTGCCCCCGCAACCTTCTCATCTTGGGAAGATTCTTCATCTTCCTCGTAGCGGTACCAGTAGTCCTGCGCGGTGTGGCCTGGCTTGCCACAGATTTGGCAGCGCGGCACGTCAGGAGCAGCTCGTGGGCGGCCTCTGCGGCGACCCTTGTTGCTGTTGTTGTAGGGCCGACCACCGCCGCCGTTGCCGCTGCGTGGAGGAGGGTTGCCATCGCCGCCTGATGGCTTGCCCTTGGTGCGCTGCGGCCCACGATAGCGAGATGAGCTGCCACCGCCGCGTCCACCGCCACTGCGGCCGCGAGCAGCCGCGTTAGCAGAGGATTTGAAACCTCCACCGGACCCCGCCGAGCTGTAAAGGGCGAGATGCTGATCGAAGTTACTCATCTGGGCGTAGAGATCGTCGATGCTGATGGGCTCGGTGCGGGCGTCGTTGGCGGAGACGAGAGGTTGGTACTCCATGTCGAGGCCGGAGGTGATGTAGGAGATCAGCTCATCATCATCGATGGGCTTGCCGGCAGCTGCGAGCTCATCCGCCAGGGACCTCATGTGGGCGAAGTAGGCGGCTACCGACCGCGTCCCCTTCTGCGCCGTGGAGAGCGCGACTCTGATGTTGTTGACGCGCGCCCTGGACTGCGACGAGAACATGTGGGCAAGGGCTGCCCAGAGCTCGTGCGTCGTGGCTATAGATGTGACCTACACGAGGACTTCCTTGGTGAGGTTATTGAGCAAGTATCCAAGTACCTGCTGCCCTTCTCTGAACCAGATCGGATAGAGAGGGTTGGGTGTTTTCTCCTCCTTCCCGTCCTTGTCCTTCGTGATGATGAACTGGGCGGGCTGCGGCATCGTCCCGTCGACGTAGCCGAAGTAACCAGCACCTCTCAGCTGAGGCGTCACCTGGGCATGCCACAGAACATAGTTGGTGCGGTAAGCTTCTCGGCGACCTGCCCCATGGAGGCGATCTGAGCGGAGCTTGAGGAGGACGACATGGCTGGTGGTAGGTTTTGCTAGATGTAGTGGATAGAGGAGGCTCTGATTACCATGTAAACGAGCGGAGAACGTCGTACCTCGTTAGAGGCGACGGTTGCGTGTTATATAGGCAGGGGCATCTCCCTGATAAGCATACAAAGTTGTTGGGATTACATCTTGAGAAACAAGGAAGATCTAGAGAGATAAGAAGTTACAACAAGATGGACTCTATCTATCTAGCCAGGCCAGGTTCGGCCGGTGCGCCCTATGGGCCTATTGCACTATGTTTAACACACACAAGTAATGCCAGAACAATAGGCCATTAGCTAAGCACTAATGTACATACCTAATGTAGAAGTGAGGGGAAATAGGCATCAAACTTCCTTTGTAAACATATTCGGTAAATGTTCTTAACACGGACAAGTGGTTTGCTCATACAATTCTATAACCATCCGGAATAGCATCAAGTGATTACCACAGAGCAATCTCAACCCTCATGCTCGCCTCCATTATGAACTCAAAACTTAAACAAAGTAACAAACCGCACACTTAAGAAAGCTCAGCCATCATATCTGACACTCTCAACACAATGTAGTTTGCGGTGCCCTTGAACTCGTCGCCGGCGTACGTGGAGTACATCACAGTACTGCCTGGTAACACAGAAAATGGCTTCCTCTTGCCTTCATTGTCGAGTGAGCCCGGACCAAAAGCTACGACCTGCATTAAGAGGTGAACTGGTTAAACACCTACTAGTTTGGCGCAGATTCTAAGCAATGGTAACAACTTTCTGTTCCAATAGATGTCTTCTCCTTGGTTATCTTGGTGACCAGCTGCAGTCTTATCTGAAGTCTCGGCAACCTAGCAAAAATGCAGGAGAGATAAGGTCTGTTAATTGTTATGAACATACAACTAGTACAAGATCGACCAGAAATTCCTTCAATATAAGCTACAGATTAGTGACATCACAATCCATAAAAATACCTTGATGAGAACCCGGTCATTGAAAGGATTCATGTCTTTGACACCATCAGATTCAAGAATACATATATGTGTTTGGTTGGTCAGTTTGTAAGACAAATTACCTCAAATTCTGTTTGGATTGACAGGAACGTAATGGGATACGCTTAGAAAATTGATTACGCTCAGTGCCCGGTGTAAAGGGAAAGCGACATCTTCATCCGTAAGCGCTTTTCCCCCCATAACGGCTCTCCTTCGCGTTCCTGTCCATCTCGAGGCTACAACACAACCACCTCCCTGATCCCCATCTCACCCAAGGTGCCGGTTACACCTTGAGCAAACAGACGGAAAGATTTCATCAGTCCACACGTTTGGAGTTTTGCTGGATTAACTGAATCTTCACCCGCAAAAAAAACTGAATTAGTTGACGTTACATTACCGAAATGCTACTTTCGAAAGCATTTTGGAGCACTGATTTTCTCTTTTTTTCCACGCCTTTCATGAATGTGATCTCATGACGAAAATTTGCAAACACTTACAACATTTGTCAAAGTTTACCACAAAAAAATCAAAATGTTTTGGTTTTTTTTGTATTTTTTCGATTTTACTGTTCATCCAAGCTCATTTGAGCTCGGGCGCAAAAGGGTACTTTCGAGTAAATTCATCATTTTGTTTAAAAGATTTATAAAGCTCACAGTGGCTGACCAACCAGAGGACCTAGTTCATAACCAAAGGATTGTTAGCCATTGACCTACCAGAGGCATGATGACTTCACGCCACTACCGCACAACTCTTTATAAGGAACAAGTCTGCCACACAACTCTTTTATAAGGTGCAAGGCATCTCTGTTCTCCATAGGGATTTGAATCACATCTAGTGTATCATTTGTCACTTCTCTATTCACTAGGGATTTGAATTTGATAGTACAGGCATAGAAGGCACCAGGAATTATCTATGAATAGCTAGAATTACAACATGCACTCTTTGGTGACAAGGTCACGGGGCCTCCACATCTTACTCACCTAAGGCGCATCATCCTCTTACTCCGCTGCTTTAAAAGGTCCTCATCCTCTGACGAAAGGTCACAGATTGCCTCATCTCTCCACTAAACATCAGTTGCTCATGACCCCTCTGTCCTATACAGCAAATTCTCCTGTCTTCCTGGGCAACCAGCATACTAGGTTTGGTTCACGTAGGGAAATAAAGTTGCATAGTTGTTAGATGGTTCGAAGAAGCAACACTGAAGAATGAGCAATCATTCTGATAAGCAAGATCCTCCAGGTTTGCTTAATGTTTAGCCCACTCACAGGAAGATAGGTGTGTAGGAACATTTCACATAGATAGTGCCACAACAATAGGCAATCAGCCAAGCACTAATGTACATACATAATGCAGAAGTAGGGGGAAACCCACATCAAGCTCCCTTTGTAAACAAATTCGGTAATTGTTTGCTCATACAATTCTATAATCATCTGAAATAGCATCAAGTGGTTATCACATAGCAATCTTACCACTCATGCTAGCCTCTATCGTGAACTCAAAACTGAAACAAAGCAGTAAACCACACACTTAAGAGAGGTCAGCCATCACATCTGACACTCTCAACACAATGTAGTTTGTGCCATCAGCTCCCTTGAACTCGCCGCCTGCGTACTTAGAGTACGGCACGATGCTGCCTGGTGACACCGACAATGGCTACCTCTTGCCTTCCTCGTCGAGGGAGCCTGGACCAACAGCTACAACCTGCATTTAGAGGTGAATTGATTAAACACATGCTAGTTCAGCATGGATTTCTACGTAATGATAATTAACCTACTGTTCCAATGGATGGCCTCTCCTTGGTTGTCTGGGTGAGGATAAGATCAGCTTCAGTCTTATCTGAAGCCTCGGCAACCTAGCACAAATGCCGGACAGATACGCACTGTTAACCGTTATGCACATTCAACCAGTACAAGATCGACTAGAAATTCCTTAAATATACACTACTGACTAGTGACATGACATTCAATATAAATACCTTGATGAGAACGCGATCATTCAGAGGCTTCATGTCTTTGACATCATAAGATTCAAGAATACATATATTTGATGTCATCCTCTTTCATTATGGGATGCTTGGAATTGTTGTATTCAACCTCAGTCCCAACATACTGAAGGAAATATGCCCTAGAGGCAATAATAAAGTTATTATTTATTTCCTTATTTTATGATAACTGTTTATTATTCATGCTAGAATTGTATTAACCGGAAACATAACACATGTGTGAATACATAGACAAATAGAGTGTCACTAGTATGCCTCTACTTGACTAGCTTGTTGATCAAAGATGGTTAAGTTTCCAAACCATAGACATGAGTTGTCATTTGATAAACGGGATCACATCATTAGGAGAATGATGTGACTGACTTGACCCATTCCGTTAGCTTAGCACTTGATCGTTTTAGTTTACTACTATTGCTTTCTCCATGACTTATACATGTTCCTATGACTATGAGATTATGCAACTCCCGATTACCGGAGGAACACTTTGTGTGCTACCAAACGTCACAACGTAACTGGGTGATTATAAAGGTGCTCTAGAGGTGTCTCCGATGGTACTTGTTGAGTTGGCATAGTTCGAGACTAGGATTTGTCACTCCGATTGTCGGAGAGGTATCTCTGGGCCCTCTCGGTAATGCACATCACTATAAGCCTTGCAAGCAATGCGACTAATGAGTTAGTTGCGGGATGATGCATTACGGAACGAGTAAAGAGACTTGCCGGTAATGAGATTGAGCTAGGTATTGAGATACCGACGATCGAATCTCGGCCAAGTAACATACCGATGACAAAGGGAACAACGTATGTAGTTATGCGGTTTGACCGATAAAGATCTTCGTAGAATATGTAGGGACCAATATGAGCATCCAGGTGCTATTGATTGTTGACCGGAGATGTGTCTCGGTCATGTCTACATAGTTCTCGAACCCTTAGGGTCCGCACGCTTAACGTTCGGTGACGATCGGTATTATGAGTTTATGTGTTTTGATGTACCGCAGGTAGTTCGAAGTCCCGGATATGATCAAGGACATGACGAGGAGTCTCGAAATGGTCGAGACATAAAGATCGATATATTGGACGACTATATTTGGACATCGGAATGGTTCCGGGTGAAATCGGGATTTTACCGGAGTACCGGGAGGTTACCAGAACCCCCCGGTAAGTGTATGGGCCTTATTGGGCCATAGTGGAGAGAGAGAGAGAGGAGACCAGGGCAGGCCGCGCGCCCCCTCTCCCTCTGGTCCGAATTGGACTTGGAGGGGTATCGTGGTGGGCGCACGGCAGATGCCAAGGGATGGCTAAAGAGAGGAGGAGGCTCGAGGGCGCTGGTGGGCTCCGGAGGCGAGGTTGGCATGAGCGGGCGCGGGACGCCAGACATACCCAGGTTTGGGGCTCTCCGGAGAGATATACCCCTAGTCCTGCCGAGTATAGTTGGATGATCGATAGTACAATGTTGCTCCTGGAGCTGTATGGAGGAGGAAGGAAGCTGGCCAAGGCTTGGGCTGCTCCTTCTCTCCGGTGTTGCTGTTTTGTGGCTAGTCCTCTCGCTCGCCCCTCAATGATCGTGGGCTCCCGGGGGTTTTATAGTCCAACCCCCCGGGGGTACAATGGTAATGTTATAAGTCGGTGGGTCCGTGTTGTCGGTGTCCGTGGACCCGGGCTGGGTCCCTCTGAGGGCTTGTGGTTCGCCGGGTTCCCCTAGGTGCGGGCCCCGCAAGCCTAGGGGGACTGTGCGCCGTCTTGTCGGTCGTCAGGGCGTGGCCGAGTTGAGTCGCGTACAGTGCTCTCCGTCAGGTTGCTGCTTGCTGTCGTCAGCGGCGAGGGCGGGGGCACTGTTGCCTCGCCGGCCCTGGTTAGCGGGTAGGTGAGGGGCGCTGTTGCCACGTTCCTGCTGACCAGAGGCATGGGCGGGGCACTGTTGCCTCGGTCATCGTTGATTGAAGTCTCGTCCCCATCATACGGCCTGGATGGGACGGGAGTTGTCCCGCGCCTGGATTGCATAGCACGCCATGGGTGGCGCTGGCTTGTTGAGGAGGCTTTGGCCGTGCCGGGTTCGGCTGTCTTGCGCCAGTTGTTGAGGCCGAGTCGACGTGTCTTGCTGGGTAGGCTAGTCTGGCCGGCTTGCGGGGCTTGGCCGGGTCGAGCGACCTGGCCAAGCGCGTGCCGGTATAGAGGGGCGGTGCCAGCCCCGTTGTTTTTGAAGAGGATCCGGGTTCCGTTGCCTGCCCGGGGTCCATCCCCCAGACAGTAGTCCCTGAAGCTGTGAAGGTCTGCCGTCTTCGGATGAGTGGGCCTTCGCAGTTTCCCCCTTAAGCAACGTGGATTCTGCGAGCGCCGGGTCCGGCAACACCCACTTTGTGATGGTTTTCTCGGAAACCGGATCGCGGCATCTCGGCCGTGGCGGGGATCGAGAAGTCCGCCGAATCTTGGGGCAATCCCTCGGGCTTTGCGCGGGCGCCACGTGGTGCCCGGAAGTCGGAGGGGCCTGACAGGCCACGCGCGTGATGGGACCGGGCGACGGGCTGGGGCCCACCGCCGCGCGCCCTCGGCCCAAGCGCGCGGATTTATTGCGGCGTCCGGGAGCCGGTTGCTCTTCCCCGGGCAGTTACTGCGCGTGTACGTGCGCACTTATTGCGGGGTAGTGGAACGGGCGCATGCAGATGATCCCACTTCCCCACTTCCCCTCGTTCAAACCGAGGGTTATAAATCGGGGGGCAGGGGGGCGGCGGACATTATTCTCGCTCGCGCCCTCCTGTCCCTTTGCTCTCGCTCCGCTCTTTGCAACTGACGCACTGCGGCGCCCGCTGCTCCGAGCAGAACTCCTTCGCCGTCCATCTTCCTTCTTCTTCCTTCGATCATGTCGCTGCCATCGGGCTCCTGGATGGGTTCGAATGTCACCTCCGAGGACATCACCCAACTCCGGGCGACGCGGCGTCTGCCGCGGGAGACGGACGACGGCGTCCGCCTGCCGCGCGGGTATGTCTCGTGTTTTTCTTCATGTGTCTTGAATTGCTGACCACGGCACGGAACGGTCGGTGCTGACGCCAGTTGTCGGTGTAGTGGCGTTGGGCAGGGGAGGCGGCGACGCGGGCGGAGCCGGGTCCCCGCATGGGGCGGCGCCGAGCCACTCGCATGGGAAAGATAGCGTCGCGCCGCGACCCCGGGCCCCGAAGCGCACGGCGGACCCGGCGGGGGCCGGCCAAGAGGAAGCGCGGTGGCGGGCACGGGAGGCCAACCCCGGTCCCGGTCTTGGCAGGGTAAGCTTCATCTCTCGTTTGCGCTCAGTTTTTTTTCTTGAGCTAATCTTGTTTCTCTTCTGCTCATTCTCTCTTCTTCTCCAGGTCGCCAATCGCGCTGGCGAGGGCGGCGGCGGAAGCCGCGACCGCCGAAGGGGCCGCGTTCCGCAAGAGCCGGTCCGACCTCGCCGACCAGGCCGACGTGGAGGGACGGGCCAACTCGGACCTCGGCCTGGATCCGAACGACGCCGAAGCCTTGGCCTGGCGGGACAGGAACCGGGCCGAGCCGAAGCTGGAGGCGGCGTCGGCCCGTGCTTGGACCGACGCGGCGGCGGCATGGGCGCAAGCTGGCGCAAAGCCGGCCTGGCGCGAGATGCCGGAGGGTACGATGGTGGCGGCGACGGTTTTTGAGCCGTCGTCGGTGAGGGAGCGCGGCCGTGGAGGCCGGGCTGAGGTGGTGATCCCCGACCGGGAGGTCGTGGAGGTAGAGGATGACACCCCGCCGCGGGCCGACGTGGTCGAGCAAGCGGGGACTGATGGTGGTGGAGGCGGCGTCGTTTTGGAAGAGACGTTGCGGGCAGCGGTGTCGGAGGCGCCGCCGATTTTGGAGGAGGCACCGCGGGCGGCGGTGCCGGAGGCCACCCCGGCAGCTGGGCCGGAGACGGCGACGCAGGGCGTCCCGGCGTCCGGGTCAGAGACGGCGACGCAGGGTGTCCTGGCGTTCAGGTCGTCGTTGGCGCTGGGAGGGGCGTCGGAGGAGGTGCTAGCCGCGTCGCGAGCGGCCAGCGGGGAGTACGCCTTGGTGCCCCGGCAGGGAGGGCGCCGAGCTGCCGTGCCACAGCCGGCGCGGATAGGGGGCGCCGTTGTCTTCGGGCCTCAGACCCAGGAGGAGGCGGCGCTGGACGCCGTCAGTCGCCGCCTGCGAGGCCGGACAGAAGAGCTCGAGGCCTTCGCCCAGGCCGAGGTGGAGCGGACGCGTGACCTGGAGCGCGCCGTTCTGGTAAGTCTTCTTGTAATTTTTTTCTTTGTGGGGCCGCGCCAGCGCACCCACTGGGTGTAGCCCCCAAGGTTCGAGCCAACTACGTAGTAGTTGGGTCGAATCTTTAGAGTGTTGGCCTTGTTCTGATTTCTGCTTTCTTCAGCATCTCGACGCCTTCCGGGTCGCCGCCTACAATCGTCTCCTGGGCAAGCACCGGGAGCTCATGGAGCAGCTTGCCGCCAAGGAGGAGGAGCTCCGCGTCGCCGCAGGTATTCTTGTGCTCTTTTCTAGTGGGGGCGCTCTAGCGCACCCACTGGGTGTAGCCCCCGAGATTTGGGCCAACTGTGTAACAGTTGGGCCAAATCTTAAGTCTTGCTTTTTTTCTTTTGCTGACTCCTTCTTTTTCGCAGCCGAGGTGCTGTCCTGGCGGACTCGTCTGCTCCGGGCCGGTCATCACTACGATCGGCTCGTTGCCAACACCGACCGTCTTGGTGTCGAGGCGGCGCAGGCGAGGGCCGAGGCGGCCGCGGTTCGGCGGTCTCTCGATGAGGCCAACCGGCTGCATGTGCAGCTGGCGGGTCACAAGAGCTGCCTCGAGGCCGAGGTGGAGCTCCTTAAGGCGGAAGCCGCCAAGGTGGCAGAGGCGCAGCAGGCCCTGGTGGAGGCGGACCAGCAGCGCGGCCAGCTGGCCGACGACAAGGGCCGGCTCCAGGCCGAGGTGGATCGCCTGCGGGGGCAGGTCACCACGGCTGAGGGGGCCGTGAGGACGAGGCCCGTCGCCGCGAGGCGGCCGAGAAGGCGGCCGAAGACAAGGACGCCGAGTTGAAGGCGGCCCTTGCCAAGGCAGCCGATCTGGAGAAGGCACTCGAGGAGCGCGACCGCGCCATCGAGCGGGAGCGGCATGGTACGTTGCTTGAGGCGCAGCACCTGGAAGAGTCCTTCTCCAGTAAGTGCTTTTTCTTATCGTTTGCCGGGTTGGGATCCGGCCTTTCTTCCTTGTTGTTCTTCTTCTAACTCGCTTCTTCCTTTGCGGCAGGGGCCTTCCCAGAGATGCAGCGGCTGGCGGAGGAAGCCCTCTGCTATCAGCGCGACCCGACCGGCGTCGTTGGGTCCGGGACGGACCCGCGGGTGGCCTGTACCTTCCCGGAGATCATCGCCGCCGCTGAGGCCTGCCTGCAGGTCCTGGGAACGCAGTTAGGGCGGCTGTCCCAGGCCGGCACCGCAATGATGGTGGCCCTATGGCCGGACTCCGTCCAACCGAGCAGCTTCTCACGCCTGGCGCGTTGGTTGGAGATGGGGCCGGACTGGCTTGGCGATTGACGCGTCTCCGCCACTCGTGCCGGTGCTGAGATGGCGCTCCGGTTCGCGCTATCCTGGCATCCGGACCTGCAGCTGGACGCGTTGATGGGCCAGCGGGCCGGTTCGGAGCAGCTCTTGCAGGAGCAAGCCGACCGGATTGCCTCCCGGGCCAGCTACATCGCCGAGTTCGCCTTCCACGATGAGTTCCATCCGAAGCGGGCGGAAGACGGCAGGGCCGTGGGCGGCGACGACTACGGCTTGCTCCTCCACGATCCGGAGGGGAGCTCGGAGGAGACGGGCGTCTACCGCGACGTGGGTGCTGAGGAGGACACCGGCACCTCGCTGGACCCGGAGGCCGCCAGGGAAGAGCCGTCGATGTCGCGACGCGGCGCTGGAGATGCCTGAGACACTTTGTGTAAAATCTGTTAAATAGCAGGTCCAACCACCCACTGGGGGTTTTAGGGTGTAATGAACTCGGGCCGTGGGCCTTTTCTTAAATACTTGTGTAGATGTCGTGGGTGCTTTTGCTTTTTGCCTTCCGTTTTTTGGACCGATTTCATGCGCTTTTCCTTTCTCAAACCTCCCCCCCGCGAGTCAGACGGCCGAGGCTCCGGTCCGTGACAAGGAGTTCGGTTCTTTGAGAGGAGCGCGCAGGACTTGGGTCCCTCGAAACATTGAGCGCGAGCGAAACACCCACTGGGCCGGCTGGCGGCAATCCGGCGAAGCCGGTTGGTGAGCAGCCGGTCGTGCGGCTGTTCATTTGATGAATGGTGGGCCGGGTTGATCGACCCGGCAGCCTTTGACTTAGTGTATGAAGCGTAAAGGAGCTTTGGCCCGTTGTGCTTGCCAGCCGACAGCCAAAGCTGGAGCTGTGGCTTTAGGGCAAAGTGGGGGACCGCAGCATCCTAACTTTATCAGGAATCACCAAGTAAGGCGGTGGGGTGGCGACCGAGCCGGCCAGCCCCCGAGCCCCCGGGTCGAGCGAGTCGGACCGGTGGCCGGGTTCAGTGGTATAGTGATGCAAGAAAATAGGGACACAATAAATTGGTCGACGAAAAGCAGCCCCTGAGTCTCGTTCGGGGACCCCATAGTTTCATGCGTTTACAAGAGGCGATGATACATACGCTCGTGCGGCTAACTGTAAAACGGGCGGAGGAGTTCCGCGTTCCACGGCCGGGTCGTTTCTTCACCGGCGGTGTCCTTCTTGCGCTTCCTTGACTTGCGTGCATCGATGAGGTAGTAGGCGTTGCGGTCGCGCAAGGCCCTGCTCACGATGAACGGGCCCTCCCATGGAGGGGACAACTTGTGCTGGCCTGCCTGCTCTTGGACAAGTCGGAGGACGAGGTCGCCCTCGCGGAACACGAGGGGATGGATCTTCTTGCTGTGGTAGTGCCTCATGCCTTGCTGGTAGATGGCCGAGCGACTGAGCGCCAGGAGGCGTGCTTGTTCGAGCAGGTCGACGTCATCTTCGTGGGCTTCTCTGGCTTTGGCTTCGGTGTACATCGCGACGCGCGGCGAGTCAAACTCGACGTCGGTCGGGATGACGGCTTCGGCTCCGTAGACAAGGAAGAACGGGGTGAACCCGGTCGACCGATTCGGCGTGGTGCGTAGACTCCATAGAACGGCTGGCAACTCATAAAGCCAGCTGCCGGGTGAGCGGATGAGCGGCTCGACGAGTCGCGGCTTGACGCCGGACAGGATGAGTCCATTACCCCGCTCGACCTGCCCGTTGGACTGCGGATGCGCAACGGAGGCCAGGTCGAGGCGGATACCGGAGACGGAGCAGTATTGCTCGAGCGCGCCCTTGGCGAAGTTGGTGCCGTTGTCAGTGATGATGCTGTTCGGCATGCCGTAGCGCACCGCTATGTCCTTGATGAACCGGACGGCTGTTGGCCCGTCCAGTTTCTTGATTGGTCTTGCCTCGATCCACTTGGTGAATTTGTCCACTGCCACCAGCAAGTGCGTCATGCCGCCTCGAGCGGTTTTTGAAGGGTCCCACCATGTCGAGTCCCCAGACCGCGAAGGGCCAGGCGATCGGTATGGTGCGGAGTGCTGACGCCGGCTGGTGGCTGCGTTTGCTGAAGCGCTGGCATCCCTCACACTTGAGGACGAGCGACTCGGCATCTTGGAGGGCCGTGGCCAGTGGAAACCATGGCGGAACGCCTTGGCCACCAGGGATCGTGATGCGGCGTGGTGCCCACACTCGCCCTGATGTATGTCGAGGAGGATGTCGATGCCCCATTCCTGCTCGACGCAGCGCTGGAACACGCCGGTGGAGCTGCGCTTGACGAGCTCGTTGTTGATGATGCTGTAGGGGGATGCCCGGCGCTGCACTTGCCGAGCTTCGGTCTCGTCCATGGGGAGAACCCCGTTCTCCAAAAATTCTGATATTGGGAGGGCCCAAGATGGAGCCGCAACCACGGCGAAGACGGCCACCAGGGTGGGTTCCGAGTCGGCAGCCCCCGAGCCGGGTTGAACAGCCCCCGGGTCGGGGATGGCGACGGCCGGGTCCGGGATGATGGTGGCCGGGTCGAGCTGAGCAGCCCCCGGGCCGGGTTGAGGTGCGGCCGGGTCGTCTGGAACGTGGATGGACTCGGAGTCCGGCGATGGCTTGACGGACGGCTTGCGCAGGTGCTTGAGGGAGACGTCGGACGGGATGGCTTGTCGTGACGAGGCGATCTTGGCGAGCGTGTCGGCTGCTTCGTTCTCCGCGCGCGGGACGTGGAGGGAACTCGCAACCCTCGAAGGATCCGGACAGCTTCTGGACGAGGAAGCGGTAGCTTGCCATGTTGGAGTCGCGGGCGTCCCATTCGCCGGAGCATTGCTGCACCACCAGGTCCGAGTCGCCGTAGCACAGGATGCGCCGGATGTCGAGTTCCTTGGCAAGACGGAGGCCGTGCACAAGGGCTTCATACTCGGCGATGTTGTTGGAGGCGGTGAAGTGGATCTGGAGCGCGTAGCGGAGCCGGTCGCCCTTCGGGGACGACAGTACGATGCCGGCCCCCAAGCCGAGTCGCATCTTGGACCCGTCGAAGTGCATGCGCCAATGCGTCGAGTCGGGAGGCGGCGACAAGTACTGGGTCTCGGCCCAGTCGACGAGGAAGTCGGCCAGGGCTTGAGACTTGATCACGGTGCGGGGCTCGTAGAGGATGGTGTGGCCAGCTAGCTGGATCGCCCACTTGGCAACCCAGCCAGAGGCATCCCGGCACCCGATGATTTCTCCGATAGGCGCCGTGCTGACCACGGTGACGACGTGCTCTTGGAAATACTGCTTCAGCCTCTTGGCGGTGAAGTACACGCTGTAACACATCTTCTGGATGTGTGGGTAGTTCTGCTTGGAGAGGGAGAGCACCTCGCTCAGGTAGTAGACTGGGCGCTGGACGGCTTGGATCTTGCCCTTCTCTGGTCGCTCGACCACCAGCACCGTGCTGACCGCCCGCGAGGTCGCGGCTATGTAGAGCAACAACGGCTCCTTGTCGGTCGGCGCTGCCAGGACTGGTGCGGTGGAGAGCATGCGCTTGAGGTCTTGGAAGGCCTCGTCTGCCTTGCCGTTTCATTCGAACGGGCTCGTCTTCTTCATCAGCTGGTACAGGGGTAGCACCCTCTTGCCCAGCCGGCTTAGAAACCGGCTGACCGAGGCCAAGCATCCGGTGAACTTCTGGACATCGCGCAGCCGAGCCGGCTTGTGCATGTGCTCGATGGCCTTGATCTTCTCCGGGTTCGCCTCAATGCCGCGTTCCAAGATGAGGAGGCCGAGTAGCTTTCCGGCCGAGACGCCGAAGACGCATTTTTCCGGGTTAAGCTTGACCTTGTATTCGCGGAGGTTGGCGAAGGTTTCCTTCAAATCGTCGAGGAGCGTGAGGTGCTGCTTGGTCTTCACCACGATGTCGTCCACATATACATGGATATTGCGGCCGAGTTGCTGCAGCAGGCATTTCTGCATGTAGCGCTGGAAGGTGGCGCCGGCGTTCTTCAAGCCGAACGACATGGTGATGTAGCAATACTCCCCAAAGGGCATGATGAAGGACGTCTTCAGGGCGTCGGCCGGGTCCAGCTTGATCTGGTGGTAGCCGGAGTAAGTGTCCAGGAAGGACAGGAGCTCACACCCGGCGGTCGAGTCGAGGACTTGGTTGATCCGCGGGAGGGCGAACGGATCCTTGGGACATGCCTTGTTAAGGCTGGTGTAGTCGATACACATGCGCCAGGTCTCGTTCTTCTTCAGGACGAGGACTGGATTGGCCAGCCACTCGGGGTGAAACACTTCCATTATGAAGCCGGCCGCCAAAAGCTTGGCGACCTCTTCACCAATGGTTCTTCTCTTCTCTTTGGAAAATCGTCGTAGGGGTTGACGGACAGGCTTGGCATCCTTGCGGACGTGAAGTTTGTGCTCGGCGTACTTCCTCGGGATACCCGGCATGTCCTTGGGGGTCCATGCAAAGATATCCCGATTCTCACGGAGGAAGTCGACGAGCTCGCCTTCCTATTTGCTATCGAGGCGGGCGCCTATGAAAACGTACTTGCTGCAGCTGGGGTCTTCTGGGTTGAGCTTCACTCTCTTGGTCTCCTTGGAGGGCTTGAAGGCGGCCTCGTCGGCCGGGTCCGGGGTCGGGATCGACGCGGCGGAGGCCTCGCCTGCCAGGGCGACGATCCGGTCGAGCTGGCGCCGCTCCTTGGCAATGACCAGCGACTCGGCCAACTTGGCGCCGTCTCGGGCGCACTCCAGGGACTTGCGGTAATCGCCGGTGACGGTGATGAGGCCCTCGGGACCCGACATCTTCATCTTCAGGTACGCGTAGTGGGGAACCGCCATGAACTTGGCAAGCGCGGGCCGGCCCAGCAACGCGTGATACGCGCTGGACAGGTCCACCACCTCGAACCAGATCGGTTCGCGCCAGAAGTGGCTGCTGTCACCGAACAAGACATCTAGCCGGACCCGACCAATGGGGGAGCAGGAGAGGCCGGGCACGATGCCGTGGAAGATCGTTCGGGTTGGCTCCAGGTACTCGGCCTTGAGGCCGAGCTTAGTCATTGTGTCGCGGTAGAGGATGTTGATCCTGCTGCCGCCGTCGATGAGGACTCGGGAGAGCTTGCATGTGCGCCGCGCGATGATGGTGGGGTTGAGGACGAGGGCGTAACCACCCAGGCTCGGCATGACTGCCGGGTGATCCTCCCGGGTCCAGGTGATCGGGCGATCCGACCAATGCATGAACTCCGGCTTGGCTGGGACGACGGTGTTCACCTCCTGCCGAAGGAGGCGCTCGCTGTGCTTGTCGTCGTCGTGGCTGGTGAAGACGACGTAGGCCGCGCTCTGGTCTGGGTAGGCGTCGTCGCGCATCGTGCCGCCAGCTGGAGGCGGCGGTGGAGGCGGAGGCGGCTGTCCCGCGCCTGGAGCCCGAGCCGGAGGGGGCGGGACGTCGCCCCTCATGATGCGCTTTGTGATGGTGCACTGCCGAAGCGTGTGCGTGGAGGGTCTTGCGCCGCTGTGGTGCTTGCAGGGGGCGTCGAGCATCTGCTCGAAGCTCATGGCGGGTTGCCATGTCGTCTTGCCGGTTTGCCGGCGTTTCGCCGCTGGGTCCGCCGCGGGCTCGGTGGCCGCGACGAGCCGGTTGTCGTGACGCGGCGCCGGCTGGTCGGCCTTGCGCTTGTTGTTCTGGTGATGGTGCTGCCGGCTGCTTTCACCGGCCGGCTTCGGAGGGGGAACCGGCTTCGCTTTGCCGGCTTCATCCAGCGCCACCTGGATCTTCATGGGGGAGTCGGCGTTGGCGTACTTGTCCGCCGTCACCATGAGCGCGGCCATGGTGGCCGGCTCGGAGCGTAAGAGCTTGTGCTTGAGGAGGGTGCCGTCTCGGCACCCGCTGATGAAGTACTGGATCGCGTGGACTTCATGGACGCCCTCGCAGCTATTCCGGAGCTCGGTCCAGCGTGCGAGGTACTTGCGACCGGTCTCCGTAGTGTTGGGGAACGTAGTAATTTCAAAAAATTTCCTACGCACACGCAAGATCATGGTGATGCATAGCAACGAGAGGGGAGAGTGTTGTCCACGTACCCTCGTAGACCAACAGCGGAAGCGTTATCACAACGCGGTTGATGTAGTCGTACGTCTTCACGACCCGACCGATCAAGTACCGAACGTACGGCACCTCCGAGTTCTACACACGTTCAGCTCGATGACGTCCCTCGAACTCCGATCCAGCCGAGTGTTGAGGAAGAGTTTCGTCAGCACGACGGCGTGGTGACGATGATGATGTTCCACCGACGCAGGGCTTCGCCTAAGCTCCGCAACGGTATTATCGAGGTGTAATATGGTGGAGGGGGGCACCGCACACGGCTAAGAGATCTCAAGGATCAATTGTTGTGTCTCTGGGGTGCCACCCTGCCCCCGTATATAAAGGAGCAAGGGGGAGGCAGCCGGCCAAGGGGAGAGGCGCGCCATAGGGGGGAGTCCTACTCCCACCGGGAGTAGGACTCCTCCTTTCCTTGTGGGAGTAGGAGAAGGGAAGGGGGAAGGAGAAAGAAGGAAGGGTGCGCCCCCCTTCCCTAGTCCAATTCGGACCAGACCATGGGGAGGGGTGCAGCCACCTTTTGAGGCCTTTCTCTCCTTTCCCGTATGGCCCATTAAGGCCCAATACGAATTCCCGTAACTCTCCGGTACTCCGAAAAATATCCGAATCACTCGGAACCTTTCTGAAGTCCGAATATAGTCGTCCAATATATCGATCTTTACGTCTCGACCATTTCAAGACTCCTCGTCATATCCCCGATCTCATCCGGGACTCCGAACTCCTTCGGTACATCAAAACTCAATAAAACTGTCATCGTAACGTTAAGCGTGCGGACCCTACGGGTTCGAGAATTATGTAGACATGACCGAGACACGTCTCCGGTCAATAACCAATAGCGGGACCTGGATGCCCATATTGGCTCCCACATATTCTACGAAGATCTTTATCGGTCAGACCGCATAACAACATACGTTGTTCCCTTTGTCACCGGTATGTTACTTGCCCAAGATTTGATCGTCGGTATCTCGATACCTAGTTCAATCTCGTTACCGGCAAGTCTCTTTACTCGTTCCGTAACACATCATCCCGGAACTAACTCATTAGTCACAATGCTTGCAAGGCTTATAGTGATGTTCATTACGGAGTGGGCCCAGAGATACCTCTCCGACAATTGGAGTGACAAATCCTAATCTCGAAATACGCCAACCCAACAAGTACCTTTGGAGACACCTGTAGAGCACCTTTATAATCACCCATTTACGTTGTGACGTTTGGTAGCACACAAAGTGTTCCTCCGATAAACGGGAGTTGCATAATCTCATAGTCATAGGAACATGTATAAGTCATGAAGAAAGCAATAGCAACATACTAAACGATCGAGTGCTAAGCTAACGGAATGGGTCAAGTCAATCACGTCATTTTCCTAATGAGGTGATCTCGTTAATCAAATGACAACTTATGTCTATGGCTAGGAAACATAACCATCTGTGATTAACGAGCTAGTCAAGTAGAGGCATACTAGTGACACTCTGTTTGTCTATGTATTCACACATGTATTATGTTTCCGGTTAATACAATTCTAGCATGAATAATAAACATTTATCATGATATAACGAAATAAATAATAACTTTATTATTGCCTCTAGGGCATATTTCCTTCAGTCTCCCACTTGCACTAGAGTCAATAATCTAGTTCACATCGCCATGTGATTTAACATGAATAATTCACATCACCATGTGATTAACACCCATAGTTCACATCTCTATGTGAACAACACTCAAAGGGTTTACTAGAGTCAATAATCTAGTTCACATCGCTATGTGATTAACACCCAGAGAGTACTAAGGTGTGATCATGTTTTGATTGTGAGATAATTTTAGTCAACGGGTCTGTCACATTCAGATCCGTAAGTATTTTGCAAATTTCTATGTTTACAATGCTCTGCACGGAGCTACTCTTAGCTAATTGCTCCCACTTTCAATATGTATCTAGACCGAGACTTAGATTCATCTAGATTAGTGTCAAAACTTGCATCGACGTAACCCTTTATGACGAACCTTTTGTCACTTCCATAATCGAGAAACATATCCTTATTCCACTAAGGATAATTTTGACCGCTGTCCAGTGATCTACTCCTAGATCACTATTGTACTTCCTTGCCAAAATCAGTGTAGGGCATACAATAGATCTGGTACACAGCATGGCATACTTTATAGAACCTATGGCCAAGGCATAGGGAATTACTTTCATTCTCTTTCTATCTTCTGCCTTGGTCGGGCTTTGAGTCTTACTCAATTTCACACCTTGTAACACAGGCAAGAACTCTTTCTTTGACTGTTCTATTTTGAACTACTTCAAAATCTTGTTAAGGTATGTACTCATTGAAAAACTTATCAAGCGTCTTCATCTATCTCTATAGATCTTGATGCTCAATATGTAAGCAGCTTCACCGAGGTCTTTCTTTGAAAAACTCCTTCAAACACTCCTTTATGCTTTGCAGAATAATTCTACATTATTTCCGATCAACAATATGTCATTCACATATACTTATCAGAAATGCTGTAGTGCTCCCACTCACTTTCTTGTAAATACAGGCTTCACCGCAAGTCTGTATACAACTATATGCTTTGATCAACTTATCAAAGTGTATATTCCAACTCCGAGATGCTTGCACCAGTCCATTGATGGATCGCTGGAGCTTGCATATTTTGTTAGCACCTTTAGGATTGCCAAAACCTTCTGGTTGCATCATATACAACTCTTCTTTAATAAATCCATTAAGGAATGCAGTTTTGTTTATCCCTTTGCCATATTTCATAAAATGCGGCAATTGCTAACATGATTCGGACAGACTTAAGCATAGATACGAGTGAGAAACTCTCATCGTAGTCAACATCTTGAACTTGTCGAAAACCTTTTGCGACAATTCTAGCTTTGTAGATAGTGACACTACTATCAGCGTCCGTCTTCCTCTTGAAGATCCATTTATTCTCAATTGCTTGCCGATTATCGGGCAAGTCAACCAAAGTCCACACTTTGTTCTCATACATGGATCTCATCTCAGATTTCATGGCCTCAAGCCATTTTGCGGAATCTGGGCTCACCATCGCTTCTTCATAGTTCGTAGGTTTGTCATGGTCTAGTAACATAACCTCCAGAACAGGATTACCGTACCACTCTGGTGCGGATCTTACTCTGGTTGACCTACAAGGTTTAGTAACAACTTGATCTGAAGTTTCATGATCATCATCATTAACTTCCTCACTCATTGGTATAGACGTCACAGGAATCGTTTCTTGTGATGAACTACTTTCCATAAGGGAGCAGGTACAGTTACCTCATCAAGTTCTACTTTCCTCCCACTCACTTCTTTCGAGAGAAACTCCTTCTCTAGAAAGTATCCATACTAAGCAACGAATGTCTTGCCTTCGGATCTGTGATAGAAGGTGTACCCAACTGTCTCCTTTGGGTATCCTATGAAGACACATTTCTCCGATTTGGGTTTGAGCTTATCAGGATGAAACTTTTTCACATAAGCATCGCAACCCCAAACTTTAAGAAACGACAACTTTGGTTTCTTGCCAAACCACAGTTCATAAGGCGTCGTCTCAACGGATTTTGATGGTGCCCTATTTAACGTGAATACAGCTGTCTCTAATGCTTAACCCCCAAAACGATTAGTGGTAAATTGGTAAGAGACATCATAGATTGCACTATATCCAATAAAGTACGGTTATGACGTTCGGACACACCATTATGCTGTGGTGTTCCAGGTGGCATGAATTTGTGAAACTATTCCACATTGTTTTAACTGAAGGCCAAACTCGTAACTTAAATACTCTTCTCCACGATCAGATCGTAGAAACTTTATTTTCTTGTTACGATGATTTTCTGCTTCACTCTGAAATTATATGAACTTTTCAAATGTTTCAGACTCTTGTTTCATTAAGTAGATATACCCATATCTGCTCAAATCATCTGTGAAGGTCAGAAAACAATGATACCTGCTACGAGCCTCAATATTCATCGGACCACATACATCTGTATGTATGATTTCCAACAAATCTGTTGCTCTCTCCATAGTTTCGGAGAACGACGTTTTAGTCATCTTGCCCATGAGGCACGGTTCGCAAGCATCAAGTGATTCATAATCAAGTGATTCCAAAATCCCATCAGTATGGAGTTTCTTCATGCGCTTTACACCAATATGACCTAAACGGCAGTGCCACAAATAAGTTGCACTATCATTATTAACTTTGCATCTTTTGGCTTCAATAGTATGAATATGTGTATCACTACGATCGAGATCCAACAAACCATTTTCGTTGGTGTGTATGACCATAGAAGGTTTTATTCATGTAAACAGAACAACAATTGTTCTCTAATTTAAATGAATAACCGTATTGCAATAAACATGATCAAATCATATTCATGCTCAACGCAAACACCAAATAACACTTATTTAGTTTCAACACTAATCCCGAAAGTACAGGGAGTGTGCGATGATGATCATATCAATCTTGGAACTACTTCCAACACACATCGTCACCTCGCCTTTTACTAGTCTCTGTTTATTCTGCAACTCCCGATTCGAGTTACTACTTTAGCAACAGAACCAGTATCAAATACTGAGGGGTTGCTATAAACACTAGTAAGTACACATCAATAACATGTATATCCAATATACCTTTGTTCACTTTGCCATCTTTCTTATCCACCAAATACTTGGGGTAGTTCCGCTTCCAGTGACCAGTCCCTTTGCAGTAGAAGCACTTAGTCTCAGGCTTAGGTACAGACTTGGGCTTCTTCACTTGAGTAGCAACTTGCTTGCCGTTCTTTTTGAAGTTCCCCTTCTTCCCTTTGCCCTTTTCTTGAAACTAGTGGTCTCGTCAACCATCAACACTTGATGTTTTTCTTGATTTCTACCTTCGTCGATTTCAGCATCACGAAGAGCTCGGGAATTACTTTTGTCATCCCTTGCATACTATAGTTCATCACGAAGTTCTACTAACTTGGTGATGGTGACTAGAGAATTCTGTCAATCACTATTTTATCTGGAAGATAAACTCCCACTTGATTCAAGCGATTGTAATACCCAGACAATCTGAGCACATGCTCACTAGTTGAGCGATTCTCCTCCATCTTTTAGCTATAGAACTTGTTGGAGACTTCATATCTCTCAACTCGGGTATTTGCTTGAAATATTAACTTCAACTCCTGGAACATCTCATATGGTCCATGACGTTTCAAAACGTCTTTGAAGTCCCGATTCTAAGCCGTTAAGCATGGTGCACTAAACTATCAAGTAGTCATCATATTGAGCTAGCTAAACGTTCATAACGTCTGCATCTGCTCCTGCAATAGGTCTGTCACCTAGCGGTGCATCAAGGACATAATTTTTCTGTGCAGCAATGAGGATAATCCTCAGATCACGGATTCAATCCGCATCTTTGCTACTAACATCTTTCAACATAATTTTCTCTAGGAACATATCAAAAATAACCACAGGGAAGCAACAACGCGAGCTATTGATCTACAACATAATTTGCAAAATACTATCAGGACTAAGTTCATGATAAATTTAAGTTCAATTAATCATATTACTTAAGAACTCCCACTTAGATAGACATCCCTCTAATCCTCTAAGTGATCACGTGATCCATATCAACTAAACCATGTCCGATCATCACGTGAGATGGAGTAGTTTCAATGGTGAACATCACTATGTTGATCATATCTACTATATGATTCACGCTCGACCTTTCGGTCTCCGTGTTCTGAGGCCATATCTGTTATATGCTAGGCTTGTCAAGTTTAACTTGAGCATTCCGCGTGTGCAACTGTTTTCCACCCGTTGTATTTGAACGTAGAGCCTATCACACCCGATCATCACGTGGTGTCTCAGCACGAAGAACTTTCGCAACGGTGCATACTCAGGGAGAACACTTATACTTTGATAATTTAGTGAAGGATCATCTTATAATGCTACCGTCAAACAAAGCAAGATAAGATGCACAAAGGATTAACATCACATGCAATCAATATAAGTGATATGATATGGCCATCATCATCTTGTGCTTGTGATCTCCATCTCCGAAGCACCGTGCTTGTGATCTCCATCTCCGAAGCATCGTCATGATCACCATCGTCACCGGCGCGACACCTTGATCTCCATCGTAGCATCGTTGTCGTCTCGCCAACTTATTGCTTTTACGACAATCGCTACTGCTTAGTGATAAAGTAAAACTATTACATGGCGATGGCATCTCATACAATAAAGCGACAACCATATGGCTCCTGCCAGTTGCCGACAACTGGTTACAAAACATGATCATCTCATACAACACATTATATCACATCATGTCTTGACCATATCACATCACAACATGCCCTGCAAAAACAAGTTAGACTTCCTCTACTTTGTTATCGCATATTTTACGTGGCTGCTACGGGCTTAGCAAGAACCGTTCTTACATACGCATCAAAACCACAACGATAGTTTGTCAAGTTGGTGCTGTTTTAACCTTCGCAAGGACCGGGCGTAGCCACACTCGGTTCAACTAAAGTGAGAGAGACAGACACCCGCTGGTCACCTTTAAGCAACGAGTGCTCGCAACGGTGAAACCAGTCTCGCGTAATGTCGGTCCGGGCCGCTTCATCTCACATACCGCTGAACCAAAGTATGACATGCTGGTAAGCAGTATGACTTATATCGCCCACAACTCACTTGTGTTCTACTCGTGCATAGCATCAACGCATAAAACCAGGCTCTGATACCACTGTTGGGGAACGTAGTAATTTCAAAAAATTTCCTACGCACACGCAAGATCATGGTGATGCATAGCAACGAGAGGGGAGAGTGTTTTCCACGTACCCTCGTAGACCGACAGCGGAAGCGTTATCACAACGCGGTTGATGTAGTCGTACGTCTTCATGATCCGACCGATCAAGTACCGAACGTACGGCACCTCCGAGTTCTACACACGTTCAGCTCGATGACGTCCCTCGAACTCCGATCCAGCCGAGTGTTGAGGGAGAGTTTCGTCAGCACGACGGCGTGGTGACGATGATGATGTTCCACCGACGCAGGGCTTCGCCTAAGCTCCGCAACGGTATTATCGAGGTGTAATATGGTGGAGGGGGGCACCGCACACGGCTAAGAGATCTCAAGGATCAATTGTCGTGTCTCTGGGGTGCCCCCCTGCCCCCGTATATAAAGGAGCAAGGGGGAGGCAGCCGGCCAAGGGAAGAGGCGCGCCATAGGGGGGAGTCCTACTCCCACCGGGAGTAGGACTCCTCCTTTCCTTGTGGGAGTAGGAGAAGGGAAGGGGGAAGGAGAAAGAAGGAAGGGTGCGCCCCCCTTCCCTAGTCCAATTCGGACCAGACCATGGGGAGGGGTGCAGCCACCTTTTGAGGCCTTTCTCTCCTTTCCCGTATGGCCCATTAAGGCCCAATACGAATTCCCGTAACTCTCCGGTACTCCGAAAAATATCCGAATCACTCGGAACCTTTCCGAAGTCCGAATATAGTCGTCCAATATATCGATCTTTACGTCTCGACCATTTCAACACTCCTCGTCATATCCCCGATCTTATCCGGGACTCCGAACTCCTTCGGTATATCAAAACTCAATAAAACTGTCATCGTAACGTTAAGCGTGCGGACCCTACGGGTTCGAGAACTATGTAGACATGACCGAGACACGTCTCCGGTCAATAACCAATAGCGGGACCTGGATGCCCATATTGGCTCCCACATATTCTACGAAGATCTTTATCGGTCAGACCGCATAACAACATACGTTGTTCCCTTTGTCACCGGTGTGTTACTTGTCCGAGATTTGATCGTCGGTATCTCGATACCTAGTTCAATCTCGTTACCGGCAAGTCTCTTTACTCGTTCCGTAACACATCATCCCGCAACTAACTCATTAGTCACAATGTTTGCAAGGCTTAGAGTGATGTGCATTACCGAGTGGGCCTAGATACCTCTCCGACAATTGGAGTAACAAATCCTAATCTCGAAATATGCCAACCCAACAAGTACCTTTGGAGACACCTGTAGAGCACCTTTATAATCACCCATTTACGTTGTGACGTTTGGTAGCACACAAAGTGTTCCTCCGGTAAACGGGAGTTGCATAATCTCATAGTCATAGGAACATGTATAAGTCATGAAGAAAGCAATAGCAACATACTAAACGATCGAGTGCTAAGCTAACGGAATGGGTCAAGTCAATCACGTCATTTTCCTAATGAGGTGATCTCGTTAATCAAATGACAACTTATGTCTATGGCTAGGAAACATAACCATCTATGATTAACGAGCTAGTCAAGTAGAGGCATACTAGTGACACTCTGTTTGTCTATGTATTCACACATGTATTATGTTTCCGGTTAATACAATTCTAGCATGAATAATAAACATTTATCATGATATAAGGAAATAAATAATAACTTTATTATTGCCTCTAGGGCATATTTTCTTCACGTAGGCCCTTGCACGCACATGGCGAGCTGGCTAGGGAGGCCGGGTCGCTTGTAGGTCCCCGTGAAGTTGTGGACGAAGGCTTCCTCAAAATCCACCGACGTGTTGATGCTGCCCATCGGCAGGCTGTTCAACCACGTGCGGGCCGACCCTTGGAGCATGAGCGGTGCGTAGCGCACGGCGAGACGACGATTGTCACCGGTGATGCCAATGGCCGTGGTATAGTCGGTGAGCTAGTCTTCTGGCTTCATCGTCCCGTTGTACTTGGGGTGTCGCGGGGGAGCATGAATCCTTTGGGGAAGGGCTCCTCCCGGATGCGCGGGCCGAAGCACGCCGGCCCGATAGCGCCGCTCTCCTCCACCTCCAGGGAGCGAGCGAGCTGATCGAGGTGGTGGCGAGCGTCGGCGTCGTTGATGGTGCGCGGGCCGAGTCGACTTGCGGTCATGCTACAGGGGGCCCGCTCGGTTGGAGCCAGACGCCGGCCATGCTGGCCGGGTCCGCGCTGGATCTCTAGGACAGGCTCGTCGCCCAATCCGCCGGTGGCTGTAGCGGCCGGTCGCGCCGAGTCCGGGCTCGGCCGGAGTGCACCTCGCCGGGTGGCGAGGAAGCGGTGTGCAGAAGTTCGCCGGGCCCGCCAAGGCGGGCGGAGCCGGATCCCGCCGGCTTGGCGAGCTGGTTGAAGCGGTCCTACTGGGTGTTGGCGGCGCGAAGGAGTTCACGCATCCGCCCGATGCGCTCTTTCAGCTCCTCACCCGCAAGCTGGTCCAGGCCGACTGCGGCTGCCTGGACAGCGCGCATGTTCTTCGCTGGGGTCTCGTAGACGGTTGGGACGGCGCCGAGGGCCCGGCCGATCGCTCCTCCCCGGGCACGCACATCGGCGACCTGGCTTGGCTCGGCCGCGGCGGGCGTGAATCCGTAGGCGGCATCGCGCTCCAGCTGAGCGGCGTCCAGGCGACGCTGAGTGGCGGCGAGCGTCTCAGATAGGTCCAGCATCTGCTGGCGCCTTTCCTCGAGCTGGGTTCGGGCCTCAGCGACGTTGGTGGCGTCGACGTCGGTGCCGATGGGGATGCGGAGGCTCTGCATCGCGGCGCTCAACGGATCGGACGGCTTGATCCGATCCGCTGCGGCTCTGGCTTCGGCAGCCTTCCTCGTCTTGCTCGACGAGGAGGAGGCGCCATCGCCGGTGACGAAGACCTCCACATGGACGTCCATTGCCCCGGCGGAAACACCGCCGCCGAGGGAGAGGGGAGAGTCAGAGTAGATGAGCACCTCGCTGGGGTACTCGTCGGCCGCGAACGCATCGGAGATGCGCAGCGCGGTGAAGGAGGCGACAAGCGCGCCGACGACATCGTCCGCCAGCGCGACGGACTCGTCGGCATAGGAGAAGGGCCCCGTCTGAAGCATGCTCCCGGCCAGCTCCTCGAGCTGCCTCATGGTGGGCGCCAACTGTCGTGGTGGACGCACGGCAGATGCCAAGGGATGGCTAAAGAGAGGAGGAGGCTCGAGGGCGCTGGTGGGCTCCAGAGGCGAGGTTGGCATGAGCGGGCGTGGGACGCCGGACATACCCAGGTTCGGGGCTCTCCGGAGAGATAATACCCCTAGTCCTGCCGAGTATAGTTGGATGATCGATAGTACAATGTTGGTCCTGGAGCTGTATGGAGGAGGAAGGAAGCTGGCCAAGGCTTGGGCTGCTCCTTTTCTCCGGTGTTGCCGTTTTGTGGCTAGTCCTCTCGCTCGCCCCTCAATGATCATGGGCTCCCGGGGGTTTTATAGTCCAACCCCCCGGGGGTACAATGGTAATGTTATAAGTCGGTGGGTCCATGTTGTCGGTGTCCGGGGACCCGGGCTGGGTCCCGCTGAGGGCTTGTGGTTCGCCGGGTTCCCCTAGGTGCGGGCCCCGCAAGCCTAGGGGGACTGTGCGCCGTCTTGTCGATCGTCAGGGTGTGGCCGAGTTGAGTCGTGTAGAGTGCTCTCCGTCAGGTTGCCGCTTCCTGTCGTCAGCGGCGCGGGCGGGGGCATTGTTGCCTCGCCGGCCCTGGTCAGCGGGTAGGTGAGGGGCACTGTTGGCACGTTCCTGCTAACCAGAGGCATGGGCGGGGCACTGTTGCCTCGGTCATCGTTGATTGAAGTCTCGTCCCCATCATACGGCCTGGATGGGATGGGAGTTGACCCGCGGCTGGATTGCGTAGCACGCCATGGGTGGCGCTGGCTTGTTGAGGAGGCTTTGGCCATGCCGGGTTCGGCTGTCTTGCGCCAGTTGTTGAGGCCGAGTCGACGTGTCTTGCCGGGTCGGCCCTCCCCCCTCCACTCCTTTATATACGTGGCCAGGGGGCACCCCATAGACACACAAGTTGATCATTGATCTCTTAGCCGTGTGCGGTGCCCCCCTCTACCATAATCCACCTCGGTCATATCATAGCGGTGCTTAGGCGAAGCCCTGCGTCGGTAACTTCATCATCACCGTCATCACGCCATCGTGCTGACGAAGCTCTCCCTCGAAGCTCTACTGGACCGTGAGTTCGTAGGACGTCGCCGAGCTGAACGGGTGCAGTCCGCGGAGGTTCCGTACCTTCGGTGCTAGGATCGGTCGATCGTGAAGACGTACGACTACATCAACCGCGTTGTCATAACGCTTCCACTTACGGTCTACGAGGGTACGTAGACAACACTCTCCCCTCTCGTTTCTATGCATCACCATGATCTGGCGTGTGCATGGGATTTTTTTTTGAAATTACTACGTTCCCCAACAGTGGCATCCGAGCTAGGTTTATGTGTAGATGTTATATGCACGAGTAGAACACAAGTGAGTTGTGGGCGATACTAGTCATACTGCTTAGCAGCATGTCATACTTTGATTCGGCAGTATTGTTGGATGAAGCGGCCCGGACCGACATTATGTGTACGCTTACGCGAGACTGGTTCTACCGACATGCTTCGCACAAAGGTGGTTGGCGGGTGTCAATTTCTCCAACTTTAGTTGAATCGAGTGTGGCTACGCCCGGTCCTTGTTGAAGGTTAAAACAGCACATACTTGACGAAAAATCGTTGTGGTTTTGATGCATAGGTAAGAACAGTTCTTGCTCAGCCCGTAGCAGCCACGTAAAACTTGCAACAACAAAGTAGAGGACGTCTAACTTGTTTTTGCAGGGCATGTTGTGATGTGATATGGTCAAGACATGATGCTAAATTTTATTGTATGAGATGATCATGTTTTGTAACGGAGTTATCGGCAACTGGCAGGAGCCATATGGTTGTCGCTTTATTGTATGCAGTGAAATCGCCCTATAATTGTTTTTACTTTATCACTAAGCGGTAGCGATAGTCGTAGAAACAATAGTTGGCGAGACGACAACGATGCTACGATGGAGATCAAGGTGTCGCGCCGGTGACGATGGTGATCATGACGGTGCTTTGGAGATGGAGATCAAAGGCACAAGATGATGATGGCCATATCATATCACTTATATTGATTGCATGTGATGTTTATCCTTTATGCATCTTATTTTGCTTAGTTCGGCGGTAGCATTATAAGATGATCTCTCACTAAATTTCAAGGTATAAGTGTTCTCCCTGAGTATGCACTGTTGCGACAGTTCGTCGTGCCGAGACACCACGTGATGATCGGGTGTGATAAGCTCTACGTTCACATACAACAGGTGCAAGCCAGTTTTGCACACGCAGAATACTCGGGTTAAACTTGATGAGCCTAGCATATGCAGATATGGCCTCGGAACACTGAGATCGGAAGGTCGAGCGTGAATCATATAGTAGATATGATCAACATAGTGATGTTCACCATTGAAAACTACTCCATCTCACGTGATGATCGGACATGGTTTAGTTGATTTGGATCGCGTGATCACTTAGATGATTAGAGGGATGTCTATCTAAGTGGGAGTTCTTAAATAATTTGATTAATCAAACTTTAATTTATCATGAACTTAGTACCTGATAGTATTTTGCATGTCTATGTTGTTGTAGATAGATGGCCCGTGCTGTTGTTCTGTTGAATTTTAATGCGTTCCTTGAGAAAGCTAAGTTGAAAGATGATGGTAGCAATTACACGGACTGGGTCCGTAACTTGAGGATTATCCTCATTGCTGCACAGAAGAATTACTTCCTGGAAGCACCGTTGGGTGCCAGGCCTGCTGCAGATGCTACTGATGACGTTAAGAACGTCTGGCAGAGCAAAGCTGATGACTACTCGATAGTTCAGTGTGCCATGCTTTACGGCTTAGAACCGGGGCTTCAACGACGTTTTGAACGTCATCGAGCATATGAGATGTTCCAGGAGTTGAAGTTAATATTTCAAGCAAATGCCCGGATTGAGAGATATGAAGTCTCCAATAAGTTCTCTAGCTGCAAGATGGAGGAGAATAGTTCTGTCAGTGAACATATACTCAAAATGTCTGGGTATAACAATCACTTGATTCAACTAGGAGTTAATCTACCTGATGATAGTGTCATTGACAGAATTCTTCAATCACTGCCACCAAGCTACAGGAGCTTCGTGATGAACTATAACATGCAAGGGATGGATAAGACGATTCCCGAGCTCTTCGCAATGCTAAAGGCTGTGGAGGTAGAAATCAAGAAGGAACATCAAGTGTTGATGGTTAACAAGACCACCAGTTTCAAGAAAAAGGGTAAAGGGAAGAATGGGAACTTCAAAAAGAACGGCAAGCAAGTTGCTGCTCAAGTGAAGAAGCCCAAGTCTGGACCTAAGCCTGAGACTGAGTGCTTCTACTCCAAAGGGATTGGCCACTAGAAGCAGAACTGCCCCAAGTATTTGGCGGATAAGAAGGATGGCAAGGAGAATAAAGGTGTATGTGATATAAATGTTATTGATGTGTACCTTACTAAAGCTCGCAGTAGCACCTGGGTATTTGATACTGGTTCTGTTGCTAATATTTGCAACTCGAAACAGGGACTACGGATTAAGCGAAGATTGGCTAAGGACGAGGTGACGATGCACGTGGGAAATGGTTCCAAAGTCGATGTGATCGCCGTCGGCACGCTACCTCTACATCTATCTTCGGGATTAGTTTTAGACCTAAATAATTGTTATTTGGTGCCAGCGTTGAGCCTGAACATTATATCTGGATCTTGTTTGATGCGAGACGGTTATTCATTTAAATATGAGAATAATGGTTGTTCTATTTATATGAGTAATATCTTTTATGGTCATGCACCCTTAAAGAGTGGTCTATTTTTGTTGAATCTCGATAGTAGTAATACACATATTCATAATGTTGAAGCCAAAAGATGCAGAGTTGATAATGATAGTGCAACTTATTTGTGGCACTCCGTTTGGGTCATATTGGTGTAAAGCGCATGAAGAAACTCCATACTGATGGACTTTTGGAATCACTTGATTATGAATCACTTGGTACTTGTGAACATGCCTCATGGTCACGATGACTAAAACGCCATTCTCCGGAACAATGGAGCGAGCAACAGATTTGTTGGAAATCATACATACTGATGTATGTGGTCTGATGAATATTGAGGTTCGCGGTGGGTATCGTTATTTTCTCACCTTCACAGATGATTTGAGCAGATGTGGGTATATCTAAATGAAACATAAGTCTGAAACATTTGAAAATTTCAAAGAATTTCAGAGTGAAGTGGAAAATCATTAACAAGAAAATAAAGTTTCTACGATCTGATCGTGGACGAGAATATTTGAGTTACGAGTTTGGTCTTCATTTGAAACAATGCGGAATAGTTTCGCAACTCATGCCACCCGGAACACCACAGTGTAATGGTGTGTCCAAATGTCGTAATCGTACTTTACTAGATATGGTGCGATCTATCATGTCTCTTACTGATTTACCGCTATCGTTTTGGGGTTATGCTTTAGAGACGGCTGCATTCACGTTAAATAGGGCACCATCTAAATCCGTTGAGACGATGCCTTATGAACTATGGGTTGGCAAGAAACCAAAGTTGTCGTTTCTTAAAGTTTGGGGCTGCGATGCTTATGTGAAAAAGCTTCAACCTGATAAGCTTGAACCCAAATCGGAGAAATGTGTCTTCATAGGATACCCAAAGGAGACTGTTCGGTACAAGGCAAGACATTTGTTGCTAAGAATGGATCCTTTCTAGAGAGGGAGTTTCTTTGGAAAGAAGTGAGTGGGGGGAAAGTAGAACTTGATGAGGTAACTGTACCTGCTCCCTTATTGGAAAGTAGTTCATCACAGAAACCGGTTCCTGTGACACCTACACCAATTAGTGAGGAAGCTAATGATATTGATCAAGAAACTTCAGATCAAGTTACTGCCGAACCTCGTAGGTCAACCAGAGTAAGATCTGCACCAGAGTGGTACGGTAATCCTATTCTAGAGGTCATGTTACTTGATGATACGTCTCCGTCGTATCTACTTTTCCAAACTCTTTTGCCCTTGTTTTGGACTCTAACTTGCATGATTTGAATGGAACTAACCCGGACTGACGCTGTTTTCAGCAGAATTGCCATGGTGTTATTTGTGCAGAAACAAAAGTCTCGAAATGACCTGAAACTCCAGGGAACTTATTTTTTGAAAATATTAAAAATACTGGTAGAAGAATCCACGTCAGGGGGGCCTCCACCTGTCCACGAGGGTGGGGGCGTGCCCCCTGCCTCGTGGGCCCCCGGTTGCTCCACCGACCTCAACTCCAACTCCATATATTCGTGTTCAGGGAGAAAAAAAATTAGAGAGAAGGATTCATCGCGTTTTACGATACGGAGCCGCTGCCAAGCCCTAAAACCTCTCGGGAGGGCTGATCTGGAGTCCGTTCAGGGCTCCAGAGAGGGGAATCCGTCGCCATCGTCATCATCAACCATCCTCCATCACCAATTTCATGATGCTCACCGCCGTGCGTGAGTAATTCCATCATAGGCTTGCTGGACGGTGATGGGTTGGATGAGATTTATCATGTAATCGAGTTAGTTTTGTTAGGGTTTGATCCCTAGTATCCACTATGTTCTGAGATTGGTGTTGCTATGACTTTGCTATGCTTAATGCTTGTCACTAGGGCCCGAGTGCCATGATTTCAGATCTGAACCTATTATGTTTTCATGAATATATGTGAGTGTTGGGAATCGTAGCATAATTTTAAAATTTTCCTATGCTCACCAAGATGCATCTATGGAGTATACTAGCAACGAGGGGAAAGGAGTGCATCTACATACCCTTGTAGATCGCGAGCGGAAGCGTTCCAATGAACGTGGATGACGGAGTCGTACTCGCCGTGATCCAAATCACCGATGACCGAGTGCCGAACGGACGGCACCTCCGCGTTCAACACACGTACGGTGCAGCGACGTCTCCTCCTTCTTGATCCAGCAAGGGGGAAGGAGAGGTTGATGGAGATCCAGCAGCACGACGGCGTGGTGGTGGATGCAGCGGGATGTCGGCAGGGCTTCGCCGAGCTTATACGAGAGAGAGAGGTGTTGCAGGGGAGGAGGGAGGCGCCCAAGGCTGTGTTGCTACTGCCCTCCCTCCCCCCTTATATAGGCCCCCTGGGAGGGGGGGGGGCGCCGGCCACAACCCATCTATGGCAAGGGGCGGCGGCCAAGGGGGGGAACTTGCCCCCCAAGGCTAGTGGGGCGCCCCCCCACCCTAGGGTTTCCAACCCTAGGCGCAGGGGGGAGGCCCATGGGGGGCGCCCCAGCCCACTAGGGGCTGGTTACCTTCCCACTTCAGCCCATGGGGCCCTCCGGGATAGGTGGCCCCACCCGGTGGACCCCCGGGACCCTTCCGGTGGTCCCGGTACAATACCGGTAACCCCCGAAACTTTCCCGGTGGCCGAAACTTGACTTCCTATATATAATTCTTCACCTCCGGACCATTCCGGAACTCCTCGTGATGTCCGGGATCTCATCCGGGAGTCCGAACAATTTTCGGGTTTCTGCATACACATATCTCTACAACCCTAGCGTCACCGAACCTTAAGTGTGTAGACCGTACGGGTTCGGGAGACATGCAGACATGACCGAGACGCTCTCCGGTCAATAACCAACAGCGGGATCTGGATACCCATGTTGGCTCCCACATGTTCCACGATGATCTCATCGGATGAACCACGGTGTCGAGGATTCAATCAATCCCGTATACAATTCCCTTTGTCAATCGGTATGTTACTTGCCCGAGATTCGATCGTCGGTATCCCAATACCTCGTTCAATCTCGTTACCGGCAAGTCTCTTTACTCATACCGCAATGCATGATCCCGTGACTAACGCCTTAGTCACATTGAGCTAATTATGATGATGCATTACCGAGTGGGCCCAGAGATACCTCTCCGTCACACGGAGTGACAAATCCCAGTCTCGATCCGTGCCAACCCAACAGACACTTTTGGAGATACCCGTAGTGCACCTTTATAGTCACCCAGTTACGTTGTGACGTTTGGCACACCCAAAGCACTCCTACGGTATCCGGGAGTTGCACGATCTCATGGTCTAAGGAAAAGATACTTGACATTGGAAAAGCTCTAGCAAACGAAACTACACGATCTTTTATGCTATGCTTAGGATTGGGTCTTGTCCATCACATCATTCTCCTAATGATGTGATCCCGTTATCAGTGACATCCAATGTCCATAGTCAGGAAACCATGACTATCTGTTGATCAACGAGCTAGTCAACTAGAGGCTTACTAGGGACACGTTGTAGTCTATGTATTCACACATGTATTACGATTTCCGGACAATACAATTATAGCATCAATAATAGACAATTACCATGAACAAAGAAATATAATAATAACCATTTATTATTGCCTCTAGGGCATATTTCCAACAGTCTCCCACTTGCACTAGAGTCAATAATCTAGTTACATTGTGATGAATCGAACACCCATTTCGTCCTGGTGTTGATCATGTTTTACTCTAGGGAGAGGTTTAGTCAACGGATCTGCTACATTCAGGTCCGTATGTACTTTACAAATATCTATGTCTCCATTTTGAACATTTTCACGAATGGAGTTGAAGCGACGCTTGATATGTCTGGTCTTCCTGTGAAACCTGGGCTCCTTCGCAAGGGCAATGGCTCCAGTGTTGTCACAGAAGAGAGTCATCGGGCCCGACGCATTGGGAATCACCCCTAGGTCGGTAATGAACTCCTTCATCCAGACTGCTTCCTGTGCTGCCTCCGAGGCTGCCATGTACTCCACTTCACATGTAGATCCCGCCACGACGCTTTGCTTGCAACTGCACCAGCTTACTGCTCCTCCATTCAAAATATACATGTATCCGGTCTATGACTTCGAGTCATCCAGATCTGTGTCGAAGCTAGCGTCGACGTAACCCTTTACGACGAGCTCTTCGTCACCTCCATAAACGAGAAACATGTCCTTAGTCCTCTTCAGGTACTTCAGGATATTCTTGACCGTTGTCCAGTGTTCCATGCCGGGATTACTTTGGTACCTTCCTACCAAACTTACGACAAGGTTTACATCAGGTCTGGTACACAGCATGGCATACATAATAGACCCTATGGCCGAGGCATAGGGGATGACACTCATCTTTTCTCTATCTTCTGCCGTGGTCGAGCATTGAGCCGTGCTCAACTGCACACCTTGCAATACAGGCAAGAACCCCTTCTTGGACTGATCCATATTGAACTTCTTCAATATCTTGTCAAGGTATGTACTTTGCGAAAGACCAATGAGGCGTCTCGATCTATCTCTATAGATCTTGATGCCTAATATATAAGCAGCTTCTCCAAGGTCCTTCATTGAAAAACACTTATTCAAATAGGCCTTTATACTCTCCAAGAATTCTATATCAATTCCCATCAACAGTATGTCATCCACATATAATATGAGAAATGCTACAGAGCTCCCACTCACTTTCTTGTAAACACAGGCTTCTCCATAAGTCTGTGTAAACCCAAACGCTTTGATCATCTCATCAAAGCGAATGTTCCAACTCCGAGATGCTTGCACCAGCCCATAGATTGAGGTTGAAGCTTGCATACTTTGTTAGCATTCTTAGGATCGACAAAACCTTCCGGCTGCATCATATACAACTCTTCCTTAAGGAAGCCGTTAAGGAATGCCGTTTTGACATCCATCTGCCATATCTCATAATCATAGTATGCGGCAATTGCTAACATGATTCGGACGGACTTCAGCTTCGCTACGGGTGAGAAAGTCTCATCGTAGTCAACCCCTTGAACTTGTCGATAACCCTTAGCGACAAGTCGAGCTTTGTAGATGGTCACATTACCATCCGCGTTCGTCTTCTTCTTAAAGATCCATTTGTTTTCTATGGCTCGCCGCTCATCGGGCAAGTCAGTCAAAGTCCATACTTTGTTTTCATACATGGATTCTATCTCGGATTTCATGGCTTCTAGCCATTTATCGGAATCCGGGCCCGCCATCGCTTCTTCATAGTTCGAAGGTTCACCGTTGTCTAACAACATGATTTCCAGGACAGGGTTGCCGTACCACTCTGGTGCGGAACGTGTCCTTGTGGACCTACGAAGTTCAGTAACTTGATCCGAAGCTTCATGATCATCATCATTAACTTCCTCCCCAGTCGGTGTAGGCACCACAGGAACATTTTCCCGCGCTGCGCTACTTTCCGGTTCGGAAGGGGTGACTATCACCTCATCAAGTTCCACTTTCCTCCCACTCAATTCTTTCGAGAGAAAGTCCTTCTCCAGAAAGGACCCGTTCTTGGCTACGAAGATCTTTCCTTCGGATCTGAGGTAGAAGGTATACCCAATAGTTTCCTTAGGGTATCCTATGAAGACGCATTTTTCCGACTTGGGTTCGAGCTTTTCAGGTTGAAGTTTCTTGACATAAGCGTCGCATCCCCAAACTTTTAGAAACGACAGCTTAGGTTTCTTCCCAAACCATAATTCATACGGTGTCGTCTCAACGGATTTCGACGGAGCCCTATTTAAAGTGAATGCGGCAGTCTCTAAAGCATAGCCCCAAAATGAGAGCGGTAAATCAGTAAGAGACATCATAGATCACACCATGTCTAATAGAGTGCGATTACGACGTTCGGACACACCGTTTCTCTGAGGTGTTCCAGGCGGCGTGAGTTGTGAAACTATTCCACATTTCCTTAAGTGTGTACCAAATTCGTGACTTAAATATTCTCCACCACGATCTGATCGTAAGAATTTTATTTTTCTGTCACGTTGATTCTCAACTTCACTCTGAAATTCCTTGAACTTTTCAAAGGTTTCGGACTTGTGTTTCATTAGGTAGACATACCCATATCTACTTAAATCATCAGTGAGAGTGAGAACGTAACGATATCCTCCGCGAGCCTCAACACTCATTGGACCGCACACATCGGTATGTATGATTTCCAATATGTTGGTTGCTTGCTCCATTGTTCCGGAGAACGGAGTCTTGGTCATCTTACCCATGAGGCATGGTTCGCATGTGTCAAATGATTCGTAATCAAGAGACTCCAAAAGTCCATCTGCATGGAGCTTCTTCATGCGCTTGACACCAATGTGACCAAGGCGGCAGTGCCACAGATATGTGGGACTATCGTTATCAGCTTTACATCTTTTGGTATTCACACTATGAACATGTGTAACATCACGTTCGAGATTCATCAAGAATAAACCATTGACCAGCGGGGCATGACCATAAAACATATCTCTCAAATAAATAGAACAACCATTATTCTCGGATTTAAATGAGTAGCCATCTCGAATTAAACGAGATCCAGATACAATGTTCATGCTCAAAGCTAGCACTAAATAACAATTATTGAGGTTTAAAACTAATCCCGTGGGTAGATGCAGAGGTAGCGTGCCGACGGCGATCACATCGACCTTGGAACCATTCCCGACGCGCATCGTCACCTCGTCCCTCGCCAGTCTCCGTTTATTCCGTAGTTCCTATTTTGAGTTACAAATATGAGCAACCGCACCGGTATCAAATACCCAGGAGCTACTACGAGTACTGGTAAGGTACACATCAATTACATGTATATCACATATACCTTTGGTGTTGCCGGCCTTCTTCTTGTCCGCTAAGTATTTGGGGCAGCTCCGCTTCCAGTGACCACTTCCCTTGCAATAAAAGCACTCAGTTTCAGGCTTGGGTCCATTCTTCGACTTCTTCCCGGCAACTGGCTTACCGGGCACGGCAACTCCCTTGCCGTCCTTATTGAAGTTCTTCTTACCCTTGCCCTTCTTGAACTTAGTGGTTTTATTCACCATCAACACTTGATGTTCTTTTCTGATCTCTACCTCAGCTGATTTCAGCATTGAATATACCTCAGGAATGGTCTTTTCCATCCCCTGCATATTGAAGTTCATCACAAAGCTCTTGTAGCTTGGTGGAAGCGACTGGAGGATTCTGTCAATGACCGCGTCATCCGGGAGATTGACTCCCAGCTGAGACAAGCGGTTATGCAACCCAGACATTCTGAGTATGTGCTCACTAATAGAACTGTTCTCCTCCATTTTACAGCTGAAGAACTTGTCGGAGACATCATATCTCTTGACCCGGGCATGAGCTTGGAAAACCAATTTCAGCTCCTCGAACATCTCATATGCTCCATGTTTCTCAAAACGCTTTTGGAGACCCGGTTCTAGGCTGTAAAGCATGCCGCACTGAACGAGGGAGTAATCATCAGCACGCTGCTGCCAAGCGTTCATAACGTCTTGGTTTTGTGGGATTGGTGCTTCACCTAGCGGTGCTTCTAGGACATAATCTTTCTTGGCTACTATGAGGATGATCCTCAGGTTCCGGACCCAGTCCGTATAGTTGCTGAAATCATCTTTCAGCTTGGTTTTCTCTAGGAACGCGTTGAAATTGAGGACAACGTTGGCCATTTGATCTACAAGACATAGTGTAAAGATTTTAGACTAAGTTCATGATAATTAAGTTCATCTAATCAAATTATTTAATGAACTCCCACTCAGATAGACATCCCTCTAGTCATCTAAGTGAAACATGATCCGAGTTAACTAGGTTGTGTCCGATCATCACGTGAGACGGACTAGTCAAGATCGGTGAACATCTCCATGTTGATCGTATCTTCTATACGACTCATGCTCGACCTTTCGGTCCTCCGTGTTCTGAGGCCATGTCTGTACATGCTAGGCTCGTCAAGTCAACCTAAGTGTATTGCGTGTGTTCCAAGGCCATGTCTGTACATGCTAGGCTCGTCAACACCCGTTGTATTCGAACGTTAGAATCTATCACACCCGATCATCACGTGGTGCTTCGAAACAACGAACCTTCGCAACGGTGCACAGTTAGGGTGAACACTTTCTTGAAATTATTATAAGGGATCATCTTACTTACTACCGTCGTTCTAAGCAAATAAGATGCAAAAACATGATAAACATCACATGCAATCAAATAGTGACATGATATGGCCAATATCATTATGCTCCTTTGATCTCCATCTTCGGGGCACCATGATCATCTTCGTCACCGGCATGACACCATGATCTCCATCATCATGATCTCCATCATTGTGTCTTCATGAAGTCGTCACGCCAACGATTACTTCTACTTCTATGGCTAACGCGTTTAGCAACAAAGTAAAGCAATTTACATGGCGTTATTCAATGACACGCAGGTCATGCAAAATAATAAAGACAACTCCTATGGCTCCTGCCGGTTGTCATACTCATCGACATGCAAGTCGTGATTCCTATTACAAGAATATGATCAATCTCATACATCACATATATCATTCATCACATCTTCTGGCCATATCACATCACATAACACATGCTGCAAAAACAAGTTAGACGTCCTCTAATTGTTGTTGCAAGTTTTTACGTGGTTTGTAGGTTTCTAGCAAGAACGTTTCTTACCTACGTATGACCACAACGTGATTTGCCAATTTCTATTTACCCTTCATAAGGACCCTTTTCATCGAATCCGTTCCGACTAAAGTAGGAGAGACAGACACCCGCTAGCCACCTTATGCAACTAGTGCATGTCAATTGGTGGAACCTGTCTCACGTAAGCGTACGTGTAAGGTCGGTCCGGGCCGCTTCATCCTACAATGCCGCCAAAACAAGAAAAGACTAGTAGCGGCAAGAAGAATTGGCAAACTCAACGCCCACAACTGCTTTGTGTTCTACTCGTGCATAGTAACTACGCATAGGCCTGGCTCATGATGCCACTGTTGGGAATCGTAGCATAATTTTAAAATTTTCCTACGCTCACCAAGATGCATCTATGGAGTATACTAGCAACAAGGGGAAAGGAGTGCATCTACATACCCTTGTAGATCGCGAGCGGAAGCGTTCCAATGAACGTGGATGACGGAGTCGTACTCGCCGTGATCCAAATCACCGATGACCGAGTGCCGAACGGACGGCACCTCCGCGTTCAACACACGTACGGTGCAGCGACGTCTCCTCCTTCTTGATCCAGCAAGGGGGAAGGAGAGGTTGATGGAGATCCAGCAGCACGACGGCGTGGTGGTGGATGCAGCGGGATGTCGGCAGGGCTTCGCCGAGCTTATACGAGAGAGAGAGAGAGAGGTGTTGCAGGGGAGGAGGGAGGCGCCCAAGGCTGTGTTGCTACTGCCCTCCCTCCCCCCCCTTTATATAGGCCCCCTGGGAGGGGGGGGGGGGCGCCGGCCACAACCCATCTAGGGCAAGGGGCGGCGGCCAAGGGGGGGAACTTGCCCAACAAGGCAAGTGGGGCGCCCCCCCACCCTAGGGTTTCCAACCCTAGGCGCAGGGGGGAGGCCCATGGTGTTGGGGAACGTAGCAGAAATTCAAAATTTTCTACGCATCACCAAGATCAATCTATGGAGTAATCTAGCAACGAGGGAAGGGGAGTGCATCTACATACCCTTGTAGATCGCGATGCAGAAGCGTTGCAAGAACGCGGATGAAGGAGTCGTACTCGTAGCGATTCAGATCGCGGTTGATTCCGATCTAAGCACCGAAGAACGGTGCCTCCGCGTTCAACACACGTGCAGCCCGGTGACGTCTCCCACGCCTTGATCCAGCAAGGAGAGAGGGAGAGGTTGGGGAAGACTCCGTCCAGCAGCAGCACGACGGCGTGGTGGTGGTGGAGGAGCGTGGCAATCCTGCAGGGCTTCGCCAAGCACCGCGGGAGAGGAGGAGGAAGAGGGGTAGGGCTGCGCCATGAGGGAGATGTGTTCTCATGTGTATGGCAGCCCCAAAACCCCCAATATATATAGGGGAGGGGAAGGGGCTGCGCCCCCATCTAGGGTTCCCCCCCCCCCCAAGGGGTGTGGCCAGCCCTAGATGGGACTTGGGGGGCGGCCAAGGGGGGAAGAGAGGGGGGCGCCCCACTAGATGGGCCTTAGGCCCATCTGAGCCTAGGGTATCCCCCTTCCCCCCCTTCCTGCGCCCTGGGCCCCTTGTGGGAGGCGCACCAGCCCACCTAGGGGCTGGTCCCTTCCCCCACTTGGCCCACGCAGCCCTCTGGGGCCGGTGGCCCCACCTGGTGGACCCCCGGGACCCTCCCGGTGGTCCCGGTACGTTACCGATAGCACCCGAAACTTCTCCGGTGACCAAAACAGGACTTCCCATATATAAATCTTTACCTCCGGACCATTCCGGAACTCCTCGTAATGTCCGGGATCTCATCCGGGACTCCGAACAACATTCAGTAACCACGTATATCTATTCCCTATAACCCTAGCGTCATCGAACCTTAAGTGTGTAGACCCTACGGGTTCGGGAACCATGCAGACATGACCGAGACGTTCTCCGGTCAATAACCAACAGCGGGATCTGGATACCCATGTTGGCTCCCACATGTTCCACGATGATCTCATCGGATGAACCACGATGTCGGGGATTCAATCAATCCCGTATACAATTCCCTTTGTCTATCGGTATGTTACTTGCCCGAGATTCGATCGTCGGTATCCCGATACCTTGTTCAATCTCGTTACCGGCAAGTCTCTTTACTCATTCCATAACACATCATCCCGTGATCAACTCCTTGGTCACATTGTGCACATTATGATGATGTCCTACCGAGTGGGCCCAAAGATACCTCTCCGTTTACACGGAGTGACAAATCCCAGTCTCGATTCATGCCAACCCAATAGACACTTTCGGAGATACCTGTAGTGCACCTTTATAGCCACCCAGTTACGTTGTGACGTTTGGTACACCCAAAGCATTCCTACGGTATCCGGTAGTTGCATAATCTCATGGTCTAAGGAAATGATACTTGACAATAGAAAAGCTCTTAGCAAACGAACTACACGATCTTGTGCTAGGCTTAGGATTGGGTCTTGTCCATCACATCATTCTCCTAATGATCTGATCCCGTTATCAACGACATCCAATGTCCATGGTCAGGAAACCGTAACCATCTATTGATCAACGAGCTAGTCAACTAGAGGCTTACTAGGGACATGGTGTTGTCTATGTATCCACACATGTATCTGAGTTTCCTATCAATACAATTCTAGCATGGATAATAAACGATTATCATGAACAAGGAAATATAATAATAACCAATTTATAATTGCCTCTAGGGCATATTTCCAACAGTCTCCCACTTGCACTAGAGTCAATAATCTAGTTCACATCACCATGTGATTAACACTCACAGGTCACATCACCATGTGACCAACATCTAAAGAGTTTACTAGAGTCAACAATCTAGTTCACATCACTATGTGATTAACACTCAATGAGTTCTGGTTTGATCATGTTATGCTTGTGAGAGAGGTTACTAGTCAACGGGTCTGAACCTTTCAGATCTGTGTGTGCTTTATGAATATCTATGTCATCTTGTGGATGCTACCACGCGCTACTTGGAGCCATTTCAAATAACTGCTCTAGTATACGAATCCGGTTTACTACTCAGAGTCATCCGGATTAGTGTCAAAGTTCGCATCGACGTAACCCTTTACGATGAACTCCTTTTCACCTCCATAATCGAGAAAATTCCTTAGTCCACTAGATACTAAGGATAAGTTCGACCGCTGTCATGTGATCCATTCCCGGATCAGTATTGTACCCTTTGACCAACTCATGGCAAGGCACACTTCATGTGCGGTACACAGCATAGCATACTGTAGAGCCTACGTCTAAAGCATAGGGGAGGACCTTCGTCCTTTCTCTCTCTTCTGCTGTGGTCAGGTCTTGAGTCTTACTCAATACTCATACCTTGTAACATAGCCAAGAACTCCTTCTTTGCTGATCTATTTTGAACTCTTTCAAAATCATGTCAAGGTGTGCGTTCTTTGAAAGTATCATCAGGCGTCTTGATCTATCTCTATAGATATTGATGCCCAATATGTAAGCAGCTTTATCCAGGTCTTCCTTTGAAAAACTCCTTTCAAACAACCCTTTATGCTTTCCAGAAATTTTACATCATTTCGGATCAACAATATGTCAATCACATATACTTATCAGAAATGCTGTAGCGCTCCCACTCACTTTATTGTAAATACAAGTTTCTAACAAACTTTGTATAAACCCAAAAACTTTGATCACTCCATCAAAGTGTATATTCTGACTCCGAGATGCTTGCTCTAGTCCATGGAAGGATCGCTGGAGCTAGCATACCTTTTAGCATCCTTAGGATCGACAAAACCTTTCTGATTGTATCACACACAACCTTTCCTTACGAAAACTGGTAAGGAAACTTGTTTTGACATCCATCTGTCGGATTTCATAAATGCAGCTAATGCTAACATGATTCCGACGGACTTAAGCATCGCTACGGATGAGAAAATCTCATCGTAGTCAACTCCTTGAACTTGTGAAAATTCTCTTTGCCACAAGTCGAGCTTCATAGACGGTAACATTACCGTCCACGCCCGTCTTCTTCTTAAAGATCCATTTATCTCAATGGCTTGCCGATCATCGGGCAAGTTCACCAAAGTCCATGCTTTGTTCTGATACATGGATCCTATCTCGGATTTCATGGCCTCAAGCCATTCGTCGGAATCCGGGCCCACCATCGCTTCTCCATAGCTCGTAGGTTCATTGTTGTCTAGCAACATGACTTCCAAGACAGGATTACGTACCACTCTGAAGTAGTACGCATCCTTATCAACCTACGAGGTTTGGTAGTGAGTTGATTCGAAGTTTCATGATCATATCATAAGCTTCCACTTCAATTGGTGCAGGTGCCACAGGAACAACTTCCTGTGCCCTGCTACACACTAGTTGAAGTTATGGTTCAATAACCTCATCAAGTCTCCACCATCCTCCCACTCAATTCTTTCGAGAGAACTTTTCCTCGAGAAAGGACTCGTTTCTAGAAGCAATTACTTTTGCTTCCAGATCTGAAATAGGAGGTATGGCCAACTGCTTTGGTATTCTATGAAGATGCATTTATCCGCTTTGGGTTCGAGCTTAACAGCCTGAAACTTTTCACATAAGCATCGCAGCCCCAAACTTTTAAGAAACGACAACTTAGGTTTCTCTAAACGGTGCGTCTCAACGGAATTGCATGGTGCCCCTTTTAAAGTGAATGCGGTTGTCTCTAATGCCTAACCCATGAACGATAGTGGTAATTCGATAAGAGACATCATGGTATGCACCATATCCAATAGGGTTCAGTTATGATGTTCGGACACACCATCACATTATAGTGTTCCAGGCGGTATTAGTCGTGAAACAATTTCCACAATTTCTTAATTGTGTGCCAAACTCGTAACTCAGATACTCATCTCTATGATCATATAACAGACATTTTATCCTCTTGTCACGACGATCTTCAACTTCACTCTGAAATTACTTGAACCTTTCAATAATTCAGACTTGTGTTTCATCAAGTAAATACACTTAGCATCTACTCAAATCATCTGTGAAGTAAGAACATAACGACATCCACTGCATGCCTCAGCACTCATTGGACTGCATACATCAAAATGTATTACTTCCAATAAGTTGCTCTCTTGTTCCATCTTACTGAAAACGAGGCTTTTCAGTCATCTTGCCCATGTGGTATGATTTGCATGTCTCAAGTGATTCAAAATCAAGTGAGTCCAAACGATCCATCTGCATGGAGTTTCTTCACGCATATATACCAATAGACATGGTTCGCATGTCTCAATCCTTTCAAAAACGAGTGAGTCCAAAGATCCATCTACATGGAGCTTCTTCATGCGTTCTATACCAATATGACTCAAATGGCAGTGCCACAAGTATGTGGTACTATCATTACTATTTTATATCTTTTGGCACGAACATGTGTATCACTGCAATCGAGATTCATTTTAGGTGCAAGACCATTGAAGGTATTATTCAAATAAACAGAGTAACCATTATTCTCCTTAAATGAATAACCGTATTGCGATAAACATAATCCAATCATGTTTATGCTCAACGCAAACACCAAATAACAATTATTTAGGTTTAACACCAATCTCGATGGTAGAGGGAGCATGCGATGCTTGATCACATCAACCTTGGAAACACTTCCAACACATATCGTCATCTCACCTTTAGGTAGTCTCCGTTTATTCCGCAGCTTTTATTTCGAGTTACTAACACTTAGCAACCGAACCGGTATCTAATACCCTGGTGCTGCTAGGAGTACTAGTAAAGTACACATTCATATAATGTATATCCAATATACTTCTGTCGACCTCGCCTGCCTTCTCATCTACCAAGTATCTAGGGTAGTTCTGCTTCAGTGACCGTTCCCCTCATTACAGGAGCACTTAGTCTCGGGTTTGGGTCCAACCTTGGGATTCTTCACTAGAGCAGCAAATGATTTGCTGTTTCATGAAGTATCCCTTTTGCCCCTGCCCTTCTAGAAACTAGTGGTTTTACTAACCATCAACAATTGATGCTCCTTCTTGATTTCTACTTTTGCGGTGTCAAACATCGCGAGTTGCTCAAGGATCATCATGTCTATCCTTGATATGTTATAGTTTATCACGAAGCTCTAATAGCTTGGTGGCAGTGACTATGGAGAACCATCACTATCTCATCTGGAACATTAACTCCCACTCGATTCAAGCGATTGTAGTACTCAGACAATCTGAGCACATGCTCAATGATTGAGCTTTTCTCCCTTAGTTTGCAGGCTTAAGAAACTTGTCAGAGGTCTCATACCTCTTGACGTGGGCACTAGTCTGAAATCCCAATTTCAGTCTTCGGAACATCTCATATGTTCTGCGACGTTTCAAAAACGTCTTTGGTGCCACAATTCTAAACCGTTATCATTACGCACTGAACTATCACGTAGTCATCAAAACGTGTATGCCAGATGTTTCGCAACATCTACAGACGACGCCGAGGTTCAGCACACCGAGCGGTGCATTAAGGACATAAGCCTTCTGTGCAGCAATGAGGACAATCCTCAGTTTACGGACCCAGTCCGCATAATTGCTACTACCAGCTTTCAACTAAATTTTCTCTTGGAACGTATTTTAAACAGTAGAACTAAAGCGTATGACATAATTCGCAAAGACCTTTTGACTATGTTCATGATAATGAAGTTCATCTGATTATTTAATGAACTCCCACTCAGATAGACATCCCTCTAGTCATCTAAGTGATACATGATCCGAGTCAAACTAGGCCGTGTCCGATCATCACATGAGACGGACTAGTCATCATCGGTGAACATCTCCATGTTGATCATATCTACTATACGACTCATGTTCGACCTTTCGATCTCTTGTGTTCCGAGGCCATGTCTGTACATGCTAGGCTCGTCAAGTCAACCTAAGTGTTTTGCATGTGTTCCGAGGCCATGTCTGTACATGCCAGGCTCGTCAACACCCGTTGTATTCGAACGTTAGAATCTATCACACCCGATCATCACGTGGTGCTTCGAAACAACGAACCTTCGCAACGGTGCACAGTTAGGGGGAACACGTCTCTTGAAATTTTAGTGAGGGATCATCTTATTTATGCTACCGTCGTTCTAAGCAAATAAGATGTAAACATGACAAACATCACATGCAAATCATAAAGTGACGTGATATGGCCAATATCATCTTGCGCCTTAGATCTCCATCTTCGAGGCGCGGCATGATCACCTTCGTCACCGGCATGACACCATGATCTCCATCATCATGATCTCCATTATCGTGTCTTCATGAAGTTGTCTCGCCAACTATTACTTCTACTACTATGGCTAACGGTTAGCAATAAAGTAAAGTAATTACATGGCGTTTTCATTGACACGCAGGTCATACAATAAATTAAGACAACTCCTATGGCTCCTGCCGGTTGTCATACTCATCGACATGCAAGTCGTGATTCCTATTACAAGAACATGATCAATCTCATACATCACATATATCATTCATCACATCCTTTTCGCCATATCACATCACATAGCATACCCTGCAAAAACAAGTTAGACGTCCTCTAATTGTTGTTGCATGTTTTACGTGGCTGCTATGTGTTTCTAGCAAGAACGTTTCCTACCTACGCAAAAGCCACAACGTGATATGCCAATTTCTATTTACCCTTCATAAGGACCCTTTTCATCGAATCCGATCTGACTAAAGTGGGAGAGACAGACACCCGCTAGCCACCTTATGCAACTAGTGCATGTCAGTCGGTGGAACCTGTCTCACGTAAGTGTACGTGTAAGGTCGGTCCGGGCCGCTTCATCCCACGATGCCGCCGAATCAAGATAAGACTAGTAACAGCAAGTAAATTGACAAAATTGACGCCCACAACTACTTTGTGTTCTACTCGTGCATAGAAACTACGCATAGACCTAGCTCATGATGCCACTGTTGGGGAACGTAGCAGAAATTCAAAATTTTCTACGCATCACCAAGATCAATCTATGGAGTAATCTAACAACGAGGGAAGGGGAGTGCATCTACATACCCTTGTAGATCGCGATGCGGAAGCGTTGCAAGAACGCGGATGAAGGAGTCGTACTCGTGGCGATTCAGATCGCGGTTGATTCCGATCTAAGCACCGAAGAACGGTGCCTCCGCGTTCAACACACGTGCAGCCCGGTGACGTCTCCCACGCCTTGATCCAGCAAGGAGAGAGGGACAGGTTGGGGAAGACTCCGTCCAGCAGCAGCACGACGGCGTGGTGGTGGTGGAGGAGCGTGGCAATCCTGCAGGGCTTCGCCAAGCACCGCGGGAGAGGAGGAGGAAGAGGGGTAGGGCTGCGCCATGAGGGAGATGTGTTCTCATGTGTATGGCAGCCCCAAAACCCCCAATATATATAGGGGAGGGGAAGGGACTGCGCCCCCATCTAGGGTTCCCCCCCCCAAGGGGTGCGGCCAGCCCTAGATGGGACTTGGGGGGCGGCCAAGGGGGGAAGAGAGGGGGACGCCCCACTAGATGGGCCTTAGGCCCATCTGAGCCTAGGGTTTCCCCCTTCCCCCCTTCCTGCGCCCTGGGCCCCTTGTGGGAGGCGCACCAGCCCACCTAGGGGCTGGTCCCTTCCCACACTTGGCCCACGCAGCTCTCTGGGGCCGGTGGCCCCACCTGGTGGACCCCCGGGACCCTCCCGGTGGTCCCGGTACGTTACCGATAGCACCCGAAACTTTTCCGGTGACCAAAACAGGACTTCCCATATATAAATCTTTACCTCCGGACCATTCCGGAACTCCTCGTGGCGTCCGGGATTTCATCCGGGACTCCGAACAACATTCGGTAACCACGTATATCTATTCCCTATAACCCTAGCGTCATCGAACCTTAAGTGTGTAGACCCTACGGGTTCGGGAACCATGCAGACATGACCGAGACGTTCTCCGGTCAATAACCAACAGCGGGATCTGGATACCCATGTTGGCTCCCACATGTTCCACGATGATCTCATCGGATGAACCACGATGTCGGGGATTCAATCAATCCCGTATACAATTCCCTTTGTCTATCGGTATGTTACTTGCCCGAGATTCGATCGTCGGTATCCCGATACCTTGTTCAATCTCGTTACCGGCAAGTCTCTTTACTCGTTCCGTAACACATCATCCCGTGATCAACTCCTTGGTCACATTGTGCACATTATGATGATGTCCTACCGAGTGGGCCCAAAGATACCTCTCCGTTTACACGGAGTGACAAATCCCAGTCTCGATTCATGCCAACCCAATGGACACTTTCGGAGATACCTGTAGTGCACCTTTATAGCCACCCAGTTACGTTGTGACGTTTGGTACACTTAAAGCATTCCTACGGTATCCGGGAGTTGCACAATCTCATGGTCTAAGGAAATGATACTTGACAATAGAAAAGCTCTTAGCAAATGAACTACACGATCTTGTGCTAGGCTTAGGATTGGGTCTTGTCCATCACATCATTCTCCTAATGATGTGATCCCGTTATCAACGACATCCAATGTCCATGGTCAGGAAACCGTAACCATCTATTGATCAACGAGCTAGTCAACTAGAGGATTACTAGGGACATGGTGTTGTCTATGTATCCACACATGTATCTGAGTTTCCTATCAATACAATTCTAGCATGGATAATAAACGATTATCATGAACAAGGAAATATAATAATAACCAATTTATTATTGCCTCTAGGGCATATTTCCAACACATGGGGGTGCCCCAGCCCACTAGGGGCTGGTTACCCTCCCACTTCAGCCCATGGGGCCCTCCGGGATAGGTGGCCCCACCCGGTGGACCCCCGGGACCCTTCCGGTGGTCCCGGTACAATACCGGTAACCCCCGAAACTTTCCCGGTGGCCGAAACTTGACTTCCTATATATAATTCTTCACCTCCGGACCATTCCGGAACTCCTCGTGACGTCCGGGATCTCATCCGGGAGTCCAAACAACTTTTGGGTTTCCGCATACACATATCTCTACAACCCTAGCGTCACCGAACCTTAAGTGTGTAGACCCTACGGGTTCGGGAGACATGCAGACATGACCGAGACGCCTCTCCGGTCAATAACCAACAGCGGGATCTGGATACCCATGTTGGCTCCCACATGTTCCATGATGATCTCATCGGATGAACCACGGTGTCGAGGATTCAATCAATCCCGTATACAATTCCCTTTGTCAATCGGTATGTTACTTGCCCGAGATTCGATCGTCGGTATCCCAATACCTTGTTCAATCTCGTTACCGGCAAGTCTCTTTACTCGTACCGCAATGCATGATCCCGTGACTAACGCCTTAGTCACATTGAGCTCATTATGATGATGCATTACCGAGTGGGCCCAGAGATACCTCTCCGTCACACGGAGTGACAAATCCCTGTCTCGATCCGTGCCAACCCAACAGACACTTTTAGAGATACCCGTAGTGCACCTTTATAGTCACCCAGTTACGTTGTGACGTTTGGCACACCCAAAGCACTCCTACGGTATCCGGGAGTTGCACGATCTCATGGTCTAAGGAAAAGATACTTGACATTGGAAAAGCTCTAGCAAACGAAACTACACGATCTTTTATGCTATGCTTAGGATTGGGTCTTGTCCATCACATCATTCTCCTAATGATGTGATCCCGTTATCAATGACATCCAATGTCCATAGTCAGAAAACCATGACTATCTGTTGATCAATGAGCTAGTCAACTAGAGGCTTACTAGGGACACGTTGTAGTCTATGTATTCACACATGTATTACGATTTCCGGACAATACAATTATAGCATGAACAATAGACAATTACCATGAACAAAGAAATATAATAATAACCATTTATTATTGCCTCTAGGGCATATTTCCAACAGTGAGTTCTTGATCCTATCTTGCAAGTCTATAGTCACCTACTATGTGTTATGATCCGGCAACCCCGAAGTGACAATAATCGGGACCACTCCCGGTGATGACCGTAGTTTGAGGAGTTCATGTATTCACTATGTGTTAATGCCTTAGTTTCCATTAGGACCCCGCTGCCACGGGAGGGTAGGACAAAAGATGTCATGCAAGTTCTTTTCCATAAGCACGTATGACTATATTCGGAATAGATGCCTACATTACATTGATGAATTGGAGCTAGTTCTGTGTCAGCCTATGTTATGACTGTTACATGATGAACCGCATCCGGCATAATTCTCCTTCACCGATCCAATGCCTACGAGCTTTTCAAATATTGTTCTTCGTTTATTTACTTTACCGTTGCTACTGTTACAATCATTACAAAACCCAAAAATATTACTTTTGCTACCATTACCGTTACTTCCATACTACTTTGCTACTAAATACTTTGTTGCAGATATTAAGTTATCCAGGTGTGGTTGAATTGACAGCTCAACTGCTAATACTTGAGAATATTCTTTGGCTCCCCTTGTGTCGAATCAATAAATTTGGGTTGAATACTCTACCCTTAAAAACTGTTGCGATCCCCTATACTTGTGGGTTATCACTTGACCATGGCGAACCTACGAACTATGAAGAAGCGATTGTGAGCTCAGATTCCGCAAAATGGCTTGAGGCCATGAAATCTGAGATGGGATCCATGTATGAGAACAAAGTGTGGACTTTGGTTGACTTGCCCGATGATCGGCAAGCCATAGAGAATAATGGATTTTCAAGAAGAAGATTGACGCTGACGGTAATGTTACTGTCTACAAAGCTCGACTTGTTGCGAAAGGTTTTCGACAAGTTCAAGGGGTTGACTACGATGAGACTTTCTCACTCGTAGCAATGCTTAAGTCTGTCCGAATCATGTTAGCAATTGCCGCATTTTATGATTATGAAATTTGGCAAATGGATGTCAAAACTGCATTCCTAAATGGATTTCTAGAAGAAGAGTTGTATATGATGCAACCAGAAGGTTTTGTCGATCCAAAAGATGCTAACAAAGTGTGCAAGCTCCAGCGATCCATTTATGAACTGGTGCAAGCCTCTTGGAGTTGGAATAAACGTTTTGATAGTGTGATCAAAGCATATGGTTTTATACAGACTTTTGGAGAAGCCTGTATTTACAAGAAAGTGAGTGGGAGCTCTGTAGCATTTCTAATATTATATGTGGATGACATATTATTGATTGGAAATGATATAGAATTTCTGGATAGCATAAAAGGATACTTGAATAAGAGTTTTTCAATGAAAGACCTCGGTGAAGCTCGTTATATATTGGGCATCAAGATCTATAGAGATAGATCAAGACACTTAATTGGACTTTCACAAACCACATACCTTGATAAAATTTTGAAAAAGTTCAAAATGGATCAAGCAAAGAAAGGGTTCTTGCCTGTGTTACAAGGTGTGAAGTTGAATCAGACTCAATGCCCGACCACTGCAGAAGATAGAGAGAAAATGAAAAGTGTTCCCTATGCTTCAGCCATAGGCTCTATCATGTATGCAATGTTGTGTACCAGACCTGATGTGTGCCTTGCTATTAGTTTAGCAGGGAGGTACCAAAGTAATCCAGGAGTGGATCATTGGACAGCGGTCAAGAACATCCTGAAATACCTGAAAAGGACTAAGGATATGCTTCTCGTTTATGGAGGTGACAAAGAGCTCGTCATAAACGGTTACGTCGATGCAAGCTTTGACACTGATCCGGACGATTCTAAATCGCAAACCGGATACATGTTTATATTAAATGGTGGAGCTGTCAGTTGGTGCAGTTCTAAGCAAAGCGTCGTGGCAGGATCTACGTGTGAAGCGGAGTACATAGCTGCTTCGGAAGCAGCAAATGAAGGAGTCTGGATGAAGGAGTTCATATTCGATCCAGGTGTCATACCTAGTGCATCGGGTCCAATGAAAATCTTTTGTGACAATACTGGTGCAATTGCCTTGGCAAAGGAATCCAGATTTCACAAGAGAACCAAACACATCAAGAGACGCTTCAATTCCATCCGCGATCAAGTCCAGGTGGGAGACATAGAGATTTGCAAGATACATACGGATCTGAATGTTGTAGACCCGTTGACTAAGCCTCTCTCACGAGCAAAACATGATCAGCACCAAGACTCCATGGGTGTTAGAATCATTACTGTGTAATCCAGATTATTGACTCTAGTGCAAGTGGGAGACTGAAGGAAATATGCCCTAGAGGCAATAATAAAGTTATTATTTATTTCCTTATTTCATGATAAATGTTTATTATTCATGCTAGAATTGTATTAACTGGAAACATAATACATGTGTGAATACATAGACTAACAGAGTGTCACTAGTATGCCTCTACTTGACTTGCTCGTTGATCAAAGATGGTTAAGTTTCCTAACCATAGACATGAGTTGTCATTTGATAAACGGGGTCACATCATTAGGAGAATGATGTGATTGACTTGACCCATTCCGTTAGCTTAGCACTTGATCGTTTTAGTTTACTGCTATTGCTTTCTCCATGACTTATACATGTTCCTATGACTATGAGATTATGCAACTCCCGATTACCGGAGGAACACTTTATGTGCTACCAAACGTCACAACGTAACTGGGTGATTATAAAGGTGCTCTAGAGGTGTCTCCGATGGTACTTGTTGACTTGGCATAGTTCGAGACTAGGATTTGTCACTCCGATTGTCGGAGAGGTATCTCTGGGCCCTCTCGGTAATGCACATCACTGTAAGCCTTGCAAGCAATGTGAATAATGAGTTAGTTGCGGGATGATGCATTACAGAACGAGTAAAGAGACTTGCCGGTAATGAGATTGAGCTAGGTATTGAGATACCGACGATCGAATCTCGGGCAAGTAACATACCGATGACAAAGGGAACAACGTATGTAGTTATGCGGTTTGACCGATAAAGATCTTCGTAGAATATGTAGGGACCAATATGAGCATCCAGGTGCTATTGATTGTTGACCGGAGATGTGTCTCGGTCATGTCTACATAGTTCTCGAACCCTTAGGGTCCGCACGCTTAACGTTCGGTGACGATCGGTATTATGAGTTTATGTGTTTTGATGTACCGCAGGTAGTTCGAAGTCCCGGATATGATCAAGGACATGACGAGGAGTCTCGAAATGGTCGAGACATAAAGATCGACATATTGGACGACTATATTTGGACATCGGAATGGTTCCGGGTGAAATCGGGATTTTACCGGAGTACCGGGAGGTTACCGGAACCCCCCGGTAAGTGTATGGGCCTTATTGGGCCATAGTGGAGAGAGAGAGAGAGGAGACCAGGGCAGGCCGCGCGCCCCCTCTCCCTCTGGTCCGAATTGGACCAGGAGGGGGCGGCGCCCCCCTTTCCTTCCTCCCTCTCTCCCCCTTCCTTCTCTCCTAGTCCAACTAGGGAAGGGGGGGAATCCTACTCCCGGTGGGAGTAGGACTCCTCCAGGGCGCGCCATAGCTAGGCCGGCCCTCCCCCTCCTCCACACCTTTATATACGTGGCCAGGGGGCACCCCATAGACACACAAGTTGATCATTGATCTCTTAGCCGTGTGCGGTGCCCCCTCCACCATAATCCACCTCGGTCATATCGTAGCGGTGTTTAGGCGAAGCCCTGCGTCGGTAACTTCATCATCACCGTCATCACGCCGTCGTACTGACGAAGCTTTCCCTCGAAGCTCTACTGGATCGTGAGTTCGTGGGACGTCGCCGAGCTGAACGTGTGCAGTCCGCGGAGGTGCCGTACCTTCGGTGCTAGGATCGGTCGATCGTGAAGATGTACGACTACATCAACCGCGTTGTCATAACGCTTCCGCTTACGGTCTACGAGGGTACGTAGACAACACTCTTCCCTCTCGTTGCTATGCATCACCATGATCTTGCGTCTGCGTAGGAAATTTTTTTAAATTACTACGTTCCCCAACACATACTTTGAATATACAACTTGAAATCCGGGCAACATAAAAAAAGACATGTGGTATCTTGAAGTATTACCATAATATTCACCTCTAATTTAAGCTTTAGTGCAAACTAGGTGGTGCATTAAATTTAAATGTATCCTTCACGTGACTCCTAAATTAGCGTCACTGTGATCGGCACATGACCAGTTTCTATGTGATGTTGGTTCTAGTTAAGCTTGTGTTTTGTGCTTTAGTTTTTGTGAACTTTGTAATAAATAAATAATTTGTTTTCTAGGTGTGTCGTCTTGAAGCTTAACAAAATTAAGTTCAGTAAATGCTTTTTACCCAGAAAAATGGTTTGCTCTTACAATTCTATAACCATCCGAAATAGCATGAAGTGATCACCACATAGCAATCTTACTACTCACACTGGCCTCTAGTGTAAACTCAAAACTGAAACAAGGTAACAAACAACGCGCTTTAGATAGCTCGGCCATAAGCCCATAACATCTAACACTCTCAGCACAATGTAGTTTGTGCCGTCAGCGTAACAAACCACGCACTTAAGATAGCTCAGCCATAAGCCAATAACATCTAACACTCTCAACACAATGTAGTTTGTGTCAGCAGCGCCCTTGAACTCGCCGCCTGCATACTTGGAGTACAGCACGGTGCTGCCTGGTGACACTGACAGTGGCTACTCTTTGTCGTTGCCGGATCGAGCGAGAGGGAGAGAGGAAGACAAGCTCACGAACGAAAAAGAGAAAGAGGAGTTTTTGCGCTGTGCAACTTCACAGCTTTTTCTGCGTCTATTTCTCTTCTAGTTATTCTGTTACAACAGAAGCCACCCCAGCTCGCTCACTCCCGGCGGGATCGCCATGATCCGTGACGGCCGCGCCATCCCACGACCGCATCTCACAGCGATCAAGTCCCCACCAGGAGAGGAGCCAGGGTATAGGGAAAAAACGAGAGAACATGAGAGAATCGTGTGTACGTGCACTGAGCTCCCACAACTACGTGCATGTGCCGGTCACATCACCATGCACACACACATTATTTAACAGAAAAAGCAATGGACCTATACTATGCAGCCATGCAGCCAACTAGCTTAGTCTAACAAATCTCCCCCTTAAGCTTGTTGGCCTCTGATGATCTCGCTCACACCCATCTTCTGCCTTATCTCCACAAAGCGCACCCGCCCGAGAGCTTTGGTCAGAATATCCGCCAGCTGCTGCTCAGTCCCAACATGATCGACTTCCACCTGCCCTTGCTCGATGCAATCTCTGATGAAGTGAAACTTCACGTCGATATGCTTGCTGCAATCATGATAGACAGGATTCTTGGCTAAAGCTATAGCTGACTTGTTGTCGATCAGAAGTTTAAACTTCCCTGGATCAATTCCCTTCATCTCTGAAATCAGTCTGCTGAGCCAGAGACCTTGGCAAGTTGCTGCAGCGGCAACCACATACTCAGCCTCGCACGAGCTGATCGCCACCACTTTCTGTTTCTGGGAAGTCCAGGTGATGGGGTTCTTGCCGAGGAAGAAGATGTGCCCAGATGTGCTTTTACGATCTCCCACATCCCGTGCATTATCACTGTCACTATATCCCAGGATATCTCCTGTCCCTCCACGCCCATAACGGCATCCATAGCTCAATGTCCCTTGCACATACCTGAGGATTTGTTTTACAGCTGTCCAATGTGTGATAGTTGGTTTCTCCATAAATCTGCTAACAATTCCAACAGCATGTGTAATATCTGGCCTTGAGTGTACAAGATACCTTAGGCTGCCGATTATGCTGCGGTAGAGGGACGGATCAAAGGGTTTTGCATCATCTTCCTTCCTCAGTTTCAGTCTGCACTCCATGGGGGTGTGGCACCGATTACAGCCTGCCATTCCGGCCTGTTCTAGGATCTTTTCTGCATAGCCTCGTTGACACAGAGTGATCTCTCCTTTGGACTGAGTTACCTCGATCCCCAAGTAGTAACTTAGAAGGCCGAGGTCGCTCATCTTGAAAAGGTTGTGCATCTGAACCTTGAACTCTGCAATCTGCGCTGAATCGGTTCCAGTGATTATCAAGTCATCCACATACACTCCCACAAGCAAGAAGGATCGAGCATCTCCGCGACGATAGACAGCGTGCTCCAGCGGGCTTCTCCTGAACCCAAGTGCGCAGAGACTCTCATCCAACTTGGCGTACCATGATCTCGGTGCCTGACGAAGCCCATATAGGGCCTTGCTCATTTTCAGCACCTCACCTTCTCGCCCAGTTACGACGTATCCTGGCGGCTGCGCGACATAGACTTCCTCCGCCAGATCGCCATTGAGGAAGGCGGACTTAACATCCATATGATGTACCTCCCAACCAGAGTGCGCGGCGAGAGCGAGGAAGAGGCGCACTGTCTCCATTCGTGCCACGGGCGCAAACACTTCCTCAAAGTCCACGCCCTCACGTTGTGCGTATCCTTTGGCCACCAACCTTGCCTTGTGCTTGACAATGTTCCCGTCAGGGTCGCGCTTCACTTTGTATACCCATTTGAGGCCGATCGGCTTGTGTCCACGAGGGAGAGCTGTGAGCTGCCAGGTGGAGTTCTCTGCGATCGCGTCCATCTCCGCGTCCATGGCCTGCTTCCAAGCCGCACTGTGCAGCGCCTCATCGATGTCACCAGGTTCCTCTGCACTGAGAAAGCAGTGTTCCATTGCCTCTCTGACCGCGTCTCCTTCTGTTTCATCGAGAATGCAGGAGACACGCCGGTAGTGGTGTTGCCGGTGTCCACATCACGGCGGTTCTCATCATGGCTGAGCAGCGTGGCCCAGCGGATTTCTCGACCTCCATCTGGCGACGCTGGCTCGGACTGTGGTGTCCCGAGCGCGCTCCCCCCAGACGCGGATGAGCCGGGCGATGGCGTCCCGAGCGCGCTCCCCCCGGGTGTGGACATGTCAGGGGGCGAGCCACCTGGCATAGGCGTTGAGGGAGAGGTAGGCGCGCGCGGCGTGTTGGAGACGACAGGCGTGCCATGGTCGACCTCATGGACACCCGGGTCTGTAGTGTAGACCACAGTGAACGTGCACCTTCTTTGTCCACGGTCTGGATTCTTCGAACACCGCATCCCTCGTCACCTGCACCTTCTTTGTCGCTGGGTTGTAGACACGATAGGCTTTGGAGCCCTCCTCGTACCCGACGAAGACCCTGGGCGTGGAGCGGTCGCTGAGCTTGGTGATGCCGGGGCCGACGCGCTTGACGTGGACTGTGCACCCGAACGTGCGCAGATGATGCACTGCAGGCTTGCGTCCGTGCCACGCCTCATACGGCGTAACCCCCTCCAAGCTGCGGGTGGGAGCGCGATTGAGCATGTACACCGCTGTCCGCACCGCCTCAGCCCAGAAGAACGCCGGCATCTCCATGCTCTTCAACATGCATCTCGCCATCTCGACCACCATTTTATTGCGCCTCTCCACCACTCCGTTTTGCTGTGGTGAGTACGGGGCAGTGGTATAGTGCTTGGCGCCCAGCTCCTCGCAATACGCCTTGAATTCGCCGGAGTTGAACTCGCCGCCCCGGTCCGACCGGAACGCGCGCAGCTTGCAGTTACCGGTGGCCTCGGCCTGCCCCTGCACCTTCTTGAAACGCTCAAAGGCATCGTCTTTGGACCTCAGAAGCTCTATCCACATGTAACGGCTGTAATCATCCACGATCAGAAGGAAATACTTGTTACCTCCTGGCGTGGTCGGCTCGATTGGGCCGCAGAGATCCGTGTGCACGAGCTCCAGCCCGCGCTCTGCGCGGTATGCGGACGACTGCGGGAACGGGGCGCGGTGTTGCTTCCCCAGAGCACACCCATCGCAGTATTGCTCAACCCGATCGATGACTGGCATGCCGTGCACCATCTGCTTCGTGGAGAGAGCTCGGAGGGCGCGGAAGTGAAGGTGTCCCATGCGTGCGTGCCACCGCCAGGTTGGGTCGTCTCCTTGTGCCAACAGACAGGCTGGTGCATCCATGGTGAGTACGCCAGTGTACAGACGATTGCCCGACCGCCTGACGCTCGCCAGGGTGCACCGAGCAGGGTCTCTAATGACCATGAGCCCGTCCTGGATGCTGATGACGCAGCCCGCCTCGTCCAACTGCCCCACTGAGACAATGTTTGTGCGGAGGCTAGGGATGAAGAAGACACCTGCGAGCGCGCGCTGGTCACCACCCTGACAACGGAACACCACCGTGTCGCGCCCACGGATGGCCACAAGCGAGCCGTCCCAAACCTCACCGTGCCGTGCACAGTGTCGTCGAGAGATGCGAAGACACCTCTGTCACCTGTCATATGGCTGCTGGCTCCCGTATCAAAGAACCACACGCTGTCTGGAGAGGGCACGGGCATGACTTTCTCCTCATTGAGGTGCACTTCTTGGGGTGCCACGATCTGGTACGCATCAACTGTGGTGACCACAGCCATGTAGAGACCCTGATCGTGCTCGGCGTGTGCTTCAGCGAGATTTGCTTGCTCCTGCTTGCCCTTCTGTTCTTGCTCCCGGAGCCATGCGCCCGTGCCCACCCACGCGCCCTTGCCGCCGCCTTGAGACTTGGCCTTGGCGAACCCCTTGTTCTTGCCGGTGTTGCCGCCGCCACCAGACGACGATCCACCGCCGCCGCCCACCTTCTCGCGGGCCAGCCACTCCTCGTGAGTGAGCAAGAGACGTCCGGCAGGCTGCGCGCCGTCGTCGAGGTCGTAATGATCCTCGCACGCAGAGAAACGGCCGACGAGCTCCTCGATCGTCAAGGCCTTCAGATCGAGAAGGGACTCGATCGCCATCGCCATCGGGCGATAACGGCGCGGCACCACCCGAAGGAACTTCTGGACGGCTTTGTGCTCGGTGACGGGGTCGCCGAACAGCTCGAGATCAGCGGCGAGGGCGGAGAGCCGCAGCCCGAAATCCTCGATGGACTCCCCGTCTTTGAAACGGAGATCCTCGAATTCTCGCCGGCGCACCTGCGCCTTGGCCTCGCGGGCGCGCGCGCTGCCCGTCCTCATCGTCTTGATGGTCTCACAGGCCACCTTCGCCGTGTCCTTCGCAGCCAGTACACGCAGCATCTCCGGCGGCACGCCGGAGAGTATAATCTGCAGCGCGCGCCGGTCGTCGTTCTCGTCGGCGTCGTCTTCGATCACCGCGGTCCAAACGCGGGCGACTTGCAGCTTGACCTGCATCACAAGTGCCCACTCCTGGTAATTGGTGCGGGTGAGCATCATCGACGCCCCGGACTCCTCGCGCACGACGCGCTCCACCACGCGGAACTCGCCGCTGCCGCTGCCAGTAAGGCGTGCGACCGGCGCCTTGGACGAAGGCGTCTGAGTTGGCGATCTGGCGCCGTCCTTGCTCTTCCCGTCCGACTCGTCGCCCGACATATGCGCCGCCGTGGATCAGACACCGCCGGCCACCGGAGCAGGATCAAAACACCAGGCTCTGATGCCAATTGTCGTTGCCGGATCGAGCGAGAGGGAGAGAGGAAGACAAGCTCACGAACGAAAAAGAGAGAGAGGAGTTTTTGCGCTGTGCAACTTCACAGCTTTTTCTGCTTCTATTTCTCTTCTAGTTATTCTATTACAACAGAAGCCACCCCAGCTCGCTCACTCCCGGCGGGATCGCCATGATCCGTGATGGCCGCGCCATCCCACGACTGCATCTCACAGCGATCAAGTCCCACCAGGGAAGGAGCCAGGGTATAGGGAAAAAACGAGAGAACATGAGAGAATCGTGCGTACGTGCACTGAGCCCCCACAACTACGTGCATGTGCCGGTCACATCACCATGCACACACACATTATTTAACAGAAAAAGCAAAGGACCTATACTATGCAGCCATGCAGCCAACTAGCTTAGTCTAACACTCTTGCCTTCCTCGTCGAGAGAGCCCGGACCAACAGCTACAACCTGCACTTAGAGGTGAATCGGTTAAACACCTGCTCGTTCATCATCAATTCTACCGAGTGATAATAACTTATTGTTCCAATGGATGGCTTCTCCTTGGTTGTCTCGGTGAGGATAAGAGAAACTTCAATCTTGTCTGAAGCCTCTGCAACCTAGCACAAATGCAAGACAGATAAGCATTGTTGACCGGTATGCATGACCAATACAAGCTTGACCGAAAATTCTCTAAATATGCACTAGTATGTTTAGTTACGCGACATTACATATAAGTACCTTGATCAGCAGCACCTGGTCATTGAGAGGCTTCACGCCGTTGACATCATCAGATTCAAGAATACCCACGATGTCATCCTCTTTCATAATGAGATGCTTAGAGTTTTTGTATTCAACCTCTGTCCAGCATACTTTGAATAAACAACTTGAGATCCGGTCTACATAAACAATACACAGGGTATTTTGAAGTATTAGCATAAGATTCACCTCTAACATAAGCTTTAATGCAAACTAGTTGGTGCATCATTTTTAAAAATAAATCCTTCATGTGACTCCCAAATTGGTGTACTTGATTAATTTCTATGAGATGTTGGTTCTAATTAAGCTGATGTTTTCTCTTTTGATGTTTGGCTTTATTTTTTGTGAACTTTGTAATAAATAAAAAATAATTTGTTGTCTAGGTGTGTCGTCTTAAGTAGAGGTTGGAAGCTTAACAAAATTAATCCTTTAAAAAAAAGAAAGGCAAGTAAATTCACTATTTTCTTTAAAAGATCTATAAAGTTCACAACGGCTCACCAACCAGAGGACCCAATTCATAACCCAAGGATTCTATATGCCGGCTCAGTCTCTCGGAGGTGCTCATAGGAGTAGGGTGTGCATGTGTGTGTTCATAGGGGTGAGTGTATGCACGTTTCTATAAGCGCCTGCGTCTATACCGTGTTAAAAAAATACCGTAGGGCAACGACTGACCAACTAGAGGACCCACAACCAAAGAATTTTTAGCCATTGACCTACGGGAGGACACATGACTTAACACCACCGTCTATCGCACAACTCTTTACAAGGAGCAAGTCTGCCACACAACTCTTTCATAAGGAGCAAAGCTTCCCTTAGGGATAACTCATTTCATGTATTAGAATCACATTTAGTGTATTGTTTGTTGCTTCTCTGTTCACCAGAGATTTGAATTTGATAGCATAGGCATAGAAGGCACCAGGAATTACCTATGAGTAGCTAGAATTACCACATGCACTCGCTGGTCGCCATGGTGCTCGGCCTCCACATCTTACTCCGCTGACCTCCATCATCGACTTGCTCTGCTGCTTCAAAAGGTCAGCGTTTTACTACTCTGCTGCTGACCAAAGGTCCCAGTTTGCCTCATCTCACCGCTAAACATCAGCTCAGCGTCACCACGCTGTCCTATACGGCAAGTTCTCCTGCCATCCTGAGCAACCACCAGGTTTGCTTACTGCTTAGCCCACTCACAGAAGGAAGAAACTAGATTCTAGGAACCTTTCACAGAAGTAATGCCACAACAATAGGCAATCAACTAAGCACTAATGTACATACATGATGCAGAAGTTGGGGAAAACATGCATCAAACTTCTTTGTACACATATTCAGTAAATGTTTTTAACCCGGACAAGTGCTTTTCTCATGCAATTCTGTAACCATCCGAAATAGCATTCAAGTGACTACCACATAGCAATCTCAACTCTCATGCTCGCCTCCATTGTGAACTCAAAACTGAAACAAAGTAACAAACCGCACACTTAAGAGAGCTCATCCATCACATTCGACACTCTCAACACAATGTAGTTTGTGCCGTCAGCGCCCTTGAACGCGCCGCCTGCGTACTTGGAGTACAGAATGGTGCTGCCTAGTGACACCGACAGTGGTTGCCTCTTGCCTTCCTCGTCGAGAGAGCCCGGAAAAACAACTACAACCTGCATTTAAAGGTGAATCGGTTAAACACATGCTAGTTCAGCACAGATTTCTAGCTAATGGTAACTAACTTACTGCTCCAATGGATGGCTTCTCCTTGGTTGTCTCAGTGACCAGCTGCAGTCTTATCTGAAGCCTCGACAACCTAGCACAAATGCAGGACAGATAAGCTTTGTTAATCATTATGCACATACAACCAGTACATGATCAACCAGAAATTCCTTCAATATAAGCTACTGATTAGTGACATGACAATCGATTAAATACCTTTATGAGAACCCGATCATTGAGAGGCTTCATGTCTTCGACGCCATCAGATTCAAGAATACATATATGTGTTTGCTTGGTCAGTTTGTAAGACGAATTACCTCAAATTCTGTTTGGTTTGACAGGAACGTAACGGGATACGCTCAATAGAAAATTGATTACGCTCAGTGCCCGGTGTAAATGGAAAGCGGTGTCTTCCTCCGTAGCGCTTTTCCCCCCACAACGGCTCTCCTTCGCGTGCCCCTTCGTCTCAAGGCTACAACACAGCCACCTCCCTGATCCCCATCTCACCCAAGGTGTCGGTTACACCTTGAGCAGACAGACGGAAGGATCTCATCAGTCCACACCTTTGGAGTTTCGCTGGATTAACTGAATCTTCACCCGCAAGAAAAAAACTGAATCAGTCGATGTTACATTATCTGAAATGCTACTTTCAAAAGCATTTTGGAGCATCGATTTTTTTCCACGCCTTTCACAAATGTGATCTCATGACGAAAATTTGCAGACACATAGAACATTTGTCAAAGTTTACCACAAAAAGAAATTTGGAATGTTCTGATTTTTTTACTGTTCATGAGCTCATTTGAGCTCAAGCGCGGAAGGGTACTTTGAAGGAAATTCCTTATTTTGTTTAAAAGATCTATAAAGCTCACAGCGGCTAACCAACCAAAGGACCTAGTTCATAACCAAAGGGTTGTTGGCCATTGACCTACCCGAGGACTGATGACTTCATGCCACTATCCACCGCACAACTCTTTATAACTCTGCCACACAACTCTTATAAGGTGCAAGTCATCTCTGTTCTCCATGGGGATTTGAATCACATCTAGTGTATTATTTGTTGCTTCTCTCTTCACCAGGGATTTGAATTTGATAGCATTGGCATAGAAGGCACCAGGAATTATCTATGAATAGCTGGAATTACAACATGCACTCTTTGGCAGCAAGGTCACGGGGCCTCCACATCTTACTCCCCTGAGGCGCATCATCCTCTTACTCCGCTGCTTTAAAAGTTCCTTATCCTTTTACTCCCCAGCTGACGAAAGGTCATACACTGCCTCATCTCTCCACTAAACATCAGCTGCTCATGACCCCTTTGTTCTATATATACAGCAAATTCACCTACCATCCTGGGCAACCAGCAGCCTAGATTTGGTTCGCGTAGGGAAATAAGGTTGCATAGTCGCTAGATGGTTTGAAGAAGCAACATTGAAGAATGAGCAACCATTCTGATAAGCCAGATCCACTTGGTTTGCTTACTGTTTAGCCCACTCACAGGAAGACAGATGTCTAGGACCTTTTCACATAGATAGTACGATACATGATGTAGAAGTAGGGGAAACCGGCATCAAGCTCCCTTTGTAAATAAATTCAGTAATTGTTTTTAACCCGGACAACAAGTTTGCTCATACAATTCTATAATCATCAGAAACAGCATCATGTGGTTATCACATAGCAATCTTACCACTCGTGCTAGCCTCTATCATGAACTCAAAACTGAAACAAAGAAGTAAACCACACACTTAAGAGAGCTCAGCCATCAAATCTGACACTCTCAACACAATGTAGTTCGTGCCATCAGCTCCCTTCATCCCGCTGCCTGCGTACTTGGAGTACAGCACGGTGCTACCTGCTGACACCAACAATGGATGCCTCTTGCCTTCCTCGTCTAGAGAGCCCGGACCAACAGCTACGACCTGCATTTAGAGGTGAATCGATTAAACACCTCCTAGTTCAGCATGGATTTCCACGTAATGATAATTAACGTATTGTTCCAATTGATGGCTTCTCCTTGGTTGTCTCGGTGAGGATAACACCAGCTTCAGTCTTATCTGAAGCCTCAGCAACCTAGCCCAAATGCCGGACAGATAAGCACTGTTAACCGTTAAGCACATACAACCAGTACAAGATCGACTAGAAATTCCTTAAATATACACGACTGACTAGTGACATGACATTCAATATAAATACCTTGATGGGAACCCGGTCATTCAGAGGCTTCATGTCTTTGACGTCATCAGATTCCAAGAATACATATATTTTATGTCGTCCTCTTTCGTGATGGGATGCTGGAATTGTTGTATTCAACCTTAGTCCCAACTCCCAACATACTTTGAATATACAACTTGAAATCCGGTCCACATAAAAAAATACATGGGGTGTTTTGAAGTATTAGCATAATATTCACCTCTAAGCTTTAGTACAAACTAGGTGGTGCATTAAATTTAAATGAATCCTTCACGTGGCTCCCTAATTAGCGTCACTGTGATCGACACATGACTAGTTTCTATGAGAACTTGGATTTACTTAAGCTTGTATTCCGGGCTTATTTTTTTTGAGAACTTCGTAATAAATAACCCAAATGATAACGCCCACACGTGTGGCATATTTGCACATCGTTCACGCGTCTTAATACACGTTGATTCTGTTTTGCACGAATCCTAAAGGAATATGTTAGAATCTGAGTGTCACGTGGGCATCCACTAGTAGAAAACAGGGCTTTAGTTCGGGCCTGGCCAGCCCATTAATCCCGGTTCTGCACGAACCGGGACCCATGGGGGGCATTCGTCCCGGTTTGTGAGCCTAGGGGGCAGGCCGGGGCCTCGTGGGCATTGGTCCCGGTTCGTCTGGACCCATTTGTCCCGGTTCTAGGCACGAACCGGGACCAATGGGCCTCGCTCTTGGCCCACATCCATTGGTCCCGGTTCGTGGCTCAAACCGGGACAGAAGGCTAGGCTTTAGTCCCGGTTCCAGCCATGAACCGGGACAAATGAGTTGCCTATATATACCCATCGCCGCAGCAGAGCACTCCACAGTGCTCTGTTTTTCCTGGCCGGCGAGGGGAGGGCATTTGGGTGCTCTAGCTCACCTTGTATGCACATGAGGTGTTCGATGAAATGTCCGAGCCACACTAGTTAATCTTTCTCCTCTCGAAACTCGACCTCCGAGCTCCATTTTCCTCGAGATTTGTCTAGATTTAGCAGTCCGTCACGTCCCGTCCCCGTCTTCACCACCGTCGATCGCCCGCGCCGATCTCGTCGCCGGCACCACCGTGGTGAGCCTCTTGTTCTTATCTTCTTTCTAAAAGAAAAAAAATTCTTACTTCATATAGATACTTGTCTAATTTTCTTACTTTTATTATTCCTTGTTATTATATAGTGCGATGGTTTTGGTATCCGCCCCCGTCGGCCCTCGTCCTGTCTATGATTCGGATGTGGTATATATTATCTTTTTATAACTATTTGGTTCATTTATTGTTTATGACAATTATGCCGACCAACGTGACATAGATTTTATTTATCTAGGAGGTGGTTGAATCGGAAATTCCAACCGACCCTATTGTCGAGAGGTTAAATTTAGTTGAAGAAGAAAACAATTACTTGAAGGAAAAAATAAAAAAAATTGAGGAGGAGAAGATGATATTGGAGTTGCATGTTGCGGATGTCGTCGATGATCACAAGATCAAGATGGATGGAATGCGGTGGAAGATTAGAAAGATTAGAAAATATGCCATTCATACCGAGGCTTGATATCATTATGTCGTTGGATCAATTGTTACCTTGGTTGTGATTATGATCGCATTTGTTGTTGCATTGAAAGGTTTTACATAGTTTCAATGTATGGTTTAACTAGATGCTCTAGAGAGCTATATGTTGTTCAATTTGAACTATGTATGTACTTTGGTTTTAATGTGATGATGAACTACTATTAATTTGGTCACTTATCTATCCATGTGAATCTGTAATGGTTTTTGACACACATAATTATATATAATGCATGCAGATGAACCGGCAATGGATGTACGGTGACAGACACACATAATTATGTTTCTCGAAGTGGCTGAGGCAAACAAGCAGAATGGTTTTATGTGTTGTCCATGCCCTAACCCTCTCAACTTTTTAGAACATGCTATGTGGGTGAAATGATGATACCATGCCAACTTTCAACCTTTTCAGAGTTCATTTGAAATGCTTTTGAATTTCAGGGTCTTATAGCTCAAAAACAATCAGAAAGGGTTGAAAATTGATGACATGGCTTTGAATGGTGCATTTTGAACACACAAAAAGTCTGGAGTTCAAATAAGTTTTAAAAAATGAAATCCCTTTGTAACAGACGAGTTTCCGTATGAAACCCTGATACTTCGAAAGAATAGATTGTCCGTTTTGTACACGAAGTGCATCTAGTTTTTTTCGTAACCCTCTCAACTTTTTAGAACATGCTATGTGGGTGAAATGATGATACCATACCAACTTTCAACCTTTTCAGAGTTCATTTGAAATGCTTTTGAATTTCAGGGTCTTATAGCTCAAAACAAATCAGAAAGGGTTGAAAACTGATGATGTGGCTTTGAATGGTGCATTTTGAACACACAAAAAGACTGGAGTTCAAATAAGTTGAAAAAAATGAAATCCCTTTGTAACAGATGAGTTTTCGTATGAAACCCTGATACTTCGAAAGAAGACATTGTCCGTTTTGTACACGAAGTGCATCTAGTTTTTGCCGTAACCCTCTCAACTTTTTAGCACATGCTATGTGGGTGAAATGATGATACCATGTCAAATTTCAACCTTTTCAGAGTTCATTTGAAATGCTTTTGAATTTCAGGGTCTTATAGCTAAAAAAAATCAGTAAATGCATGAAAAATAACAAATGAAGTCAGAAAGGGTTGAAAATTGATGATGTGGCTTTGAATGGTGCATTTTGAACACACAAAAAGTCTGGAGTTCAAATAAGTTTAAAAAATGAAATCCCTTTGTAACAGATGAGTTTCCGTATGAAACCCTGATACTTCGAAAGAAGACATTGTCCGTTTTGTACACGAAGGGCATCTAGTTTTTACCGTAACCCTCTCAACTTTTTAGCACATCCTATGTGGGCGAAATGATGATACCATGCAAATTTAAACCTTTTCAGAGTTCATTTGAAATGCTTTTGAATTTCAGGGTCTTATAGCTCAAAAAATCAGTAAATGCATGAAAAATAACAAATGAACTCAGAAAGGGTTGAAAATTGATGATGTGGCTTTGAATGGTGCATTTTGAACACACAAAAAGTCTGGAGTTCAAATAAGTTCAAAAAAATGAAATCCCTTTGTAATAGATGAGTTTTCGTCCGAAACCCTGATCAACCCAAAAGCCACATCCTTTAGCTCAAAATAATCAATTAAAATATTCTGTTATGATCAACTAAAACAAAACTATAATATTCTTTAATAGCAAAAAAGAAAATCAACTAAAAAACTTTTATAAAACTTTAATACCAAAAGGAATCAACTAAAAAGCTTTTATAAACCTCTAGTATTTTTAAACTAAAATTATATAAAATTTATGCAACTAAAATTATCAAAGTATTTTCTATTCAAAACATGAAAAGCAGAAAGAAACAAAATAAACTTTAATAAATAAGTAGAAACAAAATAAAATAAATTAAAATTTAATAAAATAAATAAGTAGAAACAAAATAAAATAAAATAAACTGTAATAAAATAAATAAGTAGAAACAAAATAAACTTTAATAAAGTAAAATAAATAAACTTTAATAAAATAAATAAAAATAGCAATAGTAAGTATTTTGTTGTAAGTAGAAATAAAATAAAATAAATAAAGCAACAAAGAAAATAAAGAAAATAAAAAAGTGCCACCTACTGGGCCACCATGGCCTGAATACGACTAGAAACCCAACCATGGGACAGGATTCGGGCCCGCAGGAGGCCAAGTAGGCCCACAGGCATATAGTGACAGATTAGGCCCGCAAGCCTGCAGTTGAGAGGAGCTCGAGAGGGTGGGCGCAGCAGCGCTTATAAACCACTCTCGAGCTCTCTCAACTAGCGAGGTGGGACTAAACTTTTGGCCGCGACGCGGGCAGCACAAGGCCTTTGGCCCCGGTTGGTGCCACCAACCGGGACTATAGGGGTGCATTGGTACCGGTTCGTGGCACCAACCAGAACCAATGCCCCCCCTTTAGTCCCGGTTGGTGCCACCAACCGGGACCAAAGGGCTGCTTCCCGCCCTTTGGTCCCGGTTGGTGGCACCAACCGGGACTAAAGGGGGGCATTGGTCCCGGTTGCTGCCACGAACCGGGACCAATGCGCTGTGTATATAAGCAGGACTTGTAAACTTTTCAATTTCATAGACCATTTGCCCCCAGACGACGCCGAACTCATCGACGCCGCCAGGCTGCCCGTGCTCGCCGTCGCCGCCCCGCGCCCTTGCTGCTCGTGCTCGCCGACGCCGCCAGGCTGCCCGTGCTCGCCGTCGCCGCCTCGTCGCCCGCTTCTCGTCATCGTTGCCCCGCGCCCTTGCTCTGCCCTGACGCGCCGCCCCGGCCCGTGTCCGTGCCCCGACGCGCCGCCCCAGCCCACGCGCCCCTGCCCCAACGCGCCGCCCCGGCCCGAGCCCCTGCCCCGACGCCGCCCCATGCCCCCGGCCTGCCCCGACCACACGCCGCCGCCACGTTCGGTCCGGCCGCCGGCCTTCCTCTCTGTTTTTTTCATATATATGATGTTTTTTTCAGGTTATGTGCATATGTGTGATTATATGTATGTGTGTATATATGATTATATGTCCTTTTTTCAGATTTTTTGTTCATATATATGATGATTTGTTTTTTGCATTTTTATAAAAAATGTATATATGTATGTATGTTCTCTGTGTATATATGTTCATATATGCAAAAGTTAGATTTTTAGAAAAGTTTTATTTATATATGTTCTCTGATTTAGTACATTTTAGGTTAGTTTCATTTTTAGAAAAGTTTTACATATTTAGGAAGAAGGAAGAGAAGGAAGAAGGAAGAAGAAGAAAAAGTTTTATATATGCAAAAGTTACATTTTTAGAAAAGTTTTATATATCTAGCTAGGAAAGGAAGAAGAAGAAAAAGGAGAGGAAAAAGGAAAATAAGAAGAGGAAGAAAGGAGAAGAAGAGGAAAAATAAATAAGAAGAGGAAAAGGGAAGAAAAAGAAGAGGAGAAGAAGAAAGTAATAGAGGAGGAGAAGAAAAAATAGAAATTCTATTTTTTTTTCTTCTCCTCTATTCCTTTCTTCTTCTTCTCTTTTTTTTCTTCGATCTTCTCCTCTATTCTTTCTTCTTCTCCTCTTTTTATTTCTTCTTCGTCTTCTTATTTTTTATCGGGTATGTCGTTGTCGATATACCCCCTCCCGATAACTTCAACATGAGGGGGGGGATCGATATACCCCCTCCCCGATAACATTATTTTCCCATGTATGTATGTTGTTGTTGTCGATATAACCTTCTCCCCGATAACTTCGACATGAGGGGCGGTCGATATATATACCCCCTCTCGACCGCGATAACTTATACCACGGGAGCACCCCCCGGCCCTCTCGCTCGACCAAAACTCTCGAGGACACCCAAACCCTTGAAGCGTTGTCGAGGGTCTCCTACCCCCTACCGTCGCGCCCCTACCCAACAAACTCTCTCGAGGCCACCCAAATTTACCAAGTTAAAAGAGCGTTGTCGTCGAGGCCACCCCAAACCCTTGAAGCGTTGGCGAGGCCACCCCAAACCCTTGAAGCGTTGCCGAGGCCACCCCAAACCCTAGAGAAGCGTCGAGGCCACTAATATGATTAGCTAGCTAGTTCTACGTTTTCCACTAATATATCCATCTGTCATGTTTGAATAATAATTGCCATGTTGTAAATATTTGCGGAAACTATGGAGCACCCCGAGAAGAAGCAACAGAAGTGGTGTTGGGGGACATAATTGCAGCCTGAAGTGATGTCGTCTTGTCGTTTCTCAACGACACCGATGGTTTGGAAGGACAGGGCGAAGAAGCAGCCTACGGTGATCGAACAATGGAGGACGAAGGACATGATTATGATGCCTCCGGTGACCGAATGTCGGTGGAAGAAGGACACCGTGATGATGGCTCCGGTGACCGAACGGAGTCCGGCCAGGTATATATATTAATTAAGCATGTGCTGACTATAGCTAATTAATGCATTAATTGTTTTTCGTATGTACACATATTAACTCTCTTCTTTCTACTTTTCTAGCCCTCTGGATCGAGCAAAACTGAGGTAACGAGACGAGGCCCGAAGAGAAAGTTGAGCTCGGAGGAAAGATACACGATCACCGAAATCGATCGCGATGGCCAACCGATTGAACCCCTCCGGACCAAGCAAGCATTTTCTGCTCAGTGTGGGGTTCTTGTTAGGGACATGATCCCGATCAGCATCGAGCAATGGTTTAAGCCTAAGGACGGAGACTCTGGGGTGTCTTATGTCGACGATAGGCAGAAAACTGATCTTTGGACCGCGCTGAAGGCAAATTTCACCCTACCGCTAGAGGAGGAACCGGAGAAGCCAGTTAAAGAGCCATTGATCAAGGCTCATGCTCTTAAGAAGATGGCTGAGCTATTCAGGAGGTGGAAGAATGAGCTGAAATCAACGTTTATCGATCATGACAAGACTCCAGAATTCATCGGCCTATTTGAGAAGATCAAAGATCACTGGGACGCATTTGTCGCCCAAAAGAAACCTGAGAAGGCCAAGAAGATGTCAGCGACAAACAAGATAAATGCTGCAAAGAAGAAGCATCACCATCGCACGGGGTCAGGTGGCTACCTGAAAGCCCGGCCGTTGTGGGACAAGGCTGAGAATGACCTGCTTGATAAAGGGATCGAACCAGAGACATTGCACTGGCCAGACCGTTCAAGGACTTGGTTCTTCGGGGTTGGGGGAACATTGGACCCTGAAACAGGGAAGTGTGTTTGGACGGACGAGCAGCTGAATACACCCATCACGAGGCTTCTGGAGTTTATCGAAAAAGCGCAGGAAGGGACGTTCGTTCCGGACAGAGAGAATGACGAGCTCACACAGGCCCTCGGGAATCCTGAGCACCCCGGACGGACACGAGGCACGCCAAGCTCCGTTTCGTGGAAGGCTGGGTTTCCCGACGCAGGCGGTTACAAACGCCGGGAGAGGAAGAAGAAAGTGAAGTTGACCGAACTACAGGCTTTGCACGCAAGGGTACAAGCGCTAGAGGAACGAGAAGCAGTTCACAACAAGCGACCTGCCGAAGATACCCCGCCATCTCAATGGAGAAGCAGCGTGGCTTCCACCGAGCTGCTTCAGCCTGTCTTCACGGCTCCTGCTAGCTACCCCGTGGATGCTATCACGGAGTCTCAACATTGCCACCTTATGACGCAATGACTGAAATTGAAAGTCAAGGCGGCTGTTGGCTCTGTTGCACCTCCTGAACCTGGCGCAACTTTTCACTGCCGGCCGATTCCAGAAGGATATGCTAGGGTGATGGTGGATGAAATAACCGACGGATTTGAGGACCTCGAGCTTGACCACCCTATGGGTGAAGGGGAGACTCGGCTGGGTTCTTCTCTGAAGACTCCATGCCTATGGCGGAAGGAGCTCATCAACCTTCCGAACTGGACGCCTCCGCCTCCTCCTCCTCCGGCGAGTCAGGGCACTCCGCCTCCTCCTCCGCCTCCTCCTCCGGTGAGTGATCAGGGCACTCATCCTCCTTCTCCGGCGCATGGCGGCACTCCGCCTCCTTCTCCTCCTGCACCGGCGCGCCCGAGCAGCCAGCCTTCTCCGCCTCACCAGCAAGGGCGGAAGAGACCTGCCGCCGCTCCGGCTGCTCCGCCTCGTAAGAAAGGAAAGAATACAGCTGCAGCCGCTCCGTCTGCTCCGGCGTCTAGCAGTACAGCCAGAGGCGGGAGGCAATACAGATTCGGTCCATCTCTCAAGCCTCTAGAGAAGTTACCATACGAGAGGACCGTGGAGGAAACCGTGAAGATCGTGGAAACCAAAGTGAAGGACTTCTTTGAAGGGGTGAAAGCAAAGAAACATCCACCTCCGGAGGAGAAGATAGATCCGGTGAAAGCAAAGCGCACTATCGATGCCCTGAAGAAACCACCAAAGTCTCCGCTGAAAAACAACTATGAGTGCATTACTGAAAAGGTATATATCGAAGCGGAGCAGTCGGGAAGTACTATCAGTGATCGAAGGTTAGCAGAACGACGAGCTGGGAAAAAAATTGCCCAGCTCGGCGAACAAGCGAACCAATCGTGCCCTCCACTCAAGATGTCTAGCGATATCATCGCTAATCATCCGAAGATTTTGCCCAATACCAATCTTGTAGATTACCTGCCCGATGATGTACATTATGATTTCTTGGAGGTGGACGAACACAAATACCATTACGGGAAGCCTCTCGTCAAAGATGAAAAATCTCTAACAACAATGATGCGAAGATTCCATGATTGGTACATGGAAACCTGCAGAGAGTCTGGGGGGACGAATACTTTGACGCTGGGAGTTAAAAGGAGCACGACCTCGTTGGAATTGATCTGTTGTCTATTCCTTTTGAGGAGTTCTTCCAGTTTTTCAATCAAAAGGCCCTCGATAAATTAACGGTCACTTGCTACTGTCTGTAAGTACTACTTCTGTCATTAAGTCTCTATATATAGCTCAGCTCTTTCATTGCATGTAGTTATAATTATCCTCACTATATTATGCAGATTGAAGATCGTCGAGTGCAGAAAAGCAGAAATGTATGATATTGGGTTCATTAACACAAATCTCATAGATGAATTTACGGTTAAAAAGAATGCCAAAGAAGCCGAGGCCAACTTGCTCAAATCGTTGGTAATAAATCAAAACAAAGATAAAATACTCTTTCCTTACAACTTCAAGTGAGTGTTATTGTCTTGTGCATATTCGGTTTCCCTTATTACTCGAGGTTATAGTAATGTAATTGATGATTTATGCATGCGTGCGCAGCTTCCACTATAATCTCCTGGAGATTAAGCTTGAGCAGGGACTAGTATCCGTCTTAGACTCGAGACGAAAAGATCCCGAGACCTATGCGGACATGACTAAAATTCTCAACAAGTAAGTTCAATCGATCATTATGGCACCATATCAGCAACTTTTTGTTCATTTCCTGATATCTCAAGTAATAATTATTTTCTTTGTCTTGCAGGGTTTGGAAAAAGTTCACCGCAGAAGCTCCGGGACTGCCGAAGGAGCTGCGATATACATACCCGAACGTAAGTACTACTAGCTAGCTAGTTCCGCGCATCTCCCGTTGAATCTAGCTACTTTGATCAATGCCATTTATAATGCTTCATTATCAGTTTGATTGACCTATATTTCTCGTAAAGTTCTTGTGGCAGGAACAAGGGAATGATTACTGTGGATACTACGTGTGCGAGTTCATCTACAACGCGACTTGCAAAAATAAGCGGGGCTACTCTAAAAGAAAATTTGATGTGCGTAAGCAATAATATTGACAATTTCATTTTATTACACCATCATTTATGTTGAGTTTCATTCATATATATATATTAACCCCCTTTTTCAAATTAGACGTGGCAGATGCGGAATGAACTCCTACCAGAAGATCGCATGAAAGCAATTCAAGAGGAATTGGCGGGATTCTTTCTTGACCACGTCATCAATAAAGCTGGAGAATACCATGTTGAAGCTGAGTTCATATATAATTAGGGGAGATTATATTGTAAGAGATCTTAACATTGTATATATGTAGCCAGTAGCATCGGATAGATATACGAAAACTTGTTGTTCGCGCAATCTCTCGGAGAAGGAGTAGTCGATATCACTTCTCTCGGTATGCATGACGAACTTCTGTACTTAATGGTTTCCTTCATTTGCTTATTAGCTAGTGTGTCGAGGGCCTCTCTATACGTATAGTACGTAGCGTCGACCAAGCACGGAGATAAGAGAGGACACTTCTCTTTATCAATTAATTAGCTACTTAACACAATATATGAAACACCTAAATTAACCATACAAAACCCCCAAATCCCCCCTTTAGAAAAAAACAAAAACCCTACCCCTGAACAGCTGACGCGTGGATGCCTTTTGGTCCCGGTTGGTGGCACCAACCGGGACCAAAGGCCCTCCTGCCTGGGCTCGCCGCAGCGGCCACGTGGAGGTCCATCTGTCCCGGTTCGTGTAAGAACCGGGACTAAAGGCCTAGGGCTTTAGTAATGACCCTTTAGTCTCGGTTCCACAACCGGGACAGATGGGCCTTACGAACCGGGACAAATGGCCCTTTTTCTACTAGTGATCATCGTGTGTGTGGGCATTGAAGAGTTCGCCCACACGCCCCGCAGCACGCGGTTTGCCAGCTGCCCTGTGTTGGCGAACTAGTTTCTACCCACATAGCCACCATCTAGCCCACGCGCGTGTGGGCAAACTGTTTTTCGCTCACATGACACTCGTACGTTGTTCGATGGGAACTGCAGTTGCCGTACGTGGCAACTAGGTAAACACATATGGAAACTATGATTCGTTGCTAGAGGGCAACTGCAGTTGTGCGTACGTGGCAATGAGGGTAAACACACATGGCAATTGTGATTAACTATATATGGCAACTATGGTTGGACCACACGTGGTAACTAGGTAAACACACATGGCAACTATTGTTTGACCATATGTGGCAAGTAGTTTATCACACACGGCAACTATATATGGTTTGATTACACGAGGCAACTACCATAAATTAGACATGACAACTATAGTTAACAAAAACAGAGAGAGTTTTCATGCTTTTTACAACAGCATTTTCCATCTCGGATAACTACATCTGCCATCCCGGATGGCAACTAAATCGTCATCCCGTAGGTACGTAACGTAGCTGCACAAGACGTGTGGGCATTTTTCTTCGTGCCACACGCGCGGGGTGGGGATGAGTAGTACTTGTTGGGCGTGTGACACGAAGTAGCTGCGCCCACACGTGTGGGCAAGTATAATGTTCGCCCACACACAGCCCGTGTGGGCTGCCTCCTGCTCACGCCACACACGGTGTGTGAGCGGATGTCTATTATGCCACACGTGTGGGTGCTATCAGGACCCACAAATAAATAATTTGTTTGCTAGGTGTGTCATCTTGAAATAGAGGTTGGAAGCTTAACAAAATCAATCCGTTTGGAAAAAAGGCAAGTAAATTCATTATTTTGTTTATAAAAGATATATAAATTTCATAATGGCCAACCAACCAGAGGACCCAGTTCATAACCAAACGATTCTTATCCATGGACTTAGGGTGTGTTGAGTTGGGGGACCAACTGTCATGGAATGGAATGGTTCCATTCTAGAGGAACGGGTCCGTTCCATTCCTGTGTTTGGTAGGAGCAAAAGAGTAGAACGGGTCGGTTCCGTTCTGGTGTTTGGTTGGAAGCACGTAATGAAAAATGGAACGACCTAAAATTTAAAATTTCGGCAGCATTTCATTTGTAATTTGGTTAAAAACAACATAACAATAGATATTGACAAGTTTATAACACATGAATGACAGCACAGAACATAATTTTCAACAAGTTGCACATACAACCATATAGTTCACATAAGAAATTCCTAAAAGTATCAAAAACAGCAGCCATTGCAGCTAGTGCAACAAAAACAGCAGCTCCCCTAACCATCTTTTTTCTTGTGTTCATCTTCATGACCATCTACAAGTTACCAATGATGCTTACATCAACATATATATTGCAAACATACACTGGACAACAAATAAACATGAACACTAGCTGCATATACAGGGGGGTGGGTGGGGGGGGGTTATTCTACCTTCACAGTTCGAGTCCGACCGTCGAGCACCCGCTGCTTGGAGTCCTTCCGTCGAGCTGCTGCAAAACGATAGAGAAAGAGAGATTATCAGGCATCCGGAAGGGAGGAAATGGCCGGCATGGATGGGGGGAACCGGCCGCCATGGAGAGGAGGACCCGGCCGCGGCCGGGAAGAGGAGGAACGGGCGGCCAGGGATGGGACGAACTGGCGCCGGCCGACTGGGAAGGGAGGGCCGCTGCAGCTCAGATCCATGGAGTGGGGGAGGAGGGGAGAGGATGGGGAGGGGGGAGGGGAGAGTGGACCGGCGGCGCTGCCCAGATCCATGGGGAAGGGAGGAGGGGAGGGAGGCGGCGCACCTGCGGGGCTGAGGACGAGTGCGAGGGAGGCAGCCATTCCGCGTGGTCCGGCCGTTTTCAGGGTATGACTTCGTTCCGCATCTGGGCGGAATATTCGCTCGGAAGAAACCAGTGCGTGCCGATCCCAATTTCAACTGAACGCGAGAACGGGCTAGGGGCGGGTCGGACCCGTGCCATTCCAGGCCATCCCTTCAACTGAACACACCCTTACCAGAGGACGGATGACTTCACACCACCTTCTATTGCAAAATTCTTTATAAGGAGCAAGTCCGCCAGACAACTCTTTTATAAGGAGCAGGGTTTCCCTAAGATAACTCATTTCATGTATTAGAATCACATAAGTATTTATTTGTTGCTTCTATGTTCACCAGGGATTTGAATTTGATAGCGTAGGCATAGAAGGCACCAGGAATTATCTATGAATAGCTTAAATTACAACGTGCACTCTCTGATCGCAAGACTCCTGGGCTTCCCCATCTTACTCCGCCAACCCATCACCCTCTTACATTGCTGCTTCAGGAAGTCCTCATCCTCTTACTCCGCTGCTGACAAAAGGTCCCAGTTCGCCTCATCTCTCCTCTAAAACACGACCCCGCTGGGTGTATATAGCTGTCCTATACGCCCAATTCTCCTGCCATCCTCAGCAACCAGCAACATAGATTTGGTAGCTTAGGGAAATAAGGCTGCATGGTCAATAGATGGTTCGCGATCATTCTGATAAGCCAAATCCTCAAGGTTTGCTTACTCTTTAGCCCACTCACAGGAAGAGAGATGCTTAGGAACCTTTCACAAAAGTAATGCCACAACAATAGGCAATCAGCTAAGCACTAATGTACATACATAATGTAGATGTAGGGGAAAAGAGGCATCAAACTTCCTTTGTAAACATATTCGGTAAATGTTTTTAACCCGGGCAAGTGGTTTGCTCATGCAATTCTGTAACCATCTGAAATGGCATCAAGTGATTACCACATAGCAATCTCAACCCTCATGCTTTCCTCCATTGTCAACTCAAAACTGAAACAAACTAACAAAGCCTACACTTAAGAGAGCTCAGCCATCACATCTGACACTCTCAACACAATGTAGTTTGTGCCATCAGCGCCCTCGAACTCGCCGCCTGCGTACTTGGAGTACAGCACAGTCCTGCCAGGTGACACCGACAGTGGCTGCCTCTTGCCTTCCTCGTCAAGTGAGCCCGGACCAATGGCTACAACCTGCATTTATAGGTGAATCGGTTAAACACCCGGTAGTTCAGCACGGATTCTACGTAATGATAATTACTTACTGTTCCAATGGATGGCTTCTCCTTGGTTGTCTCGGTGAGGATAAGACCAGCTTCAGTCTTGTCTGAAACCTCTGCAACCTAGCACAAATGCAAGATAAGCATTGTTAACCGGTGTGCATGACCAGTACAGGCTTGACTGAAAATTCTCTAAATATACACTAGTATAGTTTAGTTACACCACATTAGATATAAATACCTTGATCAGCACCCGTCATTGAGAGGCTTCATGTCTTTGACGTCATCAGATTCAAGAATACCTATGATGTCATGCTCTTTCATAATGAGATGCTTAGAATTGTTGTATCCAACGTCTGCCCGACCATACTTTGAATATGCAACTTGAGATCCGTTCTACATAAAAAGTACATGGGGTATTTTGATGTATTAGCATAAGATTCACCTCTAACATAAGATTTAGTGCAAAGTAGCTTGTGCATTAATTTTATAATTTTAAATGGATCCTTCATGTGACTCCCAAATTAGTGTCACTTGATTAGTTTCTATGAGATGTTGGTTCTAATTAAGCTGGTGTTCTCTCTTTTGATGTTTTGCTTAATTTTTTGTGAACTTTGTAATAAATAAATTGTTGTGTAGGTGTGTCATCTTGAAGGAGAGGTTGGAAGCTTAACAAAATTAATCCTTTTGAAAAAGAAAGGCAAGTAAACTCATTATTTTTTTAAAAGATCTATAATTTTCGGAACGGCTGACCAACCAGAGGACCCAATTCATAACCAAAGGATTTTTAGCCATTGACCTACCAGAGGACAGATGACTTCACACCACCGTCTATGGCACAACTCTTAACAAGGAGCAAGTCTGCCATACAACTCTTTTATAGGGAGCAAAGCTTCCCTTAGGGATAACTCATTACATGCATTCGAATCACATTTAGTGTATTATTTGTTGCTTCTCTGTTCACCAGAGATTTGAATTTGATAGCATAGGCATAGAAGGCACCAGGAATTACCTATGAGTAGCTGGAATTACAACATGCACTCGCTGGTCGCAATGGTGCTCAACCTTCACATCTTACTCCGCTAACCCGCATCATCAACATACTTTGGTGCTTCAAAAGGTCAGCAGCCTATTACTCTACCGCTGACCAAAGGACCCAGTTAGCCTCATCTCACCGCTAAACATCAGCTCTGCATCATCACGTTGTCCTATACGGCAAATTCTCTTGCCATCGTGAGCAACCAGCAGCCTAGATTTGGTTCACTCAGGGAAATAAGTCTGCATTGTCGCTGGATGGTTTGAAGAAGCAACATTGAAGAATGAGCGATCATTCTGATGAACCTGATCCACCAGGTTTGCTTACTGCTTAGCCCACTCACACAACGAAGATACTAGATGTCTAGGAACCATTCATAGAAGTAATGCCACACTAATAGGCAATCAACTAAGCACTAATGTACATACATAATACAGAAGTTGGGGGAAACAGACATCAAACTTCTTTGTAAATATATTCAGTAAATGTTTTTAACCCGGACAAGTGCTTAGCTCATGCAATTCTATAACCATCCGAAATAGCATTCAAGTGACTACCACATAGCAATCTCAACTCTCATGCTCGCCTCCACAGTGAACTCAAAACTAAAACAAAGTAACAAACCGCACACTTAAGAGAGCTCAGCCAATCCACCTGACACTCTCAACACAATGTAGTTCGTGCCGTCAGCGCCCTTGAACTCGCCGCCTGCATACTTGGAGTACAGCACAGTGCTGCCTAGTGACACCGACAGTGGCTGCCTCTTGCCTTCGTCGTCGAGTGAGCCCGGACCAACAGCTACGACCTGCATTAAGAGGTGAACTGGTTAAACGCCTACTAGTTTGGCGTAGACTCTAACCAATGGTGATCTACTATTCCAATGGATATCTTTTCCTTGGTTATCTCGATGACCAGTTGCAGTCTTATCTGAAGCCTCGGCAACCTAGCACAAATGCATGACAGATAAGCTTTGTTAATCTTTATGCACATACAACCAGTACAAGATCGACCGGAAATTCCTTCAATATAAGCTACTGATTAGTGACATGACAATCGATATAAATACCTTGATGAGAACCCGGTCATTGATAGGCTTCATGTCTTCGACACCATCAGATTCAAGAATCCATATACGTGTTTGGTTGGTCAGTTTATGAGTTTGGTTTGACAGGAACGTAATGGGATACGCTCAATAGAAAATTGATTACGCTCAGTGCCCGGTGTAAAGGGAAAGCGGCATCTTCCTCCGTGAGCGCTTTTCCCCCAACAACGGCTCTCCTTCGTGTTCCCCTCCGCGGCTCCGCCTCGAGGCTACAGCGCAGCCACCTCCCTGATCCCCATCTCACCCAAGGTGCCGGTTACACCTTGAGGAGACAGACGGAAAGATCTCATCAGTCTGCACCTTTGGAGTTTCACTGGATTAACTGAATCTTCACCCGCAAAAAGAAAATGAATCAGTTGACGTTACATTATCCGAAATGCGGACGGTCAAAGTTTACCAAAAAAAAAAAAAATCAGATTTTACTGTTTATCCGAGCTCATTTGAGCTCGAGCGCAGAAGGGTACTTTCGAGGAAATTCATCATTTCGTTTAAAAGATTTATAAAGCTCATAGCGGCTGACCAACCAGAGGACCTAGTTCATAACCAAAGGATTGATAACCATTGACCTACCAGAGGACTGATGTCTTCACGCCACTGTCTACCGCGCAACTCTTTATAAGGAACAAGTCCGCCACACAACTCTTTTACAAGGTGTAAGGCATCTCTGTTCTCCATGGGGATTTGAATCACATGTAGTGTATTATTTGTCGCTTCTCTGTTCACTAGGGATTTGAATTTGACAGCATAGGCATAGAAGGCAGCAGGAATTATCTATGAATAGGTGGAATTACAACATGCACTGGCTGGTGGCAAGGCCGCTGGGCCTCTACAACTTACTCCCCTGGGAGGCATCTTCTTCTTACTCTGCTGCCTTAAGGCAGTGTTGGGTGCTTATGCACCGGTGCTTAAAGAAAGCAAGTACCGTTGCATCTTAAAGAAATTTTGTCACACAATGGAGGTGCTCCAGATCGGTGCTTATAGTTGGTTTAAACCTGTAGCACCTATGACTCTGAGGGAAGGGGAGCAGTTATCTCCCCTAAGCACCGGCTGGCACCTAAGCCGGAGAAAAAGGGTTTTATCTCTGGCACCTGTGTAAGAGGGTCCTCATCCTTACTCCGCTGAGGCGCATCATCCTCTTACTCTACTCCTTTAAAAGGTGCTCACCCTCTTACTCTGCTGCTGACAGAGGGTCTCGTCTCGCCTCATCTGTCCGCTAAACATCAGATATACATGACCTCTCTGTCCTATACAGCAAATTCTCCTACCATCCTGAGCAACTGCAACCTTGGTTCGCGTAGGGAAATACGGTTGCAGAGTCGCTAGATGGTTCGAAGAAGCAACAATGAGGAATGAGCAATCATTCTGATAAGCCAGATCGTCCAGGTTTGCTTACTGTTTAGCCCACTCACAGGAAGATAGATGTCTAGGAACCTTTCACATAGATAGTGCCACAACAATAGGCAATCAGCCAAGCACTAATGTACATACATAATGCAGAAGTAGGGGGAAACCGGCATCAAGCTCCCTTTGTAAACAAAATCGGTAAATGTTTTTAACCCGGACAGCAGGTTTGCTCATACAATTCTATAATCATCTGAAATAGCATCAAGTGGTTATCACATAGCAATGTTACCACTCATGCTAGCCTCTATCGTGAACTCAAAACTGAAACAAAGTAATAAGCAACACACTTAAGAGAGCTCAGCCATCACATCTGACACTCTCAACACAATGTAGTTTGTGCCGTCAGCACCCTTGAACTCGCCGCCTGCGTACTTGGAGTACAGGACGGTGCTGCCTGGTGACACCGACAATGGCTGCCTCTTGCCTTCCTCGTCGAGAGAGCCCGGACCAACAGCTACAACCTGCATTTAGAGGTAAATCGGTTAAACACCTGCTAGTTCAGCACAGATTTCTACCTGATGATAATTAACTTACTGTTCCAATGGATGGCTTCTCCTTGGTTGTCTCGGTGAGGATAAGACCAGCTTCAGTCTTGTCTGAAGCCTCTGCAACCTAGAACAAATGCAAGATAGATAAGCATTGTCAACAGGTATGCATGACCAGTACAAGCTCGACGGGAAATTCTCTAAATATACACTAGTATTGTTTAGTGACATGACATTAGATATAAATACCTTGATGAGAATCCGGTCATTGAGAGGCTTCATGTCTTTGACATCATCAGATTCAAGAATACCTATGATGTCATCCTCTTTCATAATAAGATGCTTGGAGTTGTTGTATTCAACCTCAGTACCAGCGTACTTTGAGTATACAACTTGAGATCCGGTCTACATTAAAAGATGCACCAGTATTTTGTAGTGTTAGTACAATATTCACCTCTAACATCAGCTTTGGTAGAAACTAGCTGGTGGCATTAAACTCATAAATTCGGTGGTCTAACTAGCATTCTTGTTTTTCCATATGGCTGGTTATTGCCGATTTCTTGAGCCTTGGCTACACCCATAGACTAAACTAATTCATTTCTCCATCTAGCTTCTCGGTGAAGCTAGATAAATGCCTATTGAACCATATCAAACAACTGCATATTATGCTTTATTGAATCAGCTCTGTTATTTCGTTTCAGGACAATTAGTGTGACTATAAACTCCTTGCGCATATTCATATTTTAACTGAACCAAATAAGACACCCACAGCCAATGTTTGGTTCTCAGTTGAACATGTGGAAAAGGGAATATCTCTGCCTTACACATGAGTCGTGTGGCATGATAGAACACATCATTTGGGTCTTACTGGTCATGTAATACACCTTCCTTGCTTTTAAATTAGTTTGATACAAGGTCCTATCTCACCATATCCACTTGTACTCAGAGTAAGAAATGTATCAAGATATACAAATAACTGCACTCCCAAAGCTAGAATAGAAGAATTATTTACCGGTATGCTGACCTCCACCTTCTTATCCCCAATGGTTCTACCGCCTCCAACAGCAACAATCTCACCTCCCTGAGGCTTAGACTGCGCGGAGGATGGAAGCAAAATTCCACCAATGGTCTTCTCCTCAGCTGCGCTAAGTTTCACAAGCACTCTGTCTCCAAGAGGCTTGAGTGATGTATACTACAATTATGTCAAAACAAAATGTAACCAAGTGTCACAGCGCGTAAATAAGCACCCCCTAAGCATAATGCATTTGCACTGCCACAGTTGTTAACCTTGGGGGTGACGACAGTGGCAGCCTTGACAACGAGGCTACGAGACGAGCGCCTGGATGAGCACACCCTGAGTGCGGACGTCTGAGAGAGGCGCAGGCCGTTGTTGCTGAAAGCCACCGCAGCAACACCAGCACCAGAGAGCTGCACCGACGACATTCTCGATTGCTTGCTAAAGAACTATCTGTCAATTGATACAGATGACAA